>NW_027361677.1:10637500-10787500 GCF_039654945.1 Dendrobates tinctorius
CACCAAATTTGAAGCTTTTTCTTTGTCCTTTGCTCCATTTTCGTAATAATTCGATACATGCTTTGCACACTATGTGTGGTGCCCAAAACTTGTCTTGGTCCCCAAGCATAACCCCAAAATAGGCAAAATACACTTTTTTTACGAAGTCTGTTATGTTTCTTCTATGTTTTGGCAGTGTATATTCACCACAAATGTAACAGAATGAGTCTGGATCGTTAAGACAACTTCTTCATGATGAGTTCATGCTTTTCACTGGAAAACAGACAACAACATAAAGTTAGTGCAAAAATCAAGCTATGAACAAACTTTTAGAACACTAATTAACACAAAACTATATTGAGAACTGCTCAGTTCAAGTACTAATCCAAAGAAATTAATGAGATGATGCGTCGCATTTACCAACAAGTGCTATAAATAAGATACCAAAAATCTCAAAAACTTGAGCCAATCTGGCAAAACTGATGACATATTCAGAATCAGCACCCCAAAAATACCCCAAATTCATTAAAATATTTTGGACACCAGAAAAAAAAATTTTTTTCGTTGACCTGTGTTATCAGCTTCATAGTGATAATTTCTTCCCTTTTTTTGTTATTGACTCCATATTGCTATTGTCCGATTTAGACAAACTCTTTTTCGTAAGTAGGGTCCTACAAGGATAATCTGATCACAAGGTACTCTTACTTCTGAGACACACAGTGATCACTGTAATAAGTCAGACAACCTTGAAAAATGTTTCATAATTGCTACAGCGCCACCACAGAAAAAATTAAGCATTACACAGTTTAGTCTGTTAGGCGTCAGGTTTCTGCGTCTGCTCTGCAGGAATCCAGAGCCTCACATTCTGCGGTTTCCTGCTATCTTTCTACTGCAGAGGAGATTACTTTGCAGCAGACCGCTCCAGAGACTAAGTCCCTCTGTGCTCCTACTGGGCATGATCATGAGACGATCTCCCATTGGAGATCGGGAGTCATGTGCCTAGGTCCTGTTCCAGATCTCATTGGTCCATCTCGGAGATCTGGAAGGTCCCGCACGGCTATAAAAAGCGCGCATGGCTGTTCCGCCATGCGCTAGTGTAGACTATACTTGCTATGTGTGAATGGTGACGGCTGCATGATTCTGGTGACTGACTCATTTGAAACCCCCTCCCTCTGATAATATGCATGTGGATAGGGAATTAGTTTAGTTGTCAGCGCTAGTCAGTGGCAAGCCTTAAGCCACTGTGCTCACCGCACCGCTACGCTAGCGTCCAACATCGCACTTGCTTTCTGCTTTGTCGTCGAGCGGCAGTGTCCTGCGCCGCGCTGCAGTTGCAGCCCTCCTTGGTGTCCGCAGAAGCGACGCCGCACACACGGTAGGTCTTGGGTCCTGCTCCTGTGACCAGATACCGTGTGTGCATCTAGCTGAAGCCTGTGTCACTAACAGGTTCAGCGTCTTGTATGTTTTTTGTTGTGGCTCCTCTGTGTGTGAACAGAGGCCGCTCTGCGCACTCTGGGTGAAATTTATCCCGTGTGCATCATACCGCCATATTGCTTTTCCGCCACCACTTAGCAGCAGTTATACCACCTACTGCACGGTGGACCCCGAGTGGCGAACACACTTTATTATTATTTTATTTAGTGCGTTCCGCCGTTCCTAACATTATACTAGCGCCAGGGTCTGGCTAGTGATGGCAGATCAGCAGCAACTCCTTCAGTGCATTTGCCAGCTAGAGGGCCGGTTGGCTACTCTTGAGAGTGTTATCGCAGCGGCAAAGTCTTCGGAGGCTGCTGTACAGGCGATCGCAGAGGCAGTTTCTCGTATGTCCACGTCCTCCCACGCGCCGACAGTTACCCGCCTCCCTTTGCCCGATAAATTTTCTGGCGATGGCGCCTCCTGTAGGGGTTTCGTCAGCCAGTGCTCTATCCAGCTTGAGTTACTGGCTGCGCAATTCCCTACGGAGCGGGCCAAGGTGGGGTTTATTGTTTCCCTTCTGTCGGGCAAGGCGTTGGAGTGGGCTACGCCACTATGGGAGCGTGGTGACCCAGAGGTTCGGACCGCTGCTCAGTTTTTAACAGCTATTAAGCAAGTCTTCCTGGGACCACTGGTCATGCACGATACCTCTCTACAGCTACTGGCTTTGACTCAGGGATCCCTCTCGGTTAGTTAGAATGCCGTTCGTTTTCAGACACTGGCTTCTGAGCTGGAGTGGTCTGACAAAGCCCTCATCCCTGTGTTTTGGAGAGGTTTAGCTGAGCATGTTAAGGATGCTCTGTCTACCAGAGACGTTCCTGCAAGTCTGGAGGAGCTGATTACCATTGCCACCCGTATTGACCTACATTTTTCGGAGCGCGGGCTGGAGCGTGCTCAATCCAGATGGAGGGTTACTCCGGCTCCCAACCTCTTTGAACCTCTGGAATCACCCGAGCCAGAGTGTTCACTCCCAGAGCCCATGGAGGTGTCTCGCGCCAGTCTCGAGGCGCTTCCGGCACTAAGCTCCACTTGCAACTGCCACTGTCAGCACTCTGTTCTCCAGGATAACGGGGCCCCACAATTGTCAAACTCTGTGCCGCCGGGCAAGACCTTTGTCCCCCCTCGCCTTCGGCCGAAGGTTCTCGCGTGGGCACACGCGTCCAGGGCGGGTGGTCACTGTGGCTACATGCAGACCACAAAACTCCTGGCAGGGTCGTATTGGTGGCCGCATAGGGCTCGGGACATTAAAAATATATTCAGGCATGCGCCTCGTGCGGTCGGGTAAGCTTCCTTAAACAGAGAGTGGAGACGTCCGCCGACACACTGCCGCGTCCCACTTCAACCTATGCTCCGGGCGGTTTTGCCGCTCCCGTTGTCTCCCATGTGTCCCTTCTTAAACCTGGAGATCTTGCCGCATGTGATACCTTCCACGTGTCCCGGTTTTCCGTGTCACCTACCGGGACATCAGACTTGCCTTCGGGTGAGTCTGAGGCCTATGCCTCTGATGGGCACAGGGTGGTGGATTGGAAGGCTCAGAGAGGAGGGGGCCCTAGTGGGGGGGGGTAATGTTAGACGTCGTGTCTCTGTGTCTGCTCTGCAGGAATCCAGATCCTCACATTCTGCGGTCTCCTGCTGTCTTTCTACTGCAGAGGAGATTACTTTGCAGCAGACCGCTCCAGAGACTAAGTCCCTCTGTGTTCCTACTGGGCATGCTCATGAGACGATCTCCCCTTGGAGATCGGGAGTCATGTGCCCAGGTCCTGTTCCAGATCTCATTGGTCCATCTCGGAGATCTAGAAGGTCCCGCATGGCTATAAAAAGCGTGCATGGCTGTTCCGCCATGCGCTAGTATAGATTATACTTGTTATGTGTGAATGGTGACGGATGCATGATTGTGGTGACTGACTCATTTGAAACCCCCTCCCTCTGATAATACGCATGTGGATAGGGAATTAGTTTAGTAGTCAGCGCCAGTCAGTGGCAAGCCTTAAGCCACTGTGCTCACCGCACCGCTACACTAGCATTCGACATCGCGCTGCAGTTGCAGCCCTCCTTGGCATCCGCAGAAGCGACGCCGCACAAATGGTAGGTCAAGAGGGACGCAGCTCCTCTGTCTTGGGTCCTGCTCTTGTGACCAGACACCGTGTGTGCATCTACCTGAAGCTTGTGTCACTAACAGGTTCAGCGTCTTGTATGTTTTTTGTTGTGGCTCCTCTGTGTGTGAACAGAGGCCGCTCTGCGCACTCCGGGTGAAATTTAACCCGTGTGCATCATACCGCCATATTGCTTGTCTGCCACCACTTAGCAGCAGTTATACCACCTACTGCACGGTTGACCCCGAGCGGCGAACGCACTTTATTATTATTTTATTTAGTGCGTTCCGCCGTTCCTAACATTGTCAATGGGCTGGCCATATATTGTACGGATGTCTACAATTCCGAGACGGGTTTTGAGCAGGTGAAATAGGACAACTGGAATCTGATTGGTCCCTGTTAGTTATTCGTTCTTGTTTTTTTTTTTATATCAACGACCTATCGGTATGAGGTTTGTGCTAAAGGAGGCTTAAAGGGAACATGTCAAATGAAAACTACAAATTACATGGTTTAGACCAGTAGGAGCTGAGAAGATTGATGTATAATTTTGTTATAAAAGTTTCAGTATAACTTTTATTTCATTGATCAAAATCTCTACACATTCTAAACTTAGGAGTCCAATAGGTGGTTCTACCAATTTAGAAGGAGCAGAGAATTAGTTTGATAAAATACAGTTTATGCGGAATCTTTTAACACAAAAAGTATGGATTAATGTACAGTACTTAGCTCTTTCTGCTCTATAACATTCTGCCTACAGATTTAGAATTAATTTTCCATGGGAAATTTTCTCTTTAAAATATTCCCGAAATTTCCTTTATTAGTATCAAAGGCATTTGATTACATTAATGAGAAGTAAAAGCCCACTTTGGTCATGAAGGCACATCACAAGTTAATTAAGAATTAAAACTCCCCTTTATATTCCATATAAAAGTATTATTTTAGGATTTGACCCAAGAAATCAAAATGGAGACTTTTTAATGGATGTTGTTAGGAAAAAAAACAAAGCAAGTAAATGCCGTAAGTATGTAGTAATTGTACATGTAAATATCACAAGGCTCTTGGTTAACACTATTGTGATAAAAAAAAGTGTAAAAGCCATCCCATTCTGAATAGGTGTACTTAATCGGGATCATCCTATCGCTGGTATTAAAACTTCACCTTGTGTCAACCAATCTAAATGTAGGGAAGAGCAAGACACAAGACGAGCTAGTCAATCACTTTCCAATAGGAAGTTATGCAGATAAATTGTCTAGCTCAAAAAAAGGAAGCTGTGCCCCTGTTTTGTACAAAGTGCAAGAAACTGCAGCAAAACCAAAGAAATGAGCTGGAGTATAAATGCTCCAGCTCATTTCTTTGGCCTTGGATCTAGCTGGGTTAGGCCATTGGGACCTCCATGAGCTGTTAAAACAGGGGGTACCTCAGTTCTTCCTAATATTAGGGATACAGTTGTATAGAGCAAAGACTCACTTACACTAAAGGGGATATGGAACAGTTAAGTATGCTCACTTTATGTTTTTTGTACCTACCATAGATTTGCAGTTGGGGCATATGCTTGTATTTTATAGCGTAACTTTCACTAGATTTTGTAATATAAACTGTGTACCTCCTCAAATTTTTGCCACTCTAATGATTCTGGAACAGTTCTTATTTTTCTGTTCCCCTCCGTTTCAGCGTTATTCCCCGTGATGCATATTTTCCCATCAACAAACTGGGCGTTTCTTACATAACTTGTCTGTGAGCATTTGTTGTTTCTTCTCGGACACTGGCCAATCAGAATTCGGCCACACCTACAGAGTAGTATTGTGGTACACACCCAGTTTGTCAAAGTGAAAATTTGCACCATTATTTCCGAGGGGCATAACTTTGGAATGGAGAGGTACAGGAGAAAAAGAAAAGCTGTTCTAGAATCAATAGACCAGCAGAGATTGGAGGAGGCACTCAGTTTAAATTTAAAAATTCCAGTGAAAGGTTCCCTTTAAATATCTTCTCCTCATTTGGACATATAGTTCTATAGATGATTGGGTTTCATGATGATCAGACCCCAACTGACCCTGTAGATAGATGACTGATAAATGGTAATGGCTGGAATAAATGTAACAGCTTTAATCCATGATCTTTAGTTCTAAGAACATACTTAGCCATGTTTTCATTTTTGAACAATTTTTATTATAAAATATCATATTTTCTGTATATTTCTGTCATGTTCTGCAGTAACAGTAAATAAATCCACATTCATTTGGATGTTTGGAGCACGGTAAATTTAGTTAAAGTCTTAGTGATGCAGAATTTTTTATTGCAATCCCATCTGCTTTGGTTAAAATTGGATCAATTTCACTAAATTGTCATTTGATAAAGCATGACTCAACCGAATGTAAACTGGTTACCCATGTCTATGAGGAAATCATTCACACTGAATTCCATCACAGCACAGCTCAATCCTCCTGTCTTGTTGATGAGCCAAAGCAATTAGGACATTTCCAGTATCCTGAGAAGCTGCCTGGACAGATCTATGATGCTGACACTCAATGTAAATGGCAATTTGGACCAAAAGCAAAGCAATGTAGCCTGAGTTTTGTAAAGGTACGTCACCTCTTATCACGTCTTTCCTATTGCCAAGTCTGTTCTGCATTACTAATAGGATTTTCAGATAATTCAATAAACCCTATGGTAATTCGGAAAAATCCCCCAAAATTTGGCCTTCTGCTGCATTACATTGTCCATGTCAATGATTTCTCTCCAAATGAATTGAGAAGGGGCTAAAAACTATATATATAATAAGTATCATCATCAACTCTAATTTTGTTTTTTTACTTATGCTTCCAACTCAGAGGCCAGTCACATTGCATTTTACGTTTTTCATTTGAATTCCAAAAAAAGGGGCTTCAGACGGGAACCCCTGATGGTGCCATTACATTTTTTTTTATGTGGCCAGCCTTTAAAATGGGTACAAGAATGTTGTCTCCTGGATAGAGTTAGTGCGAATCCATTTGACCCAGTCTAGCGGCCACAACAGTGATCTCTAGCTGCTGGAAAGGAGCAATGGGAAATACCTCTTACCAAAGGCATCCACATCTCTTCTTTTGCTTAACCGGCTTGGTATGATGCAATTTTTTTGACATGATGCACACATGACATCGCGCCGGTGACTGCACCGAGAGCGGGCGGTCATGCGATTTACATACTTTCGGCCACATTGCGACTAGACTGTGTCTGGCTTCGCATAATACACTTGCACTGAGTGAGGCTGCACCCATCTAGTCGGCACGTGACCGCATGTTTGCAAATCACAAACTTGTGGTCACGCACCCACCAATCTCACCTCAGGCATCGTAGAATCCTCATAGTGAACCGTGCATGCAATGTGAGGATTGACAAGTCTGCAGTCACATAGCGTGACTGCAGACTTCTAGCCTAAGAACCGAACAACCCTTTTAAGTCTATCAACACTATGTTGGTCAGTAGTGAACCAATGAGCTTTAAAAAGATTGTCCAAGGTTCTAAAAAATTAAATAACAGCAGGCTTCAGTTTTAACACGCCGGTGGTCCCCTCCTGTCTTTGTTTACTTCCCTTTAGCAATGCCGAACATGTATAAGACCTCAGCAGCCAATCACTGCGGTGATGCTGGCATGTACGTTATGACATCACCAAGCAAAGTGATTGGCTGTAGAACATATGTGGACATAAGTGACATCATCACAGCAGGGAAGTACACACAGACCAGTTTGGATCTCCAGAGCCTTAGTTATGTCCACCAGAGCGTTGGCACTGGAGCTGAGAGTAATTGTCATTAACTTGTAAGGAATAGTGGTTGGATATTTTCTCACCTACATTCACGATACCTTGAAGAATGGATCAGCATATCACATATGTTACTTTTTGCTTTAGGATATTTGTAAGTCTCTATGGTGCCACAAATCTGGACACAGGTGTGAGACAAAGTTCATGCCAGCAGCAGAGGGTACAGTCTGCGGTCTAAATATGGTAAGATGTTTCGTTATGGTAGAAAGTGGCTTGCAAATAATGCCGCTCTGTAATATTATCCGTAATACTACTAAATGTTTCGTGTGTAATAATAAAATAATTCTTTACACTTGACCCAACTTAGTGGTGTCGAAGAGGACAGTGCGTGAGATTTGGAGACAATGGACCAAGACCAGTTAACGGAGGATGGTCAGATTGGTCAGACTGGTCGCAGTGTTCCCGAGACTGTGGTGCTGGAGTGAAGTATCAGGAGAGGTTCTGCAGTAATCCCGTGTAAGATACCAGATTTCTCTTGATCCGGTTGAATTGTTTGACTAAACACACCAATCAATTGGGAAATAATTTAATAACACAACGTTTTTTACTATTATAGACCTCAGCATGGAGGGAAATACTGCCAGGGCTCCAGCCGTATTTACCAGATTTGTAACACACAGGTTTGTCCCCCAAACACTCCAGACTTCCGAGCGCAGCAGTGCGCTGAATACAACAGCAAGCCATTCCGAGGGTGGTTCTACAAGTGGAAGCCCTACACAAAAGTGGAAGGTGAGGGGTGTAAGAAGGAAAAAGTTTTCTTGGGGTTCTTATTAAATTGACAATAAAACAGGATGGCAAATTTGAGTCTACGTAGTAAATTTCTTATTAAAGTTCTTAAAGTGTGACTGTCCTTTCACAAAAAAATGTAGAAAGTATAGCCCTGCTGCTCTCGTCCCTCAGCACAAGTTAAAACTGATTTTAGCATGCATAACATTATAAACTGTCCCAATTTTCATGTTCTTTAGTTTGCCATGAACTCTTAGGTGGTATGTTGTTTCTATTTCATATCATTCTGACAGTACTATAGGAAATAGCACATACTTTCCCTCACCCCCAAGCATGCCTTGCTCCTGGCATGGTCCAATGGCTTGCCTACCCCAAACTGAAAGCCCACATCTCTGTTATCCTTGTATGAATCTTGACAAACAGGAAATTCAAAGCATAAAGACAAAGAGTCTCCAGCACATCCTATAAGAAGACAAGAATATTCCCTCACTTACTGTAGAGAGACAAAGATGCACCCCCTCTTCCTCTAGAGAGATAAAAACCTTCCTCAACTACCCGAAGTGAGACAAAGACATGTTCCCCCTTCCTGTAGAGAGACAAAGACCCATTCCCCTTCTTTCTGTATAGAGACAAAAACCTGCCCTCTTTCTGTAGAGAAAAAAAGACCCACCTCTGCTTTCTGTAGCCAGACAAAGACCCACCCTCTCTTATTATAGAGAGACAAAGAACTGCCCCCTCTTCCTATAGAGAGCCAAGGACCTGCCCCTTCTTCCTGTAGAGAGCCAAAGACCTGCCACCTCTTCCCATAGAGAGCCAAAGACCTGCCCCCTCTTCCTATAGAGAGACAAAGATCCGCCCCCTATTCCAATCGAGAGCCAAGGACCTGCCCCCTCTTCCTATAGAGAGCCAAAGACCTGCCCCCTCTTCCCGTAAGGAGCCAAATCCCGCCCCCTCTTCCCGTAGAGAGCTGAAGCCCCGCCCCCTCTTCCAGTAGAGAGACAGAGCACTAACTCCACTTCCAGTAATTCATCGCAATATCTGTGCTCTAGAAGCTGATTACGCTTGACAACAAGGCAGCACGTTAGAGAGATGTGAGACTCCTCATGGCCAACACATTGGAGTCTTTTTTTTGGAGTTAGAAAATCTGCAAATCATTTTTATTAAAAATGTATGTTGTCTTTTTTCACATTATTTTTCAAATGAGATCAAGTTGTCAGAAAGTACTGGGGCATTTTTTTTTCTTTTCTTTCCCAGCAGTAGCAAAATTGCTGCAAGCGTCCGTTGCAGCCTTCTAGTATCTCATCTATAGTCCACCACCTTAAGTTTAGTAAAAATCCAAAAACAACTAATATAACATATCAGACAGACTGGTTTGAACTTGGCTGAGGTTCTAAGGGTGTGTGCACACGCTGCAGATTCTGCTGCGGATACGCAGCGGTTTTGGCCCTGTGGATCCGCAGCAGTTTCTGCTGCGGTGTACAGTACCATAATATCCTATAGGCAATGGAAATCGCAGTGCAGATGGTGCGGAATATTTTTGCGCGGATTTGCTGCGGTTTCTAATCCGCAGAAAGAATTGACATGTCAATTTTCTCTGCGGATTCCACTGCGGTTTACCATCTCCTCCATTGTAGAGGTGATAAACCGCAGGGCAAAACCGCTGGCTAATCTGCAGATAAACCACAGGTCTTTTGACCTGTGGATTTACCTGCGGATTTTGCAAAATCCGCGCGTGTGCACACACCCTTAATGATTCTCAGGGCCCCCTAAATCTATTGTGCCATCTAGTCCTAAAAGTATAATAAATGTTGCCATCATCATTGCAGACACAACATATTAGAAATATGGTTTAATGATTACTGGATCCTAGAGATTTATCACCATTGATTTATGACTTGTATGACAAGAGATGGTATTACTCATGTAAACCTCTTCTGTGTGTTCCAGAGGAGAATATCTGCAAGTTGTACTGTACGGCCGAAGATTTTGACTTTTTCTTTGCGCTGTCTAACAAAGTAAAGGATGGGACTCCGTGCTCTGCCAACGGACTCGACCTCTGTATTGACGGCAGTTGCGAGGTAAAGCCTTTGTGAACCAATTACCACATTTTTCACAATTTGAGATACACTTGGCCGTTGATCAGACTTTTTGGGAGCCTTTGTCTTTCATTAGGTCATCTAGTTTTAATAAAACCTATTCCAGTTTAACTTATGAAAATCTTAAAAGAGGAGGATTTCCAACCGAATTGAATTTGACAGGAGATTCATGCCGCCTGAACCACTGGCAGCATGAATCAGACACTAGCAGCACTATTTAAACCATGTATGATTTTTTTGGAAATGCTGATGTGTTTCAGATAGGACCTACTTTGACAGCCAGCCAGGGATGTCTTGGATGACTAGTCACGAGACAAGTCCATGACAGCTTCTCCATGCCAAGTTTTCCTAGACTTTCAGGTTTCGTACATAGGTAGTTAGCTGTCAGTCTCGGGGAGCAAAGGAGAAGTGGCCAATGTCCTGTATTGAGACAAGTCATCTATGTGAGACACATAGTCCCTCAACAGCTTTTAAAAGTATGTTTTCTCTGAAAGACCACAACATTTCTGATTTCCACCTCACTTTAGAGATTGAAATCAACAAACAGATTTGTTATATGTGTTGAGCAGCTATGTCTATTTTTCCTAAGCGTTCCATAGGTGCCGTGAGTCATATTGATGATTTACCCAGAGCTTAGCTCTCAGGTGGCATAATGGCCCAGTGGTTAGCCCTGCTGCTGTCCAATACTGGTTCCCTGGGTTCAATTCTGATTGAGGGCAATGAGCTTCCTACATGCAGGTGTATTTTAGAAATTGTAATAAGTGACTGCAAATGGGACCTGCTCTAGTTTTTACTGATCTTCCCATAGGTGCTGAGAGTCATATAGATGACTTACCCAAAAGTTAGTACTCAGGCAGCATGATGGTGCAGTTCTTAGCACTGCTGCTGTCCTATGCTGGTGCCCTAGGTTAAACTCTGACAGAGGACAAAAAGATTCTTCCTCTCAGGTTTATTTTAGAAATTGTAGTTAGTGACTGCAAATGGGACCTGCTCTAGTGTTTTCCTGAGCTTCCCATAGGTGCCGGGAGTCATATTGATGACTTACCCAGAGTTTAGCACTCGGGCAGCATGGTGGCCCAGTGGTTAGCACTGCTGCTATCCAATGCTTGTATTCTGGGTTCAACTCTGCCTGAGGATGATGAGATTCCTCCTCTCAGGTGTGTTTTAGAAATTGTAGTTGGTGATTGTAATGGTACCTGCTCTAGTTTTTTCTGAGCTTCCCATAAATGCTGAGAGTCTTATTGATGATCTGGCCAGAACCAAACTTGCAGGCAGCCTGGTGGCTCAGTGGTTTTATTCATTGTCATCATACATTTGGGTTCTTAGTTCAAGTCTGACTGAGGTCAATGAGATTTCCCCTCTCAAACACTTCTTAGAAAATGAAATCAGAGATCTCAAAAGTTTGTCTTCCTTTTCATGACCTGTAGGTGGATACTGATAGGCACACTGATGACCTAGACATCAGGTAATGCTGTGGTGGTTCAGTAGTTACCTCTCTTACTTTTCAATGCATGGGTCCTTAGTTCAATTCTGGCTAAAATCAGTGTATTTCTACCTCTCAGTTGTACTTTAGAAATTGAAGATGGACGTGCTCTAGATTTTGATGATCTGTCGGTGGGCACTGATAGACATATTGATGACCTAGCCATCACTTAATTCTCAGGCAGCATGGTGGCTCAGTGGTTAGCTCAATTACCATTCAATGCTTGGGTCATTAGTTCAGTTCTGAGTAATTCTGCTTCTCTGTTGTATATTGCAAATGGACCTGCTCTAGTTTTTCATGACCTGTCAGTGAGCACTGATAGACATATTGATGACGTAGCCATCATGTAATTTTCAGGTATCATGGTTGCTCAGTGTTTGGCTTGGTTACCTTTCAATGCTTGGGTCCTTAGTTCAATTCTGACTGAGGGCTGAGTAATTCTACCTCTCAGTTGTACTTTGGAAATTGCAAATAGACCTACTCTAGTTTTTCTTGATCTTCCCATAGGTGCTGGTAGTAATATCAATGAATTTGCCAAAGGTTAACTTCCAAGCAGCATGGTGGCCCAGTGGAAAGCACTGGTGCATTGCAGCATGGGAGTTCAGGGCTCAAATCCCACCATGGATGATATCTGCAAGGAGTTTGTTTGGTCTGCCTGAGCTCTAAAGACATACAGGTTGGTGTCAGAAATGTCCCAAATTGAGCTTCTAGTCTTTTGTCTGATAACACAGAGACTTTTGTTCCCATCTCATAGATCGGTACACAGCCTGCTGTTGCTGGTGGTTAAGCACCCATGGGGCAGCATGGTAACACTGGGGCTTTCTTTTTCTTGTTGCTGTTTTCATTGGTTCAGCTCTGACCAAGAACAATGAGATTCCTCCTCTCAGACACATCTCAGTAAATGAAATCAGTGACCTCAAGGGAACCTGCTCTTCCTTTTCATGACCTGTCGGGGGATACTGATAGGCATATTGATGACCCATCTTTCAGGTGATTCTCTGTTGGCTCAGTGGTTATCTCAATTTCTTTTTAATGCTTGTGTCCTTAGTTCTACTCTGACTGAGGTTGGAGTAATTCCTACTCACAGATCTTCTTTAGAAATTGCAAATGGAGCTGCAATAGTTTTTCATGACCTGTCGGTGGGCACTGATAGTCATGTTGATGACCTAGCCATTGGGTAGCTCTCAGACAGCACAGTGGTGTAGTGGTGAGGTTATTTAGCTTTCAGTGCTTGGGTTGTTAGTTCTAGTCTCACTGAGGCTGGAGTAACTCATAGGTCTTCTTTAGAAATAGTAAATGGACCTGGTCTAGTTTTCCATGACCTGTTGGTGGGCACTGATAGACATATTGATTACCTAGCCATGGGGTAGTACTCAGGCAGCATTATGGCTAAGTGGATAGCACGATTACCTTTCAACGCTTGGGTCCTCAGTTCAATTCTGGCTAAGGTCAGTGTAACTCTATCTCTCAGTTGTACTTTAGAAATTGCAGATGCACCTGCTGTACTTTTTATGACCTGTTGGTGGGCACTGATAGACATATTGATGACCTAGCCATCACATACTTCTGAGGCAACATGATGGCTGAGTGGTTAGCTTAGCTATCTTTCAATGCTTGCGTCCTTAGTTCGATTCTCACAGAGGTTGGAGTAAATCGACCTCTCGGTTGTACTTTGGAGATTGCAAATGGACATGCTCTAGTTTTTCCTGATCTTCCCATTGGTGTTGGTAGTAATATCAATGACTTTGTCAATGGTTGTCTTCTGAGCAGCATGGTAGCCCAGTGGAAAGCACTGGTGCTTTGCAGCATGCAAGTCCAGGGTTCTAATCCCACCATGGATGACATCTGCAAGGAGTTTGTATGTTCTCCCTGTGCTCAGGTGGTCTGCCACCCATGCTCCAAAGACATACAGGTAGGGGCTAATGATGGTGTTGTCTGTGCAGCATCCAGAAGGGCTGCTTGCCCCCTTCATTGGGCAAGTAGCCCCAGTCCTTATTGGATGAATGTGCTGATACAAGTGATTGGCTTGTATATATAAGCAGCTCAGGTGCACCTGGGCTGCCACTTTTTTTCCTTTTAAAAACCTAAAACTTTTTTTTCTAAAAAAAGTGACAGCTCAGGTGCACCTGAGCTGCTTATATACAAGCCAATCACTTGTATCAGCGCACATTCATTCAATAAGGACTGGGGCTACTTACCCAACAAAGGGGGCAAGCAGCCCTCCTGGATGCTGCACAGGTAACACCATCATTAGCCCCTACCTGTATGTCTTTAGAGCATGGGTGGCAGGCCACCTGAGCACAGGGAGAACATACAAACTTCTTGCAGATGTCATCCATGGGTGGATTAGAACCCTGGACTCCCATGCTGCAAAGCACCAGTGCTTTCCACTGGGCCACCATGCTGCTCAGAATATGACACTTGGCAAATTCATTGATATTACTAGCAGCACCAATGGGAAGATCAGGACAAACTAGAGCACAACCATTTGCAACCTCCACAGTACAACTGGAGAGGTCAAATTACACCAACCTCAGTCAGAATCGAACTAAGGACACAAGCGTCGAAACATAACCAAGCTAACCACTCAGCCACCATGCTGCCTGAAAGTAATGTGATGGCTAGGTCATCAATATGTCTATCAGTGCCTACCGACAGGTCATGAAAAAACAAGAGCAGCTCCATTTTCAATAGTAAACCTGTGTGGAGAAAGCTCATTGTCCTCAGGCAGACTTGAACCCAGAAAGACCACATTGTATAGCAGCAGTGCTAACAACTGCACCATCATGCTGCCCAAGTGATAACCTTTGGGTAAGTCATCTATATGACTCTCAGCATGTATGGGATGCTCAGGAAAAACTAGCACGGTCCCATTTGCTAAAGTACAACTGAGATGTAGAACCACTGAGACTTGAACTAAGGACACAAACATTGAAAGTTAATTGAGCTAACCACTGTGCCACCACACTGCCTGAAATTTGCATGAAGGCTAGGTCATCAATATATGTATCAGTGCCCACTGACAGGTCATGAAAAACTAGAGGAGGTACGTTTGCAAATTCAAACGCACAACTGAGAGGTAGAATTACTCAGACCTCAGTCAGAATTGAACTAAGGACCCAAAGATTGAAAGGTAATTGAGCTAACCACTGAGCCAAAAAGCTGCATGAGAATTGCACGATGGCTAGGTCATCAATATGTCTATAAGTGTCCACCGACAGTTAATGAAAAACTAGAGAAGTTTAATTTGCAATTTCTAAAGAAAACCTATGAGAATGAATTATGCCAACCTCAATCAGAGTAGAACTAAGGACCCGAGCACTTAAAGGTAATTGAGCTAACCACCAAACCACTATAGAATTACCTGATGGCTGGGTCATCAATATGTCTATCAGTGCTCACCAAAAGGTCGTGAAAAGGAAGAGCAGGATCCCTTGTGGTCACTGATTTCATTTTCTGAGATATGTCTGAGAGGAGGAATCTCATTGTTCTTGGTCAGAGCTGAACAATTGAAAATAGCAACAAGAAAAAGAAAGCAATAGTGTTACAATGCTAACACCATCAATAGCCCCATACCTGTATGTTTTTGGAGCACTGGGAAAACATACAAACTCCTTATAGATGTCATCCATGGTGGGATTTGAACCCTGGACTTCTATGCTGCAAAACACCAGTGCTTTCAACTGGGCCACTATGCTGCTCAGTACATGTCCTTTGGCAAAGTCATTGATATTACTACCAGCACCGATGGGAAGATCAGGAAAAACTAGAGCAGCTACAATTTGCAAAGTACAACTGAGAGAGAGAATTACTCAGACCTCAGTCAGAATTGAACTAAGGACCTAAGCTGCCTGAAACTCGTATGTGATGGCTAAGTCATCAATATGACTATCAGTGCCCACGAACAGGTCATGAAAAACTAGAGCAGGCCCATCTGCAATTTCTAAAGTACAACTGAGAGGTAGAAATACACTGACCTTAGCCAGAATGGAACTAAGGACACAAGTTTTGAAAGGTAAGGGAGTTAACCACTGAACCACCACAGCATTACCTGATAGCTAGGTAATTAATGTGCCTATCAGTATCTCCCGGCAGGTCATGAAAAGGAAGACAAACTTTTATTTGAGATCTCTGATTTCATTTTCTAAGATGTGTCTGACAGGAGAAATCTCATGGACCTCAGTCACAGTTGAGAAATTGCAAATGGAGGGCTGCTTGCCTGTCCGTTGGGCAAGAACCTCAGTCCTTATTGGATGAATGTCCAATTAGCATGTCCAATGTCCAAGTAGCAAGAAATTGGCTTGCTATATAAGCAGCTCAGTTGAGACTAAGCTGTGAAACTGTTTTAAAAGTTACAAAAAAAAGCTGCACCTGAGCTGCTTAAATAGCAAGCTAATTTCTTGCTACTTGTATCAGGAGATTCATCCAATAAGGACTGTGGCTACTTGTCCAATGAAGTGGACAATCAAACCACCCTCCATGATGATGCTGCACAGGTAACACCATCATTAGCCCCTACCTGTATGTCTTTAGAGCATGGGTGGCAGACCACCTGAGCACATATAAACTCCTTGCAGATGTCATCTGTGGTGGGATTTGAACTCTGGACTCCCATGCTGCAAAGTACCAATGCTTTCCACTGGGCCACTGTGAAGATAATCTTTGGCAAAGTCATTGATATAACTACCAGCACCAATGGGAAGCTCAGAATACACTAGAGCAGGTCCATTTGCCATCTCTAAAGAACAACTGAGAGGTTGAATAACTGAGAACTGCAGTCAGAATTGAACTGAGGACCCAAGCGTTGGGATTTGACACCTGGACCACCATGCATCAAAGCACCAGCGGAGTCCAATGAGCCACTGTGCTGCTGGAAAGGTACCTTTTGGCAAAATCATTGATATGACTTGCTGCACAATGGGAAGATCAGGAAAAACTAGAGGAGGTCCATTTGCAATTTCCAAAGTACAACTAAGAGGTAGAATTAATCAGACCTCAGTCAGAATTGAACTAAGCATTGATAGGTATTTGCGCTAACCACTGAGCCACCATGCTGCCTGAGAAGTAGGTGATAGCTAGGTCATCAATATGTCTATCAGTGCCCACCGTCAGGTCATGAAAAACTATAGCAGGTCCATTTGCAATTTCCAAAGTACAACTGAGAGGTAGAATTACTCAGACCTCAGTCAGAATTTAACTAAGGACCCAAGAAAAGAAAGGTAATCAAGCTAACCACTGAGCAACCATGATACCTGAAAATTACCTGATGGCTAGGTCATCAATATGTCTATCAGTGCCCACCAGCAGGGCATAAAAAACTAGAGCGGGTGCGTTTGCAAAATGCAACAGAGAAGGTAATTTACTCAGACCTCAATCAGAATTGAACTAAGGACCCAAGAATTGAAAGGTAACTGAGCTAACCACTGAGCTACCGTGCTGCCTGCGAATTATGTGATGGCTAGGTCATCAATATGTCTATTAGTGCCCACCGACAGGTCATGAAAAACTAGAGCAGGTCCATTTGCAGTTTCCAAAGTACAAATGAGAGAAAGAATGACACCAACCTTAGCCAGAATCAAACTAAGGACTCAAGCTTTGAAGTGTAATTGAGCTAACCACTGAGCCACCATAGAATTATCTGATGGCTAGGTCATCAATATTATAATCACTTTGCAATCCAAAAAACAATTCTATGTGCCACATGCAATGATATAGAACCCGTCCGTTACACCATAATCAATGAAAAGGTGAACAGAAAAAGCACAATTACAAAAAGCAATATGATAAAATAGTTTTTATTACATACAATATTAAAAAACACCTTATAGAAAAATTAGCAACCTCTATTGTGGGACACACAAGGCTAATCACCCCTTTTAAACACGTTAATATGAGCAAAAGGTAGAGATAAATGAACAATTTCAGCAGACAATAATTATTATTCACAAAACAGGGCAAAATTCCCCTTCAAAAATGCGCTCAAACAAAGTTGCAATCATTAAAGCCCAGCATCGGTCATAGCTTATAAAAGCATTTTAACTAAGCTAGATTCATTAAATCCCAGCTATCAGCCATAGACAAAGTGCCCAGATACTTAAAACTGTCTGACAGAAATAGTACCATTACTATGTGCATCAAATATGCTGTGAAAATATATCACCGAGCTCACTGCCACGTGTGGAATGAAAGCCGCGTCCCT
Organism: Dendrobates tinctorius; assembly: GCF_039654945.1. Taxonomy (NCBI): domain Eukaryota; kingdom Metazoa; phylum Chordata; class Amphibia; order Anura; family Dendrobatidae; genus Dendrobates; species Dendrobates tinctorius. Next base: position 10,655,349 of record NW_027361677.1, read on the forward strand.
CACCCCGATGCGCGTTTCGTCCTCTTCTTCAGGGGGCATGACGGACGGGTTCTAGGTCATCAATATGCCTATCAGTAGGCACCGACAGGTCTTGAAAAGGAAGAGCAGGTTCCTATGTGGTCACTGATTTCATTTTCTGAGATGTGTCTGAGAGGAGGAATCTCATTGTTCTTGGTCAGAGCTGAACCAATGAAAACAGCAACAAGAAAAAGAAAGCCCCAGTGTTACCATGCTGCCCCATGGGTGCTTAACCATCAGCCTCAGCAGACTGTGCACCGATCTATGAGATGGGAACAAAAGGCTTTTATTCTCTGTGTTCTCAGACAAGAGACCGGTGAGGGCGGCCGTTCACTGTGGGACATTTCTGACACGTCCACGTACTAGAAAACACCACGTAATAATCTCCATGACACGGTCTCTTGAGCTCGGTGCACAAGTTTCCTAGATCCATCCTATTCTTGAATGGAGCAGAGGTGCGTGAGCTTATCCTCCACTGCATTCATTGTTTACACGACTGTCAGGAAATAATGGAGCTCTGCTTTCCCAGACGGTCCCATTAACAATGAATGGAGCAGAGTATGAGCAGCCCCACTTCCAAAGACATACTGATAGGATGTGAGTCCTGATGGGGCAATAATGTCTGCAAAGTGAGACCGTCTTATGTAAGCATATTGATTGTACAGTCATGGCCAAAAGTTTTGAGAATGACACAAATATTATATTTTCACATGATCTGCTGGCCTCTGGTTTTTATGTGTGTTTGTCAGATGTTTTTATCACATACAGAAATATAATTGCAATCATATTATGAGTAGCAAAAGGTTATATTGACAGTTAGAATGAGTTAATGCAGCAAGTCAATATTTGCAGTGTTGACCCTTCTTCTTCAGGACCTCAGCAATTCTCCCTGGCATGCTCTCAATCAACTTCTGGATCAAATCCTGACTGATAGCAGTCCATTCTTGCAAAATCAATGCTTTTATTTTGTCTGAATTTGAAGGTTTTTGTTTGTCCACCCGTCTCTTGATGATTGACCACAAGTTCTCAATGGGATTAAGATCTGGGGAGTTTCCAGGCCATGGTTCCAAAATCTCTATGTTTTGTTCCCTGAGCCATTTAGTTATCACCTTTGCTTTATGGCAAGGTGCTCCATCATGTTAAAAAAGGCATTGTTGATCGCCAAACTGCTCTTGGACGGTTGGGAGAAGTTGCTCTTGGAGGACATTCTGGTACCATTCTTTATTCATGGCTGTGTTTTTAGGCAAGACTGAGAGAGAGCCCATTCCCTTGGCTGAGAAGCAACCCCACACATGAATGGTTTCAGGATGCTTGACAGTTGGCATGAGACAAGACTGGTGGTAGCGCTCACCTGGTCTTCTCCGAATAAGCCGTTTTCCAGATGTCCCAAACAATCGAAAAGGGGATTCATCAGAGAAAATGACTTTACCCCAGTCCTCAGCAGTCCACTCCCTGTACCTCTTGCAGAATATCAGTCTGTCCATGATGTTTTTCCTGGAGAGAAGTGGCTTCTTTGCTGCCCTCCTTGAGACCAGGCCTTGCTCCTAGAGTCTCCGCCTCACAGTGTGTGCAGATGCACTCACACCTGCCTGCTACCATTCCTGAGCAAGCTCTGCACTGCTGGTAGCCCGATCACGCAACTGAAACACTTTTAAGAGATGGTCCTGGTGCTTGCTGGTCTTTCTTGGGCGCCCTAGAGCCTTTTTGGCAACAAAGGAACCTCTGTTATTAATGAGTCACCGTAGGAGGCAAAAGCAGAAATACAAGCTAAGTCCAGAAAACCAGAGGTTGGCAACTATCAGATTGCAGACCCCTGAACCTATCAACACAACTAGCAGTAGCCGTGGGGGGTTCCTACGATGCCCTAGACCCCTCAATCACAGCCGGAGAATTACGTAGGCCTAAAGAAAGAAAGGGGAAATCTAAACTGCCCCAGAGCAGACCCCAAAGCAATAGGCAGCCCCCAACATATAATGACGGTGAAGCAAGATGAAAATACTAACACAGACAGAAAGATAGACTGAGCAAAGACGGGGCCCAAAACTACCTAGATAGGAAAGGACAGGAAGGCTGCTATCTGCAATCTGCCAAAACCCTATCAAAGGCATAAGCCAACAAGCTGATATGAAAAAGGCCCTGAAGCAGCTAGGCTTCAAAAACTAAATCAGCACTCAGGTATTTTCAGAAGACAGAGCTAAAGGAATTCAGCACACCCCAGCAGGGAATGGCAGAAATCCAGAAAAACAAAGCAAAACAAAGTCAAAGCACCAAAGCAAAAGGCCGAGCAGCAAACTTAGCTTTAGAGGAGCAGGAATTCAGACTGGTCTCCAAGGATCCCACAGAGAAATCACCCGCAGGGCAGAAGGGCGTCGGCAGCCTTATATCCAGTCAGTCACTCCACTCAGCCAGTCATCATCATCAGCCTCAGGTGTTTGATAATCAGGCTCACTACCTTTCTTTACCAGAAGAGGGAGTTCCTTGGGCCTCAGTAATGAAGAGGAAAATGAACTCACAACAGTACCTCCCCCTTGAGGAGGGGTCACCGAACCCTCAACTACGCCACCAGGGCGATCAGGGTGAGCCCGACGAAAGGCACGCACCAATCTTTTGGCATGAATATCAGAGGCAGGGATCCAGGAATTATCCTCCTGACCATAACCCTTCCACTTAACCAAATACTGGAGTCTCCGTCTAGCCAGACGGGAATCCAGTACTTTCTCTACCTCATATTCCATGTTACCTTCAACCAATACAGGGTCTGGAGGTGCCACCCCCGGAACAACAGGTTCAACAAACCTCTTCAACAAAGATTTATGGAACACATTATGGATTTTAAATGTGACAGGAAGAGCCAAACGAAAAGAGACCGGATTAATAATCTCCACAATCTTGTAAGGTCCAATAAATCTAGGCTTAAACTTAGGAGAAGCCACCTTCATAGCAATATTTTTTGATGATAACCACACCATATCACCAACCTTAAACTGGGGACCAATGGTCCTATGTCGGTTGGAAAACCGCTGGGCCTTTTCCTGGGAGAGAGATAACTTATCCACCACTTGGTCCCAGATCTGGTGCATTCTCTCCACCAAAGTGTCAACACCTGGGCAGGCAGAGGGCTCCACCTGCCCTGAAGAAAATCGAGGATGAAACCCAAAGTTACAAAAAAAAGGTGACATCAAAGTGGCAGAACTAGCTCTATTATTTAAAGCAAATTCGGCCAAGGGCAAAAATGAAACCCAATCATCCTGATCAGCAGAAATAAAACATCTCAAATATGACTCCAAGGTCTGGTTTGTTCTCTCTGTCTGCCCATTGGTCTGAGGGTGAAAAGCAGAGGAGAAGGACAACTGAATTCCCAGCTTGGAACAGAAAGTTCTCCAAAATCTAGACACAAACTGGACTCCTCTGTCAGATACAATGTTCTCAGGAATCCCGTGCAAGCGAACCACCTGTTGTAAAAACAGGGGCACCAACTCAGAGGAAGACGGCAACTTAGGGAGTGGTACAAGATGAACCATCTTAGAGAACCTATCACAAATCACCCAAATAACAGTCATCCTCTGAGAGACAGGCATATCAGAGATGAAATCCATTGAAATATGGGTCCATGGCCTCTTGGGGACAGGCAAAGGCATCAACAACCCACTAGAGCGAGAACACGATTTAGACCGGGAGCACGTCCCACAGGACTGCACAAAATTCCTGACATCACGAGACAAGGAGGGCCACCAAAAAAAACGACTCACCAGATCTCTAGTACCAAAAATACCTGGATGACCAGCCAAAGCAGAGCAATGAACTTCAGACATCACTCTCTTCTTCCACTGGTCAGGAACATACAACTTTCCACTGGGACAACGCTCAGGTTTGTCCTCCTGGAACTCTTCCAGAGCACGTCTCAAATCGGGCGAGATGGCAGAAAGAACTACCCCTTCGCCTAAGATGGTAGCAGGCTTGGTCACTACAGGAGAATCAGCAAAGAAGCTCCTAGAGAGGGCGTCTGCCTTGACATTCTTTGTTCCAGGAAGAAAAGAAACCACAAAATCAAAACGTGTAAAAAACAAGGCCCACCTAGCCTGTCTAGGGTTCAAGCGCTTAGCCGACTCTAGGTAAATCAAATTCTTGTGGTCAGTGAGGACCACGACTTGATGCTTAGCTCCCTCCAACCAATGTCTCCACTCCTCAAATGCCCATTTCATGGCCAACAGTTCCCTATTCCCCACATCATAGTTACGTTCAGATGGAGAGAACTTTCGGGAAAAGAAAGCACAGGGATTCATTTTAGAAGTTACAGGATCCTTTTGGGACAAAACAGCTCCTGCACCAATCTCAGAAGCATCCACCTCTACCTGGAATGGAAGTGAGACATCAGGTTGCCGCAAAACCGGGGCGGAGGTGAATCTTCGCTTCAGCTCCTGAAAAGAAGAAACAGCCTCCGGAGACCAATTTAACACATCAGCACCCTTTTTAGTCAAATCAGTCAATGGCTTGGCAATACTAGAAAATTTTGCTATAAATTTCCGATAAAAATTAGCAAAACCCAAAAACTTCTGGAGGGCCTTCAAAGAAGTGGGCTGAACCCAATCATGAATGGCTTGTACCTTGGCCGGGTCCATTTCAATAGTTGACGGGGACAAAATAAATCCCAAAAAAGAAATCCTCTGTACTCCAAAAAGGCATTTAGATCCTTTGACACACAGGGAATTCTCCCTCAAGATCCGGAACACCGTCCGAACATGTTCCACATGAGAGTCCCAATCCTTGGAGAAGATCAAAATATCATCCAGATAGATAATCAAAAATTTATCGACAAAATCTCGGAAAATATCGTTCATGAAGCACTGGAAGACAGAAGGGGCATTAGTGAGCCCAAAAGGCATCACCAGGTACTCAAAATGTCCCTCTGGAGTATTAAACGCCGTCTTCCATTCATCCCCATGCTTAATGCGAATAAGATTATACGCCCCCCTGAGGTCAAGCTTGGTAAACCAGCCAGCACCTTTAACTCTGGAAAATAGATCAGAAATCAGGGGTAACGGATACTGATATTTAACAGTAATTTTGTTGAGGGCACGATAATCAATACAAGGTCTTAATGATCCATCCTTTTTGGCTACAAAAAAAAAACCGGCACCTAAGGGTGACGAGGATGGTCTAATATGACCCTTCTCCAACGCCTCCTTAATATAGGATCGCATAGCCTCGTGCTCGGGTACAGATAAATTGAAGAGCCGACCCTTGGGAAGTTTACACCCCGGGCTCAGTTCAATTGCACAGTCATAACTCCTATGAGGAGGCAGAGACGCAGACTCATTCTCACTAAATACATCATAAAAGTCCACCAAATAATCAGGAACATCATGCGACTGAGGAGAGGTGGAAAACACTGGAGCCTCACTAAAGGCACACCGACAACCCCAACTCACCACAGACACAGATTTCGAATCCAACACTGGATTATGAATCTGTAACCAGGGAAACCCCAGAACAATAGTATCATGCAGATTATGCAACACCAAAAATCTGCATATTTCTTGATGGTCTGGGGCGACCCGCATTACCACCTGGGTCCAAACCTGGGGTTTATTTTTAGCCAAAGGAGTAGCATCAATCCCCCTCAAAGGGATAGGCGTCTGCAGAGGTGTCATCGGAAATCCACAACGTTTAGCAAAATCCAAGTCCATTAGGTTTAGGGCTGCTCCCGAATCCACAAAAGCCTTGGCGGAAAATGTGGACAGGGAGCAGATCAGAGTAATAGCCAGAAGAAACTTAGGTTGAACACCCCCAACAGAAAACGTGTGTGCAAAGCGTTTCTCTAGTTTAGGACAGACAGAAATAATATGCGAGGCATCTCCACAGAAAAAAACACAACTTATTACGCCTTCTGAACTCCTGACGCTGCTCTCTGGAAAAAACTCTATCACATTGCATAGGTTCAGACATTTGTTCAACAGGTGGCAACACCTCTCGTGCAGCTTTGCGTTCGCGCAAACGCCGATCAACCTGAATGGCTAATGACATAGAATTGTCAAGACCAGAGGGAACAGGAAATCCCACCATAGTATCTTTTACGGCGTCTGACAACCCCTTCCGAAAGAGAGCAGCCAAGGCATTATCATTCCAGGTAGTAAGTACTGCCCACTTTCGGAATTTTTGACAGTACAATTCTGCAGAATCACGACCCTGGCTCAATGCCAGCAGGGTCTTTTCAGCCTGATCAATGGCATTAGGTTCGTCATACAACAACCCCAAGGCCTGAAAGAATGCGTTCACATTAGTCAGAATAGGATCATCTGGTTTCAAAGAAAACGCCCAATCCTGGGGATCGCCACGCAGCAAAGATATGACAATTTTAACCTGCTGCGCGGAGCTCCCTGACGAGTTAGGCTTCAAGGCAAAAAATAATTTACAATTATTTTTGAAATTCAAAAATTTAGACCGATCCCCAAAAAATACATCAGGTGTAGGAATCTTTGGTTCAGCAGCATGTGAATGAGCAAGGTAGGCGGAAATTCCCCGCACTTCCGCAGCGAGCTGCTCCACACGATCAGACAATTGCTTTATCTCCATTGAGAGGAAAAAAATTCCCCCTACGGCCTCAGAGATATAGAGGAAAAAATATACACCTTTTTTTTTTTTTTTTTTTACAATTCTTTCCTGCTATTGAGTACCCTAGGATCTGCGGTATGGCGGGTGATTCTGTTATGAATGAGTCACCGTAGGAGGCAAAAGCAGAAATACAAGCTAAGTCCAGAAAACCAGAGAAGTTGGCAACTATCAGATTGCAGACCCCTGAACCTATCAACACAATTAGCAGTAGCCGTGGGGGGTTCCTACGATGCCCTAGAACCCTCGATCACAGCCGGAGAATTACCTAGGCCTAAAGAAAGAAAGGGGAATCTAAACTGCCCCAGAGCAGACCCCAAAGCAATAGGCAGCCCCCAACATATAATGACGGTGAAGCAAGATGAAAATACTAACACAGACAGAAAGATAGACTGAGCAAAGACGGGGCCCAAAACTACCTAGATAGGAAAGGACAGGAAGGCTGCTGTCTGCAATCTGCCAAAACCCTATCAAAGACATAAGCCAACAAGCTGATATGAAAAAGGCCCTGAAGCAGCTAGGCTTCAAAAACTAAATCAGCACTCAGGTATTTTCAGAAGACAGAGCTAAAGGAATTCAGCACACCCCAGCAGGGAATGGCAGAAATCCAGAAAAACAAAGCAAAACAAAGTCAAAGCACCAAAGCAAAAGGCCGAGCAGCAAACTTAGCTTTAGAGGAGCAGGAATTCAGACTTGTCTCCAAGGATCCCACAGAGAAATCACCCGCAGGGCAGAAGGGCGTCGGCAGCCTTATATCCAGTCAGTCATTCCACTCAGCCAGTCATCATCATCAGCCTCAGGTGTTTGATAATCAGGCTCACTACCTTTCTTTACCAGAAGAGGGAGTTCCTCGGGCCTCAGTAATGAAGGGGAAAATGAACTCACAACAAACCTCTCTCCTTGAAGTTCTTGATGATGCGATAGATTGTTGACTGAGGTGCAATCTTTCTAGCTGCGATACTCTTCCCTGTTAGGCCATTTTTGTGCAGTGCAATGATGACTGCACGTGTTTCTTTAGAGATAACCATGGTTAACAGAAGAGAAACAATGATGCCAAGCACCAGCCTCCTTTTAAAGTGTCCAGTGGTGTCATTCTTACTTAATCATGACAGATTGATCTCCAGCCCCGTCCTCATCAACACCCACACCTGTGTTAATGGAGCAATCATTGAAACGATGTTAGCTGGTCCTTTTAAGGCAGGACTGCAATGATGTTGAAATGTGTTTTGGGGGATAAAGTTAATTTTCTAGGCAAATATTGACTTTGCAAGTAATTGCTGTTAAGCTGATCACTCTTTATAACATTCTGGAGTATATGCAAATTGCCATTAGAAAAAATGAAGCAGTAGACTTTGTAAAAATTAATATTTGTGTCATTCTCAAAACTTTTGGCCATGACTGTACAGCACTTTACAGACATCACTGCACCCATCAGGGGTCATATCTCCTACAGGTCTGTCTTCAGAACATGGGAGGAAACCCACACAGTCACACAAAATCAGGGCTGTGGAGTCAGTAAGCCAAACCTTCAACTCCGACTCCTCAATTTCCATGACTCCGACTCCCTCATACAAGGCTCATGTTTAAGTTTAAGTGATAAATTTACTGGAGTAAAATGGTGACATCAGGCTTTTAATCTTTATTATGATACAATAATCAAGAAATTTAGATAGAACATAAATTATATTTATTGGAATACAACATTAGAGCAAAAAACTTTTTCATATTTACAATATATTATACACTATGCAGTAAGTGGGAAAAAACAGTTTTCAACAAAAACGTCCTGAATAACATTTGTGCAGTCTATGAATTTGTTCTGAGAAATAGTATTGCCTCCATCAGATCCTCCTTCATAGATGACCTCAGATCTCACCTCATCATTTTGAGGCTAGAGAACAACCTCTCTACAGTAACTTGGGTTGGTGGCAAAGCAGTGACCACATGGGAACATCTCTAACAATTTCAGGGTGTAGAGGAATTGCCTCGTGCACAGTCAGTGTTGATGAACGATTGAACTCTTCTACTTTTTTGAGAGCAAGTGAAAAATGTTGCTGAAATATGGTCAATGTGTTTTCTATGGGAGAGGAATCTTTTCCCGGTAGCAACGCTTTGCCTGCTCCATGTCGTCCAAATACTTTTCAAAATCAAATTCCTCATCTGATGAGGATGAAGAAGCAGCAGCAGCCGCACTGGCAGGACCCGAGTCCTCTGCTCTTGGCCGTCCTGTAGCCCACTCATCCTAACCGCTACCTCAATCAGAGCTTCTTTTCCTTTAGTAAGCTGTTGATCATCAAGCAGTATGCGATGACTCGGGTCCACATAAACAGCTGCCAGAAGAATTATATTTTCTAGCAGCAGTGTCTCTCTCCATTTGCAATTTTTGTTTTTGGTTATTTATTTTGTCTTATATACAAGACATTACCCTGGAAAGGAAGTTTCTTAACATATTTCCCAGGAAAATCTATTTTGGTTTTGTTTTTGTATGTTTTATTGTGAGTCTGTAAACGTGACGTAAGTCTCTGACAACATTGTCTACAGCAGTGACTTGGGAGTCAGAAATGCTTCCGGGGGTCTCCCCCATGCTGTTCTCATGTCCCATAGACTTACATTGGGCTCGTTGCTTGGGCACCCGAGCATTCCAATTTGCTCGAACCGAGCAATGAGCACCTGAGCATTTTAGTGCTCACCCATCACTAATAATGAGAACTAGATGAACATCCAGCCAGAAAGAGGAGAACCCCAAGTTTCAGTGTCATTATCATATATCCCAAGAATCAGTGTGTAGTTATTCTGTTTCATAATTGTCAGCATGATTACTCCTCATTCAAGGTAACAGTGTCATTACCCTGTACCCAAAGTGTTAGTATCATTATGCTGCAACCCGAGTGTCTGAGTCATTATGTACTGTAAGAGGGAAAATGAAGCATACATTGAAAGGAACACCCTGCTTACAGTGAAGCATGGCGGGGCTTGGGGATGTCTACAGTGAAGCATTGTGGGAGCTTATTGATTCCTAATAATAATAAATAATAATATTTATTTTTATATAGCGCTAACATATTCCGCAGCGCTTTACATTTTGCACACATTATCATCACTGTCCCTGATGAGGGCTCACAATCTAAATTCCCTCTCAGTATGTCTTTGGAGTGTGGGAGGAAACCGGAGTACCCGGAAGAAACCCACGCAAACACGGGGAGAACATACAAACTCCTTGCAGATGTTGTCCTTGGTGGGATTCGAACCCAGGACTCCAGCGCTGCAAGGCTGCAGCGCTAACCACTGAGCCACCGTGCCGCCCCCTACAGTGAAGCATGCTGGTGGCTTGGTGATGCTGATAGCGTAGCACAGTGACAGTTGCTGGGTAATATAGTGACTGTTGCCAGCTAGTACAGTGGTTCAGTGGTTAGCACTGGAGTGATTGGTTCAACTCTGACCAACAATAATGAGATTCTACCTCTCAGGTACTCTTCATAAATTAAAATCAATTAACTGATTTGATGCCTTGGGCATCTAGCTTTCTCTTTCATGATCTTGCCATTGCTGCTGGTAGTCATATTGATAACCTACCTATAAATAATCTCCTGGGCAGCATGGTGGCACAGTGGTTAGTAATGTTGTTGAAGTCATGGGTTCAACTCGGACACATCACGATGAGATTCCACCTCTTAGGTACACTTTAAAAATTGAAGTGAGTGGATGCAATGGGAACTAGTTTCTCTTTTCACAGCCTTCTCATAGGTGTTCGAAGTCATTTTCATGACTTAGCCAGTAAACAGCTCTTGGACAGCACGGTGGCTGGGTGGGTATGTTGGCAGTGGATTAATCTGTGTACAGTCCAGCTGTTCAACAGTGAAGATATATTTATTCATGAACAAAGATAACCAGCTTACAACTGGTATTTCTTACAGCTCGGGATCTTAGCATCTCGTCTGCCAGCTTGTAAAGTGAAAGCCGAATGTGCTCCAGCTACACACAGTGTGAACAGTGAGCGGGAACGTCCTGGGGCTCTTCTTTTTTTAGACAATGTATTATTGGCAATATAACACTATTGTTGGAGGCAGAGACTCATGCCCCAATAAACAGTAGTGCATAGTAGTTGTAATATATGCATTAATAACCATTATTCCGACAGGTTAGCATTGTAGGTTTCCATTCCTCGGGTTATTGGTTCAAATCTAACCAAGGATGATCATTTTCCATTCTGAGTAAAAAAAAAAAATAAACAACTGCATCAGCACAGCCATTATCTGATTCATGCTGCCCTTAGTTATTAACTCTAAGGCGTATTGGCACCATCAATTTTGGTTGATCGTGAGTTGTGGTGTCATCTTAGTTTTGCCAGAGTTAAATTGATTGTCTCATGAACGCATTTTGACATGTTGACTTTACTTTGGATCCACTCTATTAAAGCAGTTCTTGCTCCAGAATTATTTGACCAGAATTTAATCTGAGTACTTAGCGTGTAGAAGATGAGCGAATCTTCCAAAATTAATTAATTTCCCTTGCCTTATCTGTAAACTCGTAAAGAGTTGGATATTGACTTAAAGGGCCACTTAATATGGTAGTAATGGTGGTTTCCGAAAGGAGCCATTCCTTGGCTGGGTCTTTCCCTGGAGGAAGATTTGCCTAGTCCCGTGTTTGAGACTCTCAAATGAGGCTCCACGGATTTTATTTGCATATTCGTATTTCCCAGGGAGCAATGCACCTAGGATTTCACTGATTGAGTGCCTTTGCCGGCTGCTGCAGTGTTTTCTTTGACTGGTCTCCATGAGGTCAGTGATTGTTTTGTGATGTTGGTCTACTAGGCATTGCTCCCACCTAGCCAGAATCCTACTCCACACTGATGAGGGGCAACATCCCGAAACAGCTGTCTGTGGATGGATATCTGGCCTTGGTATTTCCCTTGTCATATCTGTAAACTCGTAAAGATCTGGATATTGACTTTAAGGGCCACTTAATATGGTGGTAAAGGTGGTTTCCGAAAGGAGCCACTCCTTGGCTGGGTCCTTCCCTGGAGGAAGATCTGGCTAGTCCCGTGTTTGAGACTCTCAAATGAGGCTCCATGGATTTTATTTGCATATCCAAAATTAATTAAGGCAGATTTCCTCAACAAGGTTCGCAGATTTAAATTGGCCCCCCAAAAATTAATATCGGTCCCAAAAAGACTCTCTCTGGACCGCAAAGCATAATAAAATAATGGAAGGGGTAATAATTTATATTTTATTTTCATCCAAATCTTGCCCCTCACCTGTTTTGCTGCAACAGTTTTTCCTGGTCCTTCGGATCCTTCTTCAGTCCTTGGTCTTTCATTGTTGACTAGTCCTTAGGTGGTCAAGTGTGTCGCAGCATGCAATCATATAGGTGTGGCACATTTTATTGACGTCAATGCCATGCATTACCCCCCCCCCCCCACTAGACTGCATGTGGAAGCACACATTACTACGTTAGGACTAGTCGGTGCCAGAAGATTTGTGCCAAAAAACGTTCTAAAGGGAAGACTTACCAGAAGAGTAGACTGCAGTGGTAGGACAGGTTAGAGATGTTTTAGGACAGGTTTTACACTTATGATTTAACACCTTCCTGGCCTTCAAAAGAATCAAGCAAAATGATCTCCGGTTGGCCACCATTTTGCTGGGTTTGTGCAAACAGAATCCTGAAAATTTTGAATCCTATTGAGGTTGAATTTTTTTTTTAATTCGTAAGGAATTCGAACAGTTGAGAATCAATTTGCTCATGTTTGCTGCCATGTACTAATACATTTTCACTGTAGAGAAACGACTGATCATGAGGTGCTCCAATAATAAATGCTGATCACAAGAAGTTTTTTTTTAAAGTGGGACTCGTTGAGAAAAGTTGCGTTGACTTCAATATGTTTTCTTGATAAGATAGCAAATTGAGCTCACTGAAATTTTATCCTACCTGGAACTAATAAAACATTTGGTAAAATTTAATTTGCTTCTATTGTATGGTTGGTTTTGTTGAAATTGCTACGTATACTTACCCATGCAATACCAATTGCACAAAACAGCAATTTTAACTGATTCTGAAGCATAAAACTACCGTAAAATGTCAGAATAAATGATGTGTAATTCATATTAACCGCAGAACAACCTTTAACTAAGCACTTAATTAATTGGTTGCATTGAGATTTCTATTATCTGTTGTGGGGTAAAATATCATCTAACTAAATGTACTGTGCAGGAAAGCAAATGGATTTTAATTTCAATTTGGCTCGGTGACAGCATGAAGAAATGATCTGCCTGCATCCTGTGATATGATACGTTCCGACACTCACAGTCTCCTAACGCACATTTCATTTCTGTAAATTCCGGTGCCAGCTTGTAGGGTGTGATTATGTTCTTGGATCAAAAGCAGCTTTGGATGCCTGCGGAGTCTGTAAAGGTGATAATTCTACATGCAAGTTTTACAGAGGACAGTATCTGAACCATCACAAAACTAATGGTAAGATCTTCTAGTGATCCAGAGCAGTAGCTTCCAACAGATGACTCGAGTGCCCCATATCCATCAACTACCCCATGCAATGAGTCCGAGGATGTTATAATGTTACTAAGGCCGGTGTAACTGCAAATCAAGAAACTCGCGTGAGTCTCTCGCCTCAATACCCGGCACTGCTGCCGGCACTCGGGACCAGAATGTACGGCTGCATGTATTTTTATGCAGCTGAACGCTCCACACCGAACCGCCGCCGGCAGTGCCGGGTATTGAGGCGAGAGACTCACATAGTTTCTTTCATTGCAGTTGCAAGTGTGACCCCGGCCTAAGGCTTGTATACAAGGACATATGCAAATAGCTAGCAGGTGGCACCACACTGAGGACTATCACTTGACACTTGAGTAAGAATAATAGATAGATAATAAATAATAGATAGATATATAATAGATAGATATTATTAGAAAAATAAATATGATGGCCATATTTTTGTAGTCCCGGGCAGTCTACTGAAACCTATAAATGAAACATGTGAGTAATCTAGCTACTTCTGCTCACGATTACAATTGAAGACTCCTCTCTGTTCTTCCTTCCTGTACAGAATACTATACCGTTGTCACTGTGCCGGTTGGCGCGAGAAATATTCATTTCCAAGAGCTCCAGTATTCCACCAGTTACATCGCTGTGAGAAACCTTAATGGAAAGTACTATTTGACTGGGGAATGGACCATTGATTGGCCTGGAAAGTTCCCGTTTGCTGGGACCACTTTCATTTATCAAAGATCAACTCAGCAACCAGAAAGTCTTTATGCAGCGGGACCGATCAATGAAACTCTGGTTTTGGAAGTAAGAAGTATATTTTAGTATAATTTTCTGGTTCCATGATATTCACGTGGCTTATCAGATTTGGGTAAAGCATTTAAGAATAACTGCTTTGTGTTCCTCCTTCCAAAAATGAATAAAATGTGCTAAATATATATATATATATATATATACAGTCATATGTAAAAGTTTGGGCACCCCTATTAATGTTAACCTTTTTTCTTTATAACAATTTTGGTTTTTGCAACAGGTATTTCAGTTTCATATATCTAATAACTGATGGACTCAGTTATATTTCTGGATTCAAATGAGGTTTATTGTACTAACAGAAAATGTGCAATCTGCATTTAAACAAAATTTGACCGGTGCAAAAGTATGGGCACCCTTATCATTTTCTTGATTTGAACACTCCTAACTACTTTTTACTGACTTCCTGAAGCACTAAATTGGTTTTGTAACCTCATTGAGCTTTGAACTTCATAGCCAGGTGTATCAAATCAGGAGAAAAGGTATTTAAAGTGGCCACTTGCAAGTAGTTCTCCTATTTGATTCTCCTATGAAGAGTGGCATCATGGGCTCCTCAAAACAACTCTCAAATGATCTGAAAACAAAGATTATTCAACAAAGCTTTTCAGGGGAAGGATACAAAAAGTTGTCTCAGAGATTTAACCTGTCAGTTTCCACTGTGAGGAACATAGTAAGGAAATGGAAGAACACAGGTACAGTTCTTGTTAAGCCCAGAAGTGGCAGCCAAGAAAAATATCAGAAAAGCAGAGAAGAAGAATGCTGAGAACAGTCGAGGACAATCCACAGACCACCTCCAAAGACCGGCAGCCTCATCTTGCTGCAGATGGTGTCACTGTGCATCGGTCAACAATACAGCGCACTTTGCACAAGGAGAAGCTGTATGGGAGAGTGATGCGAAAGAAGCCGTTTCTGCAAGCACGCCACAAACAGAGTCGCCTGAGGTCTGCAAAAGCACATTTGGACAAGCCAGTAACATTTTGGAAGAAGGTCCTGTGGACTGATGAAACAAAGATTGAGTTGTTTGGTCATACAAAAAGGCGTTATGCATGCGCTGTATTGTTGACCGATGCACAGTGACACCATCTGCAGCAAGATGATGCTGCAGGTCTTTGGAGGTGGTCTGTGGATTGTCCTTGACTGTTCTCACCATTCTTCTTCTCTGCCTTTCTGATATTTTTCTTGGCCTGCCACTTCTGGGCTTAACAAGAACTGTACCTGTGTTCTTCCATTTCCTTACTATGTTCCTCACAGTGGAAACTGACAGGTTAAATCTCTGAGACAACTTTTTGTATCCTTCCCCTGAAAAGCTATGTTGAATAATCTTTGTTTTCAGATCATTTGAGAGTTGTTTTGAGGAGCCCATGATGCCACTCTTCATAGGAGAATCAAATAGGAGAACTACTTGCAATTGGCCACTTTAAATACCTTTTCTCATGATTTGATACACCTGGCTATGAAGTTCAAAGCTCAATGAGGTTACAAAACCAATTTAGTGCTTCAGGAAGTCAGTAAAAAGTAGTTAGGAGTGTTCAAATCAAGAAAATGATAAGGGTGCCCATACTTTTGCACCGGTCAAATTTTGTTTAAATGCAGATTGCACATTTTCTGTTAGTACAATAAACCTCATTTGAATCCAGAAATATAACTGAGTCCATCAGTTATTAGATATATGAAACTGAAATAGCTGTTGCAAAAACCAAAATTGTTATAAAGAAAAAAGGTTAACATTAATAGGGGTGCCCAAACTTTTACATATGACTATATTTATATATATATATATATATATATATATATTTATATAAAGCAAATTATTAACAATAATACCTACATCCCATCCCCCCAAAACAATCTTGCACATGGCTCTACCGCAGGAAAAAAAAAAAAATGGCGTTTCTAAAAATCTCTTTATTGTGTTAATGTAGTCTAACATATAAAACATATAAAATTAGCTCGTTAACAAATTTGTAACAATAGAAAGACACAGTAACATTAAAAAAATGATAGAATTTGAAGATTTGCTACATTTCATGTAACACAGACAACATACGTACCAGAGAAATGATAATTTATTCATGGAACAACCCCTTTGTTAGAGTTGTAAGCCTACGCTTATGCTAAGTTATGAGATTATTATTCATCCAAAATACGTAAAAACCCAACTTTGAGCCAAGTTTATCCGCACGAGTGCAGACTAAAATATGCACTGAGCACTGATTCTGCCAAGTGATCCCAACTAATAATTTGAGGTCAGCACTATATACATTTGGAAATGCTTTCCCGGTGACCCATGGCTGTTGAAGATATGAGTCACGGATTTGGCTGTTGAGACAATGCTTGGTTTCCTTGATATCAAAGCTCAAGCTTACAGCAAGTAGACTTAACTGACCTGATATAAAGACCCTCTAAAACAGTTGTCTGTAGATGGGGGTCATCCTTTTGGTGAAGACTTTGATTTGGCAAATATCCTTAAGGCCCCATCACACACAGCGAGATCGCCAGCGAGATCGCTGATTTTGTGACGCCACAGCGATCTCGCCAGCGACATCGCTGTGTGTGACATGTATCAGCAACCGGCCCTCTGCTGGGTATCGCTGATCGCGCTCGAACGTCCTGGGCTGTTTTTTGATCGCTGGTCTCCTGCTGGCCAGTGCGCATCGCTGCGT
Organism: Dendrobates tinctorius; assembly: GCF_039654945.1. NCBI lineage: Eukaryota > Metazoa > Chordata > Amphibia > Anura > Dendrobatidae > Dendrobates > Dendrobates tinctorius. The sequence goes on from NW_027361677.1 coordinate 10,671,944, forward strand.
GTGACAGCGAAAGACCAAAGATCAGCAATGGTGGGAGCTGGTTTCCAATGTAAACAGCAGGTATCTAAGAGCCACGTGGCTCTTAGATACCCGCTGTTTACCTTGGATACCAGCTTGCTTGCTGGTCCTGATCGCTGGTGGGTCAGTCTATGTGACAGCTCACCAGCGATCAGCTATGTCCCAGCGATCCCATCCACATCAGATCGTTGGTGGGATCGCTGGGACATTGATGCGTGTAACTGGGCCATTAGTCATGTTGCAAGGCTCATTAAAGGGTTGGACATTGACTTGAAGGGTCATTATTCTCAATAGATGGCACTAGAGAGACTGTTTTCTTCCATCTGGAGGAGGGCTCGAACAACTCAATCTTATTAAAAACATTAAGTGCTCAATAGAAAATCCTTTTACATAAAAATTATGTTATGTTTTCTTACCCCACAAAGGTTTGGGCCACTAGGTGTCTTTGTTTTGTCTAACTTGCCGTCAGCTACCTGTTGTTATGTGTAATTCATCGGTAGTAGCAAAGACACTAAAACAGATGACAGGAAATAAGGGTGGGTCTTGCTCTCCTGTCTGTCTCATCTTATACAGGCATAACAGAGAGGAAGGTTTTTGGTTTAGGGGAAGGCAATCCTTTAGACAATGGCAGGAGTAATGCAGAATGGGATGTAAATGTAACGAAGTTCCAGATCGTATAACCCTGGAAAAATGCTAATTAAAAGGAATCCCCCATTCAAAAAGAGTGGATCACAATAGGAAGAGCAAATTAAGTTCAAGGAATTTTCTCATCTAGAACATTTATGATATATTAAAATAATATTTTCCTCAACTTTTGAAGCTCTCATAGAAATAAAAAGCGTGAGTAGCCTTCTTTTTCCTAACAACTGGTCCTATTTTCAAGATAGAGGTGTGTCCCATTGGTGGAACTAGATCTATCGGACTTTTCCGTCATAACCTATCGATTTGACCTAAAAAGTCCTAGACTGTGGAATTGGGTCGCCCTCCCAGGGCAGTGGGGTACTCGGTACCGGGCCGGTGTCAGGGGGATGTGTCACAGAAGCGGTGACCCGGTCCGTGGCCCTGGGTGCCCAAGCAATGGGGGAGATGTAGTTAATGGTAGAATAGTTCGTGACGCCACCCGTGGTGTTTGGCAAGTAAGATATTGAGCCAACGCTGCATGCAGATCCACTGGGACTGATGGTGTGGTGCAGCAAAGATGGTGGAGCTCCCCACAGGTGGAGCTGGAGTCCCAGGGGAGTGTAGGTGCAATGGATGAGGAGAGGCGCAGAATGGTATAGATGTTGTTACCCAGGTGTAGCGGTGCTGGAATAACTGGAGGACACCAGGGTGTGCGGTTCCAAGGCTTTACTCACTGTTTGCAGTTCACACACACGCCTGCCTCCGTACAGTGTTCTCCAGGTCAGGGCTCCAGCCAACCTCCAGGCCAGATAGGGTTCTCCCTTCCACACTCCGCCAATATGTACCTTCACTGAACGACTCCTCCAATGCGCCTTTAGGTGCGAAGCACTCCAGTACTTAGTTACCCTGGAATGCCTTTCTCTAGGTGTTCCTAGTCTCTACTTGTATGACAGACAGCTGTAGCCTGCTTCGGGGACTCCTCACTGCGTCCCGGCTCTCTATTCAGTTGCTGTTGTGTCCCAAGTCTATGATGGGAGCAAGGCATTAGTGGCTCACTACTCCTCCGGTGTCTGTTGCCAGACATAAAGATCCACTCAACCTCGGGGATTGGGCCCCGGCCTTTGCGCTCTGGACTGGAAGGATTCTCTATCTTTCTTCAACCAGCTTCCCACCGTCCTTCTATTCTCCTTCGTTCCGATCTGTTCTCTCTCTCTTATGGAAGGTTAGGTTATCAATCTTATCAGTCTCTTTCACTGGTCTTTCTCATGCCAGCAGCCCAGATCACTGGGACCTGCTGCAGCACGTCCTTCAGACACCCATCTTCACTCTTCTCCCTCTCTCTCCAACTAACTAACTAACTCTCACTCTTCCCCCTCTTTTGTATCATCTCACTCCACCCGCCTCCCAGCACATCTCGTGTTATGAAGCAGGGTTCCACGAGGGGTGCTCTGCTAATCCCCAGCCTGAAGCTGTTAGGTGGCCCCACTCAACTATCCTGTGTGTGGAAACCAGGTGTGGAGCGTGGTCAGGGGTTCCCACCTTACCTGGATGGTGGGGCACTACACCTTAGGAGAAGGTGCAGTACCTCTGTGGCAACTGAAGCCTCAGGGGCGCCACATAATTTTTCTAAGTACTGAGCCCTTTCAAGTACTCCTTACAAGTTAGGTTTAAGTGAAGATGGTAAACTCTTTTGGATGGTCAACTTGAGATGTTTTTCAACTTCTCCCGCATATGGCAGAGACATGGCCTAATTATGAAGGCACATAATCCTGGTGGTTCTATATCCTATCACCATGGTGTACAGCATTACAAACAAATTTTCCCGGGTTATAAATAATGCTTCTAAATGGTAAAACTTTTTTAATGGGGCATCAGATGAAACACGGAAAATTTAATATCGAACCAATGTTCATATGCATCCGATCGAAATTGATACTATGGTAGATTTTTTTGCTGCTTAATTATGGCTACGCACAAATTGGAATGGAGCCATAACATAACCATGTGCTTGAAGTCAAAGGCTGCCCACATACATGATATTGAAAGGTTAGGTCAACAGGCTAATGGGTATGGAGGCCACCGATTCTCTGATGTTGAGGAGATTAAGATTTGGCATGTGCTATTTCGGACTCCCAAATTCTTTTGTTAACTAAGAAATAAGACGCTGGCATATGAGTGTGGCAGAGGATTTCACAGGAGTGCTCGGAAGAGTGAGCACTCCTGTACATGGGAGAATTGGGCAATCCGAACTACCCTTCTGCCGACATCGACTACCGTATCAAAAGTGTTTTCTTAAGGATGTTTCGAAAGGAAATTATCTTCTCAACTTCCTGACATAATTTCATGAAGTGATTATTTTTTTAATGGATTAAATGAATAAAATTAAGACAAAAGGCGATAAAAAACACAACATAAATTTGTTATCACACATATATATTATCCCTAAGGAGAAAATAAATTAGAGATAATTCATTTGGCCACATCGTGAATTAGACATTTTTCAATCGTTTAATTTTAAGCAAATCTTTCCAGCTCCAGGCATGGAGTCTACGGTTTAAAAGCAAAGAAACTGTAAATTTAAGAAGACTTAAAACATGTGCATGGAATTTGTATGTTCTCCCCATGATTGCGTTGCTTTCCTCCAGGTACTCCGGTTTCCTCCCACACTCCAAAGAAATACTGATAGGGAATCTAGATTGTGAGCCCCAATGGGAACAGTACTGATAATGTAGATGAAACACTGTGAAATTAATGGCGTTATATAAATGAGTAAAATAATTTAAAAAAATAGACGGCTTAGAACTCGGAGAGTTGATTTACATTAAAAAAAGGTCACAAAAGATGGACAGCACCTTGAAACTTTTTTTTACTGTTTTTGAACTCTCTGAGCCACCTAAAGGTCACGCCGGGTACCGCACTAATTAATAAATTGAAGAATAATTTGGAATATCTAGTTCTAATACAATATCTATAGATAATAGTATGGAAAACACTGAGGTAAAATATCTAGACATTAGTTTACTTGTATGATAATGACTTTGTGTTGAGGGGCGTACCGGGCCAATGCTTTTTAAAATGCATTACGAAAGTATCAATCAGCAAAATTTCCCCAGAACTTTCTCTCTGTAAAATAATTAAATAAAGTAAAGGGTGTGCTCCGATTATTCTTCACTAACAAAAAAAAGTGACTCCAAAGAAAACAAAACTTATCTGGAGGCAGCAAAAAGAGTCAACTACAAGCCATTAAATCCAACGTTATTGACCTTGACATAAACACTAAGTTAACAAAGATGGTGTTTCCCGTAGTATTGCTTATGAAGGCCTTTTATTATTCATCTGGAACTTCTTTCACATTTTTGCATTCCCACTTGTGTTAATTAAAAAGTTGCATTCTACTTTCTTGATCATAAAAGAAGCAAGCGCTTCATTTTTTGGCCAGCGTCGAAGCCTCTAGGCCGTCTCAATAGCCACCAATGGGATTCATATTACTTCCGAAGGAACAAAACTAAACTCGGTATCCGTCCAAGGGTTTGACACCAAATTTATGGCAACAACACAAATAGAAAAAATGCAAAAGATAATTCATATTTAGAGTCCTATGATTCATAGCTGTACAGAAAGAGATGTTAATATATAGGCCATCATCTTATCATGGGAGACCCAGAGTGTATGTATTTCCCAAAAATATTTCCATAATAACTTGCAGCGTTCTTGATATATTTTTCAGTTTTGTTTTCCCTTGAAGTTTTAGTTTCTCATAGAATTTTTTAAGGGCTCAGTCGAGGATTAATAGTGCAATGATTTATTAGTCTGTCGAGATCTATTTTACTATGTGAATCCAGAGTAAATAAATTTTTCTCTACCAAAAATCATTGTCCATAAAAAAAGTAGTCCTTGGATCCTGGATGACATACTAAAAATGTATAAAATCAGACTGGATTATTGAGGTCAAATTGCAAAAAAATAAACATCTTTTATTGTAGGTACCATACTATTTCTCCCACATAAACCAATATGACAAATCATACAACAAGACAAGAAGTTTCCCATAGACAGCATTTATTATATATCCACTGGATACATGATGAATTCAAGAACACCTTGGAGTTGGCTGTTGAGACCCACATGGATCTAGAGAATGGAAGACCATGAGTCCCTTATCTGAGTGGTAGTGATTCTGCGACCATGACTCCTGAATAATGCAGTGGTTATTAACATTCCACTCACAAAGTGATTTTGGGACCCCAATTCTCATGATCGATGGGCGTCTCAACAGTCAGATCAGACATTTATCACCTATCCTGTACAGAGGTTATAAATGTTGTTTATGGGACAACCCCTAGAAGGCTCTTAGATAAACTTAAGCCCCCGTTACACTCTTCAATGTCCCAGCGATTCCACCAATTATCCGACGTGGATGGGATCGCTGGGACATAGTTAGCTGATCGCTGGTGAGCTGTCACAGACAGACCCACCAGCGATCAGGACCAACGAGCAAGCTGGTATCCAAGGTAAACAGCGGGTATCTAAGAGCAGCGCGACTCTTAGATGCCCGCTGTTTATGCTGGATACCAGCTCCCAGCGTCGCTGATCGTTGGTCTCTCGCTGTCACACGCAGCAATATGTGCTAGCCAGCGGGAGACCAATGATCAAAAAATGGCCCAGGATATTCCTGTACGATCAGCGATATCCGGCGGGGGGACCGGTCGCCGATGCGTGTCACACACAGCGAAATCAATGATCTCGCTAGTTATCTCGCTGTGTGTGACGTGGCCTTTAGCACAAATTGATTTGTAGGATCTGATCCTTGGGCCAGTGGTGTAACTTGAAGCTCATGGGCCCCAATGTAAAATCTCCAACAGAGCCCTTAACTATCACAGGTCATTAATAGTAATTTTTTTTTCGTATGGGGCAAATGCAATCCCTGCGTCTACTATAGTTACGCCCCTGCATTTGGCCACTTCAGTAGTGCTGGAAGGAAGCCCTGAGTAACACCTGAGTAACACCTCACACCTGACAGTATCTGCTTTCTGCTTTTGTGAAGTCGTGCGACGCCGGCTAATCGAAAGAAGATGCCGTCAGGTAAAAGGCAGTTCTCAAGGCTCTCATCCAGCTGTCACAGATTACCGATGTGGTCGTTGGATGGGATCCTGGTTTACATGAATCCTGCTCCTAGACAGAAGGATACTTTGGTGATTCTAGATGACAATAGGGGCAAATGCCCTTGGGACCTACACCGTCATAATCTATACAGTTTCTTTTGGCAATATATGATGATACTTCCTACTCTTTATGGCAGTTTTTATGGTTTTGTTATTGTACTTTTGATGGTTCCTTTAAAAAAAAAAAAATAAGACGCCACAAGAAAATGAATGTCAGGCCCGCAGGTGGCGCACGTGGCTTGTGAAACCACTGTGCCACAGAACGGACTCACCCTGGAGGGGCATAACTAAGCAGATACCTTGGTGTTCACTGGAGCCTCTGGTGGTGAGGTCAGGCTTGTGCGGCACGTAAGCTGCACATGGGCAAGGCTCCGCAGAATAACATTGGTCCAAGTGTGATCCAATGTTTTGACGGGTAACTCTTGGACCGAAATTACGGTCGTCTGCATGCGCCCTTACGGTGAGGACTAAACAGGAGACCAGTTTTTCAATTTTCTTCTCCTTTTGTTTTAGGTTCTTTACCAAGGGAAGAACGGCGGATTTGTATGGGAATATACATTACCTTTCTCTGCAAATGAAGAGGCACCTGTGAAGAAAGCAACTTTCTCCTGGGTCCCTATGTATACAGAATGCTCAGTCACATGTGGTGGGGGTAAGGCAATTTTTTTTAGTTCAGTGCCTATTTTGAAATGTTTTTGACTTCCTAAGCCATTGGGCATAGCTATAAGGGGAGCAGAGGTAGCAATCAGTTCTAGACCCACATACCGTAGGGCAGGGTTGGGGGACCTCAGGCTCACGGGCCGTTTACGGCTCTCAGTGACCTTTTATTTTGATTCCCGGGGACTGTATGTGCTTGGACCGGCAGCTCTATTTTGATATTTGCCACCCATTAATTTCTTGTTGCTCTGTGAGCAGGAGCGTGCAGTGTTCACTACCGCTCAATTGAAGTCAATAGTACTAAGCTGCAATACTACTACATGCATCTAGTAGACTTGTGAGGCTTTGCTACTGGAAGAAAGTAGCCATTATTTTTCTAATGCTATAGAACTTATTACTTGATTAATTTATTACCTAAATTTAAAGGCAACTTTTTTGGGGTCAATTAGTTCTTGAGTTTGCTATATTCTGGAATAGAGGATTCGCAGACGAAGGAGTCTTTTTGCTGAGTTTTTGGAAACTCCAAGATTTGGAGGAGTTTTGAAATTTTGAGAGTTTTCGCTCAGCTTTTGCTTCAAAATCTCCTCAAAGAGCTATGTGTACACATAACCCTTGAATATTTAGTATTAATTATCTTGTTCCATATTTTTAAGGTCAAATGAATGTGAAATTCGTCTGTTTACAAGAATTTCGAACTCAAGTTAATTCTAGTATGTGCGGCTTGTTGAGCAAACCTGTCCTGGAGCCAAAACTGTGCAATACCCAACCATGCCCAGCGTTGTAAGTAGCCTTCAATAGTGGAAACTTGGAAAAGTGCATCTATCTATCATCGTAAACTTTGTTATTTTTACTCCTTTCTTCAGTTGGTCAGCTGGTCAGTGGAGTCCATGCAGCGCTTCTTGTGGTGGTGGCCAACAGACTAGGACTATTCAGTGCCTCCAAAAAAAGACTATGCAGGGTGAGGAACTGGTTGGACACTCCAACTGCCCAGTGAGTACTCCTATCCAGGCCCAACAATGCAACACTCAGGACTGTCCAGCAGAATGGAGCACCGGTCCGTGGTCTCAGGTAGGATGAGAAATTGACTACAATAAGAGAAGCCCATAGTCAGTCCCAATCTTCTCAGTATTAGTTCTCACTCTTTGATTTCAAGGAACTTTGCAAAAATTGCATCACCCTGAGATATGTTAATTGAGTTGTATTCTTTGTAGTGTTTTTAAGCATTAAGCGGAATACAAATAGCACCCCTTCTGTTCTAAGGTTTAATCATTTAAATATATAATATAGACAGGAAGACAGGTGTGGCACTCTTTCTGGAAGAAAAAAGCCATGTTCTTCTAATTCTGGACAACCCATTTTTAGTGATAGCCACTTTTCTGTTTAAAGGGGTTATTCAATAACCAACATATTGTCAGTGCTCTGTATGAGAAAAGTTCCACTCATCATTTCCTTAAAAATGAGTCCTTTATTCCATCATCGGGGATGTGGATGCGGTGTGCAGGGGTTGCCGGGATAACAGTGGACGATGATATTTTTGCGTTAACACAACACGTCTATGAGTTGAGGACAATAATCAACATATGTCACCTCTCTACATAATGTATGATTTTTAGGGGTCTGACCCCTGAGATCCTCACTGATTATGACAACAGGGGTCCCAAAGTCATAGAGCAGTAATGAGCATGTGCGACCACGTCTCCATTCGAGCAGCGGTCGCACATGCTCCCTAATGCTCCATTTACACATGGGGACTTTGTAAGCCCCTTTCCCAGGATTTGTGGGGGACTCACCCCTAACAATCATGATCTATCTTGTGGATGGTTGATAAATTTTGCTTAATGGACAAAGATTATTCAGAAAATTCTGCAGATTAATAAACAGAGTTCAATTGTATTTCATTACCTTCGAAGTTTAGTGTTCCTTTAATGGTTGCCATATACTTGATTAATAACGCAGAGGATACTTTCCGGCCCAATAAAAGCACCAAACGCCCCCCCAAAATTTTTAGATAGTAAATTAAGCCAAATTAGTATTGTTCTCTAGAGCCGCCCAAACGTCTGTCTCCAAGGTCCTGTAATAAGCCAGGTCTTATAGCTGTCACTCATTAAGTAGGGGCCCATCAGCCAAGCTGTCTTGTTTGATGACTGACACCCTCAGATTTATTTGGGGAGTTTTTAGGTTTAGAAAAATTTAAACTTGGCTTCATACTAATCCCGAAGACCTAAGGTGTTCACCTCTGATATACGTCCGTGTAAGTTAGCCCTGCTAATGTCATGTTCTTGTAATCTTTGTCCATGAGCTATGCATCTGAATGTCTGACAGCCTGCATTCCTCATCTATTCCAGTGCTCCCGATCTTGTGGAAAGGGAATTAAGAAACGAGAAGTTTATTGCAGAAGTGTCAACTCCGAGAAATATAAAATACTTCCAGAGAACCTATGCTCAGCCAGCTCAAAGCCAGAGTCCACCGAGAGCTGTATACTAGCACGCTGCCAGAAGAATGACAAATTGCAGTGGGTGATATCTGCATGGACCGAGGTAACCCGCATAAAATCTTTTAAGCACATTAGAAAGTCTTGTTTCACTTTTATTGGTCTGTAAGCCAACAACTTAGTGAAAAACAAATCACTTAATATTCCTAAGGCATATATGGATATTCATTATTAACATTATAACCTTCTCAAAAAAATATGAATAAACCAAAAGGATTCCAGGTTGATAAAAACTCAAATAAATTTATTTAGTTACACAAAAAAAGGGAAAAACAGAGCAAATGGACATAATAAAATACCATAAGATAATTTCACAAGGAGATAGATGCATAATAGACACATTGGCCATAATAGTAAAGTGATCATATGAATTTCATAACAATAATAATGTGCATAATGTAAACAGGCTAAAAAAAACAGACATAAAGTGCTTGAAAAATATGACTAGATTATAGATACCCGTAGTAAGTGGCTCAGTGCGTCTCAGGCTCCCTCTCAGCCTGGTGTCCGGTGCTGATCTCCTAACGCCTGGTGTCCGGTGCTGAGCTCCTAACGCCTGGTGTCCGGTGCTGATCTCCTAACGCCTGGTGTCCGGTGCTGAGCTCCTAACGCCTGGTGTCCGGTGCTGAGCTCCTAACGCCTGGTGTCCGGTGATGAGCTCCGAACGCCTGGTGTCCGGTGCTGAGCTCCTAACGCTTGGTGTCCGGTGCTGAGCTCCTAACGCCTGGTGTCCGTGCTGAGCTCCTAACGCCTGGTGTCCGGTGCTGAGCTCCTAACGCCTGGTGTCCGGTGCTGAGCTCCTAACGCCTGGTGTCTGGTGCTGAGCTCCGAACGCCTGGTGTCTGGTGCTGAGCTCCTAACGCCTGGTGTCCGGTGCTGAGCTCCTAACGCCTGGTGTCCGGTGCTGAGCTCCTAACGCCTGGTGTCCGGTGCTGAGCTCCTAACGCCTGGTTTCCGGTGCTGAGCTCCGAACGCCAGGTGTCCGGTGCTGAGCTCCTAACGCCCGGTGTCCGGTGCTGAGCTCCGAACGCCAGGTGTCCGGAGCTGAGCTCATAGCGCCTGGTGTCCGGTGCTGAGCTCATAGCGCCTGGTGTCCGGTGCTGAGCTCATAGCGCCTGGTGTCTGGTGCTGAGCTCCTAACACCCGGTGTCCGGTGCTGAGCTCATAGCGCCCGGTGTCCGGTGCTGAGCTCATAGCGCCTGGTGTCCGGTGCTGAGCTCCTAACGCCTGGTGTCCGGTGCTGAGCTCCGAACACCTGGTGTCCAGTGCTGACCTCCGAACTCCTGGTGTCCGGTGCTGAGCTCCGAACACAGACTTCTCCTGAAAATCCGCTTTAGAGTTCATGGAGGAGAGAGATGTATTTTTCATTTCCAAAGATCGGGTCCCCATTTATTTCTATGGGGTTCTGGTTTAAGTTTCAGAAGTAGCAGAACTGTACCCGAACCGAAATTTGGACTAAAGCTCATCCCTACACATGGCAGATTTTTAGCAGAAAACAGACTATAACACAGATCTTTCCTCCTGCTGAGATTGTCATGATTGCTGGAATCAGAAAACCTCCCGCAAAAGGTCAAAAAGCAGGCAACTGATTTACTCTTATGGCTAAAAATGTGTTAGCAAAACTTTAAAGGGAATCTGTCTCCAGGTTATTGCTCCCCCATCTGAGAGAAGCATGATGTAGGGGCAGAAATATTGATTTGTCACTTATTGGGCTGCTTGCTGTAGTTTTGATAAAATCACAGTTGGCTGCTGATCTAACAATTCTCTGAAGGCTGATCTGTGTGTAACCCCGCCCACACCACTGATTGGCAGCTTTTGATGTACACTGCAAAAGCAGAAAGCTGCCAATTATTGGTGGAGGCAGAGCTGCACAGAGCAATAGGACTAGATGGCACGAGACAACTAGTCTTCTGGTGATAATCTCCTGCTGATAAAACAGTGATTTATCAAAACTACAGCAAGTAGCCCAGTAAGTGACACATCACTGGAATCAGGGTCTCTGCCCTTACATTTTGCTGCTCTCAGATGAAGTGGCAAAAAACTTTTAAAAGCGATAACCTGATTAAAAAAATTGACCTACCAGTATATTATTGATGCATATGGGAAGAAAACATGTAGAAGTCTTTTATGCAATTAAAATATTTGCTAACAATCCATACAATTTTTACATATCGAAATATTTCCCCTCAAGAAATCATTTTTTTCTTTTTGCAAAAAAGAAAGGAATCACGTATTCATTTAATTAATTAGACAGCTAATGAATATTTTATGCATTAATAATTCATTATATTTAGTTCATTCATTTTTGCACAGTGTTCAGCCACATGTGGTCCAGGTGTAAAGAAACGAGAACTGAAGTGTGGAGAACAAGACAATCACGGCAAACTTGTCACCGTTCCTCAGAGGAGATGTCGCAGTGTCAGAAAAGCGAACATACCCCTGGAGCAGCCATGCAACAGCAAACCCTGCCCCGTGCACTCTCCTTACAATGCATTTTATGTATGGAATACATATCCATGGCAGCCGGTAAATTTTCTCTACCTTCACTAGAACAATTTTTTTTTTGCTCAAATGGTATCCAAAAAAAGGAAAATATGCCACACTATGTATGTGTATATATATATGTGTAATCGGAACATATGTCCATTCTCATCAGTGTACGGTTACATGTGGTGGAGGAATGCAAATACGAGTTGTCCAGTGCCTTCATCAAGGTAGACCTGCGGTTGGTTGTTTGCCTCATCAAAAGCCGACAACTTCCCAAGCTTGCAACATGAACTTCTGTCCGACTTCAGGAATCCAAGGTATTTAATGGAAAAAAATGGAATTTCATTAGGTTCTAATTAGTGAAGCGCGAACGTGCCTACTCAGAGATCGACCGTGCTGGCCGAGTGTCTTCATCGGGCTCGAAAAATATCTTCGGGTCCTCGCACTTGCATGTCTCTCGGCTGTTCGACAGCCACAACCTTTTGCAAGGATTGTCTAACAAGCAGCCAATCCCTGCATATGATGCGGCTGTCGAACAGCCGTGAGACATGCAGCCGCGGGGACTCAAACATATTTTTCGAGCACGCTGAAGACACTTGGTTATCACTGAGCATGCTCCGATAACACCTTATCCGAGCATGCTTGAGTGTTATCAGAATATTTTGTGCATGCTCGTATATTATGTTCGAGTCCCTGTGGTTGCATGATTTGTGCCTGTTAGACAGCCTCAACACTTGCAGGGATTGCCTGTTAGTTAGGGAACCCCAACATGTTTTGACCCCATTCTAGTGAACGCTAGGACCTCCAGTATTCCGAGATCTATCCTGTGTATAAATGATAGGACTGCTTCTTTAAGGTATTTTCTGACTGTCATCACTCATTTTAACAGTCTACTCCGTCCAACCCAGACTATCATAACGTCTTCTCCTATTTATTGAATTTCTTCCTTAAATATTTTTGCCTTTTCTTTTTTTTAGCATATGCAAAAATTTCTATTTGATAACATAAACCCCCAATCTTTTTGGTTATGATTATGCATGTGCAAATATATTAGATGCCATAGAAAGTAGAGATGAGAGAATAAATTCTCAGGACCCTTTTCCAATGGGCAGGTCAGTATTCCGTGCCTGTTAACTGCCTTCTACCTTTCAACATCCCGGCTCCTTTTCTGATTTACCGACCTTGCTTTTTGCCGCAGCAATGACATCGCTCCGGGGCATCTAATCATAACAGACGCCAGCAGGTAGGAGGCGCTGCGCAGGGCTTCCATCCATGTTCAGCTCAAAAAGGGAAATCCAAGCCCCTGTTTGCACAAAACACACAAAACAGACACTAGGAGCGATGGGTGGAGGCTCATAGCTGGACCCAGAGAGGGTGAATCAAAATAGTAAAAAAAAACACAAAAAAAAACAAACAAATCACAGCCTAGGGCAGGGTTTTCTGAAAATCCTTTTAAAGACAAATGCAACCTGTATGTTGGCCATTCATGATGTCGATGACATATACCACAAAGGACCTCTGGTTTGGCTTATAGTGTCCTATGGTTTCATGTGCATTGAAAGTAGGGAAAGGCCACCGAAGCTGACATATAAAAACAATGCCGATAATATATAATATAATGGGGCCTTTGATTTTTTTTTTTCATATAGGTGTTCAATCTTATTATTAAGCTCAAATTAGGATACATAATTGTAAAATCTGCCCGACAAGTGAACCATGGCTTAGATAATTACAGCTCCTGATATATATGAGTGACAGCTTTTCTAAGTAGAAAAAGACACAAAATCTGGGCGCTGTTAAATACCTTATTACTAATGAGCTGGTAATTATAAAGACACAGGCATTAACCTACAGGCTCACACCGAAATGTCAAACTGCAGGCAGGGCAGATCAATCATAGGCTACCGTGTTTTTAAAGTCACTGTTGTTATAATCTAAATTGTTAAAACTAATTTTTTTATTCTTATACACACAAAAAAAAGTACAATAAATTGAGGCATTCTGCTGTTTTGGGAGTTGGCCACTAGATGTCAGTACAACAGACTCCTAGTAAAGAACACATCTTGCTTTACAGCCTGCAGGAAAACGAGATGTTATCATCCCATTATCACAATATGGTGGGCTCTGATTCATTGTAATTCAAGAGCCCAGCCAAACCAGATCTCACACTTTGCACTGACGAGGGGCGGTATCCCAAAACACAGTGTCTGCAAATTGAGAGTTTGGTTTTGGCTTTTATCCTAAGTCATGTGGCAAGGCTCGTTAGAGGGTCAGTATTGACTTTTAGGACTGCAACTTCCAGCAGGTGGCACTAGATTTTAGTCTTTTTTCACTATAAAGAAACGATTTGCATATTTCTCCGAGGAGCATTGCAAGGCTTAAAAGTCTCCTCACCTTGGCATGTCAGGCTTGACATGTCACTCTCCACAAGGAGAATCATTACCCCTTAAGTGGGGAGAAGCATCTATCACTATAGGGGCACAGACAGACGGCCATATTAGCCTAGTTTCACACTAGCGTTTTTTAGCGCCGCGCTTCGTGCGCAATAGAAACGCATACAAAAAACGCATCATGCGTTTTGTATGCGTTTGCTTATTTTAGGCGCATGCGTTTTAACCAGTTTCTAGCCATGTTAACTCTTCAAATGCATGCGATTTTAAATGCAGGTGTGTGCATGTCCATGCGCACGCCTGCGTTCCCATAGACTGTAATGTGATTTTTTTGCACATTCCGTGCGCAAGCATGCGTATGCGTTTTTTTGAGACAAGTCGGACGGAACATAAATGCAACAGACTGTGTCCGGCATGCCTAGGCGCACTCTACAAAAAGCCGCATGTGCACGAAAATGCACACGAACGCGTGCATACGCTAGACCATGCACCCCCATGTTAAAGAAACGGGCGCAGGACGTATGCGCATGGACACGCACGAAGCGCAGCGCTAAAAACGCTAGTGTGAAACCAGCCTAACTCGTGCGAGGATGGCATCACAATCCTCGGACTGGCTGCCTGCTCTCCTGACCTTAGCGTCATAGCATGTATTTCTCTGCAGCTGTCAAGCTCACGTCAGGACAGCTGCCAGTCAGTCCGAGGATTGCGATGTCATCCTCGCACGAGTTGTGCGGTCGTCTGTCTGCGCCCTAAAGGAAATTCTAGCAAAAAGTGGTAAGAGGAGAGGATTTTCAGTTAAAGACTAATAGTACTACTGCTTGGAGTTATTATGCACGAACATTATTCTGTATATCACTCTCATTATGTATACAATCATGCAAATTTATCATTTAAAGGGAACCTGTCAGTGTGACATTGCTGATCAATTTTAAGGCAGCCATTTATACACTAGAAGTAACCAAGGGTTTGTGGGGCAAGAATTAGTATAACTTACCTCCCAATGGGCTTTCAAGTCCAGAATGGCATGTTATACCAAATGCTTTCCCACAATCCCATGTGTTATGATTAGGTCACTGAGGAGGATAGCTGGGGAATAAGCTGGGCAACCAGAAAACCAGAAAGGTTGGTAACTAAGCGGATTGCAAACCCCTAAACTAACAACACAACTAGAATTAGCTGTGGGACGTACTTACAATGCCCTAGATGCCTCGGCACAGCCAAAGGGTTAACTCAGCCTAAAGCAAGAAAGGGGAAAGCTAAACTGCCCCGGAGTAGAACCCCTAAGTAATAGATAGCCCCCAAACATATATTGCCGGTGAGACAAGATGAGGCACAAACACAGGCAGAAAATAGAGTAAGCAAATGATGGGGCCCAAACTGTCTAGATAGAACAGGACAGGAACGATACTGTCTGCAATCACGCAAAAAACCCTAAGAAAAATCCAACACATCTGATATGCAAAAATACTGAGGCCACACGACCTCTCCCCCACTAGATCAGCATTCTGGTGTGAACTGGAAGCAAAACAAAAGATACTGACATAAAATTCAAGAAAAACCTGGCCACTTCTGATCTAGTGAGAAGTCCCTCTAAAAGAGGCTCACAGCTTTCTCAATTTATATCTTTTTTTTTTTAAATACTTGTATCTTGTATTCCTTATCGGTAGCAATTCTGCAGCATTTTTTTTAGACTTCAGACTTAATTTCTTTCTTTGGATGTTTCTGTTCCTCTGTTAATATTCCTGGAACTGTCTAAATTAGTAAACAACTGGTTCTTACTATTCTCCTTGTCAATGGATCGTGTTCCTAAATAGTCTGATACTCAATGCTAGCCATGTCGGACTCTATAGCGACACACTTGGATCAGGTTGAAATTTTTTTAAAATTATATAGCTAAAACATCATATAATCATGTGTCATTTTCTTGCTTTGCAGAAGATCCATCATGTGTGGACTACTTCAGCTGGTGCTCTCTTGTCCCTCAACATGGAGTCTGCAACCATAAGTTCTATGGGAAGCAATGTTGCAAGTCATGTACAAGAAAGAAACACTACAGTGACACTGGATGACCTTCCGGTATTGGCCATTACTTGTCTTCTGAAGCAGACATCATGCAATCTTAAGTTAATCATCTATGGAATATTGTTTGATCTCACGGCTGGAAAGTCACAGATAAGTTCCAGACAATCAGATTTATCTCTGATTAAAAGTTTCTAGGAGCATTCAAGCTGCAAGCTCAACACTGACATTAGGAAATTCGATTCCGAGAAACCTGTGCTTTGGTCTCCTCAAGAGTACCAAGATGGACGTGTCCTTGATCACAATGTCATGGCTTTCAGTGTCTATGACATCTAGCAAAGGAGGAAATCCTGGTTTGCAAACCATCTGTGTCAGATATTCTGATGGACAGTATCGAAATCTACAGATAGTTCTCTTCACGAGCCAAACTCAATTTCAGTGAATGGTCCACAAACTGGACACAGATCCAACCATACGAGAATTCATGCGGTGGTCAAACTGATAATACAATTTAGAAATGGAGATCTATACTAATGGACTTTGTATTTCAGATATTTTTGAGATGATCTCATCTTTCTGAGATTTCGGAGGAGATCTCATCCTTCAGTCTGAATCCGGACTAAAGATGGTCCTATTTTGGTGCTTTCATGTAGGTGCTATTACCCTTTTGGTCAAATGTCAGAGTAGACTTCCTTCGTTGGACCCTCAGTGTACAATGGCAAAAAAACCCCTCACTCAAGTGTGGCATACTCTTGACGTTACGGATGGTCCTCCTCACCTTGCTGCTGGACAATTACGGTGCTTGTCTTGAGAACTTAGCTTATGTTTTTTAATTAACTTTCACGTGCAAAATGGGATATTGAGAGGAGATATGACCATACCCAGGAACACCAGCTTTCTGTGCAGGTCCTCAACCCAATTTTTTTTAAGTCTGATCCTGGAATGTCTGCTGTATTTTACTGTAAATTTGCTGCCGGAGTACAGAGGATCCACCTCAGGATTAGATCTATTAGATCTGTTATTGAATTCTTGGTCTTTCCATTCAAAATTAGCAGCATGTAGCTTATTTCTTCTGTTGCATGTGAATGAGGCTGCAGGAGATGGGGATTGTCATCAGATTTTGCACAAAGTTTGGCACAAATTTGGTTATAATCTTTGGTTAAGACAAATAATTCCATGGCTTCGTACACAATATGAGTTGTATCATCTGGCTATTTATTATATCAGTGCATACTGTGCGATGAGATGACCTCTTGGTCAATGTCCCTTTTCTAAGCTCCAAGTCAAAGAAGGTTCCACCAGGATGTTTTATTTTATATACTTGTATATATTTTCCATCTTAAGAGTGTAAGTATGAGGTAGCCCAAAGTTTGGTTTCGGGAGTCTTAAAGAATTGGAGCGTCATCTCATCCCTATTTCAGATGTCCATGATCATCAAGTATGACTGACCGCGTATCTCCCGAACTGAGTGCGACAGCCTCATAGAAATATATGAAGCGGTCACTCTCAGGACGGAAGAGTGCATTGCAATCCAAGATCAGGCTGATGATCACAAATCTCTGAGAGAGCCCTTACATATGCTCAAGGCTCAACTAATCCTAGGAGGTGACTAGTGGCCCTACGGACATGTCATGAAGCCCTTCTCGCCTTTTATAGGATAGAAATACAGTTCTGTGCACTGGGCACTCTGGAAAGGAAAAATTAAAACTACATGCCAATGAGTTCGACAAGCTTTATTTTCTGCTCAGAACCCGCCTTAAAAAAATTCTAAAAAAAATGCCAAAAATAATGAACATATACACAGAAATGTCAAAACGACTTTCTGGCCAAATGTTCCGTCTATTGTCCCTTCTTTTAACCGCTTCAGGTTTTGAAAGCTGTGAAGCAACTATGAGAAGTGACTCTTGATCATCCTCATCCGCTTATATACTGAATATATAGTATGTAAAACTACCACACTAATGGCGGGTGCAGACGGCTGTATATTCTTTCATCCGAGAGAATGGGCCGATCATGCAAATAACACTCTGATCAAACTCCAATAAAAATTTGATTAGAGAGTGATCACAGTGTGATCCAATTCTCTCGGATGAGGAGAAGACAGAGAAAAAAATGTCTCCATCTTCTTCATTCTGTCAGTCCGTAGAAATCGGACTGCACTCAGATGTCAGCCGAGTGCGGTGCGATTGTTTCCTACGGACTCATTGACTTGCATGGCCGAGTGCAATCTGAATATCGGATCAAACTCGGGCATGCAGCGCTGTTTTATAAAAAAAAAAACAAAAAACCTTGTTTTGCCATTTTAGGCAGCGCCTTCATTTGCAGATCATTTAGGTTCGGCACAAATCTTTTTTTTTTCCACCACTGAACTCACCCCCCCTCCTGCAACTTTAAAACTCGGTGTGCGCCCCTTTAAAATCAAAATTCCGTTAAGAGAAAAAAAAAATAGACATAAAAGGAATAAAACAGTCAATGCAATTGCCAAAACCAGAAGGGCTCAGACATGGTTGTATCCTACTATAATTTTATGAGGAGTGGCAATAAAGAGTATATTTATGGCGTTCCACTAAATACCACAAGTTACCGTTGATGAATGAAGTTTAGTTTCGCTGAAGCAGTAAATGTAACGTTTCATTTCCATGATTACTTTACTCAGCACTAATATGAACATCTTGGAGTAGAAAAAAAATAATATATATATATTTTCATTTTTTTCCTATTTTTTTTTGCTTGGATGCTTACTGTATACGGGGACTTAATGGAGATCTTATTCGGCAATTTTTTTTTGTTCTGTACAATAAAATACAATGTATAGCATTATAATTTATTACACAGAAACATATATGGTTGTAATCGTACTTAGGTTTTTGTCATGTTTTTGTTATAATTTTCCTCTGTTTTTGGAGAATTTTGAATAATTTTGAATAAATCGACTACCTCTACATCTATTGTTCTCAGAGCCAGATCAAGTTGGGAGCGGCCCCTGGTCCAAAAATATTTTTAGATGACCCCAGTGCAAAATTTAGCGCTCTAAATCCTATAATCCTATAAAATTTAACTTTCTAAATCCTATAAGGACATATGTGTTGTCCTCCCCTCCCCGATTATGTACTAATGTCCCCCATCTTGTACGAATGTTCTTAATTTTTGGCCCCTTCCAGTTATATATGTCCTTCATCCTGGTATATATGTCCTCAATCCTGAGTCCCTTCCAGGTGTATATGTCGCCCATCATCTCATATATGTTCCCCATCACAGATCCCTCCTGGTATATGCCCCCCATCCTGGGATTATCTTGGTATTTATGTCCCCCATCCTGGTATATATGTTCCCCATCATTGGCCCATCCTGGTATATATGTTCCCCATCATGGGCCCATCCCAGTAAATATGTCTCCCATCCTGGGATTATCTTGGTATTTATTTCCCCCATCCTGATAAATATGTCCCCCATCCTGGTATACATGTTCCCCATCATGGGCCCATCCCAGTATATATGTCTCCCATCCTGGGATTATCTTGGTATTTATGTCCCCCATCCTGGTATATATGTTCCCCATCATTGGCCCATCCCAGTATATATGTCTCCCATCCTGGGATTATCTTGGTATTTATTTCCCCCATCCTGATAAATATGTCCCCCATCCTGGTATACATGTTCCCCATCATGGGTCCATCCTGGTATATATCCGCCATCCTGGTATATATGTCTCCCATCCTGGGAGTATCTTGGTATTTATTTCCCCCATCCTGGTATATACTGTATGTTCCCCATTATGGGTCCATCCTGGTATATATCCCCCATCCTGGTAGATACAGTATGTCTCCCATCCTGGGAGTATCTTGGTATTTATTTCCCCCATCCTGGTATATATGTTCCCCATTATGGGTCCATCCTGGTATATATCCCCCATCCTGGTAGATACAGTATGTCTCCCATCCTGGGAGTATCTTGGTATTTATTTCCCCCATCCTGGTATATATGTTCCCCATCATGGTGCCATCCTGGTATATATCCGCCATCCTGGTATATATGTCTCCCATCCTGGGAGTATCTTGGTATTTATTTCCCCCATCCTGGTATATATGTTCCCCATTATGGGTCCATCCTGGTATATATCCCCCATCCTGGTAGATACAGTATGTCTCCCATCCTGGGAGTATCTTGGTATTTATTTCCCCCATCCTGGTATATATGTTCCCCATCATGGTGCCATCCTGGTATATATTCCCCATCCCGGTATATATGTCTCCCATCCTGGGATTATCTTGGTATTTGTGTCCCCCCATCCCGGTATATATGTCTCCCATCCTGGGATTATCTTGGTATATATGTCCCCCATCCCGGTATATATGTCTCCCATCCTGGGATTATCTTGGTATATATGTCCCCCATCCCGGTATATATGTCTCCCATCCTGGGATTATCTTGGTATATATGTCCCCCATCCTGGTATATATGTCTCCCATCCTGGGCCTATCTTGGAATTTTTGTCCCCCATCCTGGTACATACACCCCCAATCCTGTTATATATGTCCCCCGTTCTGCCACTGTTCTTTAACCAATAAAATAAATTATTCTACTCATCTTCCCTCTGCTCCCCACCATGCAATGTCCTCTTCTGTAGCCGGCTGTAGGTTTTTTCCTCTGTTTTCTGTTTTGTTTTGTTTTTTGGGGGGGGGAACAGAGTTTGGTAAAAGCCCAGGTCAAACATATACTTAGGTGACCCCCTCCTTGGTCGCATAATGAACAAGTTTTATTTTATTTTTGCATAACATGTGAACAAGGGTGGTTTCACATGTCCAATATTTGTGGTCTAAGTTTTGGACCACGATCTCCAAACTGTCTACAGGTCTCTTGATCAGTACTAGTCAGACTTGTGAAGCCGGCCTTACTTAAAGGGATATTTAAAAGAATGCTAAAGGGGTTAGGATTCAAAAACAAAATCAAAAAACTTTTTTTTTTAAAATGCAAGTAAATCTATGAGTCAGCAATAATCTTTTAGGCCTCATATTAAAACTTTTAGATTGTTGTAGATAGATTTTTTTTAAAATTCCCTTTACTTGTCTGGGCAGAGCTAGTGGGAAATTGAAGATGTGCCCCCCGTGTGTTGGAGGACCCTTTTTCCACTTTTTAAATCAAATCTGTCAGCAGATTTTTACTATGTAATCTGACAGCAGAATGTTGTAAGGACAGAGATCCCGATTTCAGCGATATATCGCTTAGTTCACTGGGTGCTGCAGCTGTGAGAGAATCACTGTTTTCTCTGTTGTAGATCTAGCAGAGCTTGAATGCTGAGCTCTGTATAACCCCGCCCACACCACTGATTGGCTGCTTTATGTGTACTGTAACATTGACAGAAAGCTGCAAATCAGTGCTGGGAGTGAGGTTAGACTAGAAGGCAGGAGACCCCTAGTCCTGCAGTGATAATGTCCTGCTGATAAAACACTGATTGTAATGAAACGGATTTCTGCCCCTACATCATGTTGTTCTCAGATTACATATCAAAAAATCTTCTGCCTGATTCCCTTTAATCCATTTCTGAAACAGTAAAAAATCACGAATATACACAAACCAAATACACAAGCCCACCAGGGACCATAATGGATATTAAATAATCCAGAAGTCAAACACAATAATGATTAATTTTATTTATTTTACATAACATATTAAAATAATATTTTGCTAAAACAAATTTCAGATGATAATAAAATATCCCGAGCGGGTTAATAAAGGTAAAAAACGTTATAGATTAATAGGAAAATAATTAAAGTCAGGTTTGTCTTTTTAAAACTGGAGTACGTGTGAAACAAAAGACAAAAATTAAGTTTAATTATTAGTTTTATTTTATGTAAGAATGAATGTTTTAACTCCTTTGGCACTAAAGGAAGTCGGTTCTTTGTAGAGGAGTCAAAAAATGTCAAACCTACGGTATAATAATGTATAATAGCGAAAATGTTGTAATATTTATTTTATGTTTTATAATAAAAACTTTTTTTTATCAAGTTGTAAATTTCACAATAAAATATTTAAAATGCTTTAAAAAAAATATTATTTTATGGTAAATATAGAGACTCAAGGTCAAAGGTTTTTACGGATAGCGCACAAGATCTATGGGGCTGTGCACATGTCCAATGTTTTCCTAGGACCTAGTGGTCCACGGAAAAAATCCAAGCCCTGTTTGATTTTTATGCAAGTGTCGGTCAAAATCAGCAATGGCAAGTCTATGGGTCGGTGAAAAAAATCGATCAGATAACGTCTGAGGTCAACCCGATTTTTCCCGACTGACAAAATGGAGGAGGTGGAGAAAATTTTTTATTTTTCCCTCCAGGTCGGAGAAAAATTTATTCTACACTGATGAAATTCTAATCAGAATAATCGGACGTTTTTTCTTAGATGTGGAGAAAACGGTTGTGTCACCCTACTCTTATTGTGTGTATCGATATGTTTTTGGTATCTTTTTCACAGCAGACAAGGTGTGTGTCACCAAAAGGTTGTGAAAGATCTTTTGGAAACATTCAGTTATATGGAAAGTTTTCATGACCGCCTGAGTTGGATTGACCATTCAGGCACAAGAATAAGACCCTCTTCACACATCCATGTTTCCATGCTTTGGACCATGGTTTCTGAACCAAGCACGGGGCTCCTGACCACAACTTACCAATCGGGAATCTCTGTCAATGCTCGGACAATGAAACTAGGACAACTTCATAGGTCCTAACAGGGGCGGATATATCAAGGGGCAGGCCCAGGAAGTCAGGAGACCCCCTTACACGGTCATTGGACTGCAAAAGGTCCATATACTGTTTTGACACCGGGGACTTTTTTCTGTCTGTGTCCACAACTGAGGCCTTTTCTATCTGTGTCCACGACTGAGACCTTTTTCTGTCTGTGTCCTCCACTGAAGACTAATGTCCTATGATCCCACACCTCAAGGCCCAAACTAGTCAATTTTGGTGGGATCTGTGAACTGATCTGAGGGTTTCCTGACTCTTCCCTTAAAGGTAATAATAAGGGTCAGAAGGATTGGACATATTGAATTTTAATACTCGATCCTCTAGTTTTCAGAGGTAATCAGAGATGTCTGGCAGAGACTTAATCCCTTCTTCCCATTTAAAACACCAGCACACCTGGCCAAACATACATAAATATGGTGGGTGAGGAGAAATAGCTGTCGGCTGGCAACTATGTAAGATGTACTGGCACCTTTGGGACCCATATTGTACAGCAGCAACGTGTTTAACAAGCTCAAGTGTCTATGACGATTATTACCGGAGTCGAGGCCACTTGGTGTCGATACACCTTAGATAACTAAGGATTCGTCGTACATCTATTTCTCTGTCAAGAAGTCATGAGTTTTCGAAAGGAAGAAAGGAGAAAGCCACTGCCAGACAGATCTGGGGGAGATTTATCTAATGGGGAAACATAGGGTATTGAAATGCAACAAGTCCGACCCTTTTGCCCACAGATATCATTGGTCAGAAGAGAACAAGAGGTCCTTATAAACATTAGATGGTCGGTTGATTCAGCTGAAAACAACCGGTTTGGTCAACTTTATTCTAACATGTTAGGGGTTCTTGACTCCTTCTGGGCCAACAGATAGCAGGGCCCATGAATGCAGCGCCTATAAAAAGTTGTATAATATTAACGTTAGGTTCACCTTGTGAGGTGGATTCACAAAATAGTAAATCAAGGTCTACCCATGGACCCAGGGCGGTGGCCCACCAGGCTGGAAGGCACGTGGAATAGTAGGTGGTAGAATTAGTTTAATCTCTAATAACATATTTTGATGCTCACAGTCAACAATGGGCTAACCGGCACAGGGTTGATCAGCAGGTCTGAGAGTTTGCAGAAATCACAGGGGTTTGCAAAGATAAATGCAACATAGCAATTGGTCTCTAAATGTCAGATTATAGTGCTTATTGCAAAAGATGGGATGACTGGTTGGTCTTATGTAGCTGTAGGTACGAGTTGCAGAGTCACAAAAATCTAAGAAGATATTTGCAACAGAAGAAGCCGGATATTAACAGAGTCCAAA
This sequence comes from Dendrobates tinctorius, assembly GCF_039654945.1. NCBI lineage: Eukaryota > Metazoa > Chordata > Amphibia > Anura > Dendrobatidae > Dendrobates > Dendrobates tinctorius. The sequence continues at coordinate 10,695,827 of NW_027361677.1, forward strand.
CATTCAGCAGATGAACAGAGTTCTGTCTCAACAGTCAGACACAGAGATGTGTCCAACTGAGCTTTAAAAGGCATAGGGAGATGATGTCATTGAGACCTGCCAGGCAATCTTGTAATAACCGACGTGGAGCCCAACAAATGGCAGCGACCATAGAGGACGGTAATAAAGACAGGTTCGTAACAATTAACGGGCATATTTTGTTTGATTTTATAGCTTTCTTTTCTCTGAAATATTCACAATGATTTTCCAAATTAAAGAGAATTTCTTACTAAATAAAAAAAAATCATAAACTAGAGCACCACCAAAACTTGTAAGTCTGTGACTCACCATCTCTTTTAACCTGTTAGTAATATCTTTTTTTTCAAGTTTTTGATGATGATCCCAATTATGACCACAACTGAACCACGAGTCTCCACTGGATAGGTACATGTCTGAGGTACAGTTTACGATATATATTTTTGGATTTGTCACAATTAGGGGTTTATTCATTAGATTAGATTCCCTTAGGCTGCTTTTAATAATAACAGAACATTCCTCACTTTGCTGGCTCCGATCTGATCTCTTCTTAATGGCCTTCTTGTTGTGTAGTTTCCTTTGTGTGGTTGCAGATTACTGTACACCTAAGGGGTTTTATAGAAGAAACAAAGCTGTATATTCAGAAAACATATATATATATATATATATATATATATCTATATGAACAACAACAAAGCAAAGTCCAGCAATAACGTGAGCAATCCAGGATGCTGTTAAAATTTTTTTTCTTTTTATTCATAAATCCATTAAAATGCAATGGTCCAAGCAGTTCAAAACAGCAATAACGCAGGAAAGTCATGCAGATAGGACTACGCGTTTCAGCGGTAGAACCCGCCTTCTTCACGGTCCAGAGATTCTGGACCGTGAAGAAGGCGGGTTCTACCGCTGAAACGCGTAGTCCTATCTGCACGACTTTCCTGCGTTATTGCTGTTTTGAACTGCTTGGACCATTGCATTTTAATGGATTTATGAATAAAAAGAAAAAATTTTTTAACAGCACCCTGGATTGCTCACGTTATTGCTGGACTTTGCTTTGTCGTTGTTCACATTTGTATGGATGGACTCCTACATCCAGATCCGGGCACAACGGAGTTAACCAGGTCAGCTGAGGTTCCAGGTGGTTCACTGGAGTGAGCTGGTCTACATTGTTGGATATATATATCTATATATATATATATATATATATATATATATATATATATATATATATATATACTGATATAGTTATATATTGTTAAGAAACTGTATGTCCCTTTAAAGAGGACTTGTTAGGCTGTGTGCACACGCTGCGGATTAGGTGCGGATTCATCCGCGCGGATTTTGTAAAATCCGCAGGTGAAACCGCAGGTCAAAATACCTGCAGTTTTACCTGCGGATTGCTTTGCGGTTTTGCCCTGCGGTTTTTCATCTCCTCAATGGAGGAGATGGCAAAACGCAGCGGAATCCGCAGAAAGAATTGACATGTCAATTCTTTCTGCGGATTGAAAACCGCAGATAATCCGCGCGAAAAATTCCGCACCATCTGCATTGCGGTTTTTGATTCCCATAGGGAATCATGGTACTGTACACCGCAGCAAAAACTGCTACGGGTCCGCAGCGGCCAAAACCGCTGCGGAACCGCAGCAAAATCCGCAGCGTGTGCACACAGCCTTACAAGGACAAAATTTGCCAAATTTTGCTCTTATTTTATTGTCACTGCTCCTCTGAGTGTTGTTTTTATTTTAACAAATTTTTAAGCTTTACCTACTTTGTCCTCATTTTTTTAATGAACATCCCTTTTAGATACGGCCTGACAGTGATTTTGCTGTATATATGAACAACATCCATTTTCACAAGGATGGGTGCAGTGTGGAAACTGACCATGCGACTCCTAGAGGGACTTGTTCTCATACCCTTTACTACTGCGTGGGAGGACCTGTTCCCAATTCCCCTCTCCAGAGGAACTACAATGTCAGCAGTTGCTTCAATAGTCATGGAAAGGAGAAATATATATTAGATCCTTCAATCCTGGGTGGAAAATATGGAATTATTAATGGGGGGTCAGTCTCTCTTTTTCTTTCTTTTAACAGTTAACAAACATCTTCCACCCATCAATTCATCCCCACTGACATTGCGTGACACATTTTGTAGGCCTAGAAAGGATGTGGTAGGAATAAACTGTTTTTCTTGAGGTCATTATTAAGCTGCGGTGGTAATAATCCCCAGTTGGAAAACACAAGGTCTTCTTTGATGGTGCGCACCTGGGCTGGCTACCTGTGGGCCCCTTTCTGTCTTGGAGGTAATGCTTTGTCTTCTTCTCTAGTCCAAACCACACAATGAAATATCTGTTTCTTGGAACAACTATGGAAAGAAGGCTCAAATGAGTTTTGCTTCCATGTTTTAATGGAGACTCTTTCATACTGAACGGAGTAGAATGTGGGGAACGTTCTAAGAAACGGATTTCTTTGATAAGACTTTTTGAGTTCTAAAATAAAAGAAAGAGTTCGTATAATCGTACCGTTCATGTATTATTTATATATTCTCATGGATGCTGCTGTTCATCTTGTTTCATACAAGCCTCTTCATTTAGCTGGTCCCAGGGGAACCCTTGTCATCACTCTTTAATTCCTATATTCAGATGTAGACTTACACAAGTGCCCCTGTGTTTCTTCCACGTGGTGGCTGCAGACGGGTGGAGCGTTCCGTCAGAGAGAAGGGTGATCAAGCTGGGTGATAACCAGGAAGTCAAGGTCAGGGACATAATGCGAGGCTGTCGGGTAAACAGAAAAATAAGCCAAGTTCAAGAGCTAAACATCAAGAGATAAGGGATACAAACAATAGACCAGGGTAGTAACAAACTATAACTGGCAGCTAGAAGAAGCTGATGCAGGTTTAGCTAGGGAGTGTCACAGAGATGATTAGAATAGATGATCAGCACCCAGTAAAAGACATACAGTCATGGCGGAAAGTGTTGACACCCTTGAAATTGTTCCAGGAAATTAAATATTTCTATCAAAAATTTATTGCAATTACACATGTTTTGTTACACACGTTTCTTTCCTTTGTGTGTATTGTAACAGCACAAGAAAGAAAATGGGAAAAAAAGGAAAATTGGACATAATTTCACACAATCCCCCCAAAAATGGGTTGGACAAAATTGTTGTCACCTTTCCAAAATTGTGGGTAAACAACCTTGTTTCAGGCACATTCAAACTAAATTGTGGGAAGTAACGGGTGTGGGCAATATGAAAATCACACCTGAAACCAGATAGAAAGGGGAGAAGTTGACTCAATCTTTGCATTGCGTGTCTGTGTTAGCCACACTAAGCATGAAGAACAGAAAGAGGAGAAGAGAACTGTCTGAGGACTTGAGAGCCAAAATTGTTGAAAAATATCAACAATCTCAAGGTTACAAGTCCATCTCCAGAGATCTTGATGCTCCTTTGTCCACGGTGTGAAACAAAATCAAGAGGTTTACAACCCATGGCACAGTAGCTAAACTCATTAGAAGTAGATGGCAAATTGATGAAAGGTTGCAAAGCAGGTTAGTCCAGATGGTGGATAAGCTTCCCCAATCAAGTTCCAAGGAAATTCAAGCTGTCCTGCAGGTTCAGATGCACCAGATGCATTCACCATTTGAATGAAATGAAATGTTATGGCAGGAGACCCAGGAAGACCCCCCTGCTGACACAGAGATATAAAAAGGCTAGACTGCAGTTTGCCAAAATGTAGGTGAGTAAGCCAAAATCCTTCTGGGAAAGTATTGTCTGGACAGATGAGAGATAGAGCTTTTTGGTAAAAAAAAACAGAATGAGGACTACACAGAAAATAACACCGTACCTACAGTCAAATATGGTGGATGTTCAAAGACGTTTTGGGGTTGCTGTGATATCTCTAGCATTGGGTGCCTTGACTGTGTGCAAAGCATCATGAAATCTAAAAAATACCAAAAGATTTTGGGTCGCAATGTAGTGCCCATTGTCAGAAAGCTGCCTTTGCGTCCTAGGTCACGGATCTTCCAGCAGGACAATGACAACTGACATACTTCAAGAAGCCCCCAGAAATGGATGGAAATAAAGCTCTGGATATTACAGAAAGTGGCCAGCAATGAGTCCTGCTCTAAATCCCGTTGAACCCCAATGGAGAGATCTTAAAATTGCTGTTGGGAGAAGGCACCTTCAACTATGAGAGACCTGGAGCAGTTTTCAAAAGAAGAGTGCTTCAAAATTCCAGCTGAGAGGTGTAAGAAGCTTGTGAATGGTTATAGAAAGCAATCGATCGCAGTTATTTATTCCAAAGGTTGTGCAACCAAATATTAAGTTGAGGGTGCCGACAATTTTGTCCGGCCCATTTTTGGGGTTTGTGTGAAATTATGTCCAATTTGCCTTTTTTTCTCTGTTTTTTTTTGTGTATAACAAAACATACTGTATGTAATTTCAATAATTTTCTGGGAGAAATACATTTGTGTAACATTTTCAAGGACACTAACACTTTTGGTCATGACTGAGGACTCCATATCTAAGAGGCATCACAAATCCCAGCCAGACTAATGTAAAAAAAAAGGAATTTTCCTGCTTCCCTTCATGCTGTCATCAGTACAAAATGCTTTTTACTCTTGTGTGAAAATGATAATAAAGATAATGAATAAATTGATATCACTATCAATATCATCATCAGGTCCAGATACAACCATTTTGACTTGATGTTTTATTACATCTAAATAACTTTAGAACTGATAGAGACAAAAGTCAAGCAAAGTTTCCAGAAATGTATGCCCCATATGGTGAAAGTAGCCTTTCTAGCATCTCCATTCTGACATCTAGTGTCCAAGAAGAGAAAAACACAACAGAATTTAGCTATCCCTTGACTGTTAGTTAACAGATAGTAAAATAGAATACAATCACCCAAATGCTCAATGATGTCCTGGTATGTGCACAATTGTTTAACAATAATAACAATAACTTTTGGCACTGTTGGTTTAAGGCGCCTAACAAAAGTCGCCAGGGCAAAAATAGGATTTTGGGAAAAAAAAAAATCCTGATTTATAAGGATAAAATCAAATCAAAACAATGTCTTTGGCAGAACATTTGTTAGAGAATCAACTTCTCTTGGTAGGCTAAGTCCCAGGTCTGGATGGGAACTCAGACCCCGGAAATGGATACAGCCAAGTTGGAAGGCAGATGGGCAGCAACGACTTGGCACACAAGGAAACTGAGGATGGATTAATTGGAACTAACCAGGAATCAAAGCAATTAAAGCACAGTATGCACAGAAGGTGGAGCACACTAATCACAGAGGTCTAGAGACTATGTCAATCCCAAGACATAGGCCTTAAATAGATCTAGGGTGATGATGCCATTGATTCCCGACGGTTAACTTGCAAAACCTAACATGTAGCACAACAGAGGGCATAGTAAGTACATATGAGGTCAGATCAGCATTACGTGGCTGCGGGACAGGAGCCTTGAAAAATATCTCCTACCTGCCAACTTATCTTTTGAATCGCCATACTGGCAGAGGAGGGTTCCTGGAGGGAGGGTGAGGAGACAGTGCAGCCTGGCTGATGCTAAGGAGGAGGATTGTTAGTGACACAAAGCAGGGGACCCGCCCCTGAGGGGAAGTGAACATTGACCGATTTCCCTGTCCATCTCCAACACTTCCATCATCATATAGAAAGGAGCTTATAAGGATAGGCCATCAATGTTAAAGTTCTGGACAACCCCTTTAAAGTTGGTGGCAATTAGATTGGCACTAGAGGTCAAATTTATTATGCACGGAACCAGTGACGATGCCCATTATGCAGGTGGTGGCTGACTTTCTCATTGTTTTGCTTCTTATCATAAGGAGATTATTTTAAATTTCATTTTTATATGGTGTTTATGTATTGTGGTACATTGGCTCACTTGGCTGCACATGGAGGTAGACACAGGGACGCTGTCTCTTCAAATCTTCCACTGGTTTATTAGTGCGAGGTAAAAATAAACATGGCCCTTCGGGCAAAACAAGAAGACAGAACAAAATGGTATCCAGTCTGCTTAGCTGTAGGAATCCGCCCGCTCAGGATTACCAAAAACACGTGGTTCAGTTTACCCCAAACACGAGTACCACTCATGAGGTAACCTCTCCAGACATACTGAAGATATAATGACATAGAAGGCTGACTATTTACAGTATCTTCTAAACCCCATCTTGCTCTGGAGATATGATGAACAACCTCCCACTCGCTCTTTAGTTGTTCACATAAAACCTAGCCCTTAAAATGGCCGATTAACCCCTCTCAGCACTTAGTGTGCTGGAGCAAAATTCTAGGTTTCAAATCAATGAAGCTAGTAGCCTCAGTGGAAGATATCTCCCTTCCAGTAACTTGCGAATTACTTTGTCATACATCTCCCCTCTCTGCCCAAAGCTGGCGAATTTGGCATATTCAGTCACCGAACAGGGAAGTCTGGACAGGGCATGTGCATTGCCGTGTAGCTTCCCAGACCTGTGCTCCACATGAAAACTAAAGTCCTGGAGCGCTAGAAACCACCTTGTCACTCAGGAAATCTTACCCTTCCTTTCCCTCATCTATCTCAGGGGCACATGATCAGACACTAACCTGAACTTCCTGCCTAACAGGTAGTATCTCAGAGTGTCAATTGCCCATTTGATGTCCAAGCACTCTTTTTCGACAATGGCGTAGTTTGTCTCACAGTCGGAGAGTTGCCTGCTTAGATACAAGATGGGATGTTCCTCCCCATTTACTTTTTGGGACAACACGGCTTCCAACCCGATCTCTGAGGCGTACGTCTGGACCACAAATTTCATACTGAAGTTAGGTGCGATCAAGGCTGGCTGTGTACACAGCGTGAACTTCAACTTCTGGAACGCCATCACTCCTTCAGAGAACCATTTGGCCACTGACATTTTCGTGCCGTAAGAAGGTCGGTCAGAGGTATGGTTATCATGGGGAAATTTGGGATAAATCGACCATAGTATACCACAATTCCCAGAAACGTCCAACACTGCTAATTGGAGACCGCTGGGGCAAATTTTGGATTGCCTCTACCTTATTTACTTGCGGCTTTATTTTGCCCCTTCCGACAACGTTGCCCAAGTATTTTGCCTCTTCTTTTCCCATGGTGCACTTCTTTGGGTTTATGGTAAACCCTTCCTTCCTCAGCACATCCAGTATCGCCTGGACCTTCTGCAAGTGACTTTCCAAATCCGGGCTTAAGAGCACGATGACGTCCAGATAAGCTGTGTCGTACATTATTTTTGTGAGAGGCAACCGAAGTCTGCACCAGCCTAGGAAGGGAATGTATAAATCTGTACATCACAACCATATGGACTGGGGTGAAGGACTCTGTATGCAACCACTTCTGTACCATATGCAGCAGGTCGAACATTTGTTAGCGACCATTTGAGCTTGGACAGACATAGTCACTCCTGAGCGTGCCAATATTTCCATTTTTAACTTGGCGTACTCCTGTGCATCCTGCAATGCCTGGTCATAATAACCCTTTTAGAGTTTGCAGGTTATATTGGGGGCCAGCAACCCTGCCCACTGCTCCGGCGGCAGCTTCTCCCGCTCTGCTACATTTTCAAACACAGTCAAAAGCACCTCAATACCATCGCCTGGGGTCATCTTTTGCATCGCTCATCTTACTTCCTTCCGGACGTAGGTGTCATCACTTGGACTTGGGGGAGGGACTGCTTGCCTCCCAGGAATGGCCACTGAAAGGAGTTCCATCTGCCGCATAAGTATCTCCTGTTGCTGTTGCACCAACAGTTTGTTTCCTGCTGCTACTGCTGCTGTTGTACTTGCTGCTGCTGCTGTTGTTTAACCTGGAATGGTTGTTTGATTAGCTACTCCATGCTGTCAGACGTCACTTCCTGTCTTATGGACACCTTTACCCAGGACATGTGGTTTGTCTACAGCCGTCACAAGTGCTTCCTGGGGAAATTGCCCTCGCTTCCAGCAACAACTGTGGTAGATCAGCTCACATTGGCTGCACACGGAAGTAGACACAGGAGCACTGTCTCAGTGATAGCCTCAGAGAAACATATCTACCCTCCAGTTCTTGGCCACTGGCTTTGTCACAATATCTAGCAGAAACGAATAGTTGCACCTTTGCTTTGGGTTTTCAAGGCATTGAACGAAGCCGGACACCAGGGCTGGCTCAAAGTTTTCATAGGCCCCAGGCAAAAGAATCTCAGTGGGTCCTTTTAACATGTACCACAATTCATGATGCACAGATATGGCAGAGAAATATAGGTAAAGTACAATATCAAAGACTTCACTTCTTACATTACATGACTGATATCTATTGTAAATTCTACAATGCCAATAGGGGGGATCGAGGCGAGGTAATAGGGGGCACCCTGCACGGTACAGAAGGCAGGTGCACATTGTGGGGGACACATAGCGGTCAGGATCTCTGCTTGCTGCCAGTGCATTGGAACCTTTTTAATCATTGAAAGACTGTAAACCTGCACAGGACAAATACTTCTGAGGGTTTGCTACAGCTAGATGTAGTTTGGGCAGTCTAGGAACGGTCACCTATGTTTATGTACTCTGAGCAGTAGATTTACCTGCAGTTCTCTGTAATATAATTGGAAGACAAGCTCAGCTCTGCTACATTGTCATATCCCTGTGTCCCTGTGCTCTGTGTCTGTCAGTTTTCACTGCACATTCTATATTTTATTCATGATGAAAGAAGCTGGTCGACAACGTCTGTAGACACCGTAATGGCAGCCAGATTGGTTGTCACCCAGCTTTTCCAAGAACACAGCTGTGATCTTTTTAAAGGAACAATACCAATTACATTACCTATGTTGACTGAATCTCCCTCTGTACCAGATTGGTGGGTCAATGACTGATCCTCTGTGTCGAATTTCTGGGTCAGTGACTCATCCTCTTTGCCGGATTAGTGGGTCAGTGAATAATCCTCTGTGCCTGATTACTGGGTGAGAGACTGATACTCTGTGCTGGATTGGTGGGTCAATTACTGATACTCTGTGATGGATCGCTTGGTCAATGACTGATCCTCTGTGCTGGATTGGTGGGTCAGTGACTGATTCTTTGTGTCAAATTACTGAGACAGTGACTGATACTCTGTGCTAGATTGGGGGTCAGTGATTGATCTTCTGTGCTGGATCGCTGAGTCAATGGCTGATACTCTATGCCAGATTGGTGGGTCAGTGATTGATCTGTGCTGGATCGCTGAGTCAATGACTGGTACTCTGTGCCAGATTGGTGGGTCAGTGACTATTCCTCAGTGCCAGATCGCTGGATCAATGACTGATCCTCAGTGCCGGTTTGGTGGGTCAGTGACTGACTGATCCTCTGTGCCAGATTGGTGGGTCAATGACTGATTCTCTATGCTGGATTGGTGGGTCAGTGACTGATCCTCTGTGCCAGATCGTTGAGGCAATGAATGATCCTCTGTGCCAGATCGTTGAGTCAATGACTGATCCTCTGTGCCAGATCAATGGGTCAATGATTGATCCTCTGTGCCGGATTGGTGGGTCAGTGACTGATCCTCTGTACTGGATTGGTGGGTCAGTGACTAATCCTCTGTACCGGATTGGTGGGTCAGTGACTGAACCTCTGTGCTGGATTGCTGGGTCATTGACTGATTGTCTGTGCTAGATTTCTTCGTCAGTGACTGATCCTCTGTGTTCTGAAGTCCGGATTTCGTTAGATTAGATCTTTCCTATTCTAACATCAAACTGAATGTCCGCTGCATTCTGACCACTCAGCGTCAAACTCAAGTGTTTCCTACCACAATTAGTGGTGAGCAGGAGGAGCACTTTATGGGTCTGCTCACTGTGTGCTCACAATGTGTCATGCACTTGTCCCATGTTTCGGGGTACACAAAGTCCAACTCTAACAATAACGGGCTGCCCCGTGCCTTCTTCTCTAGCCTGTGCACCCTGTTTGACATTTTGGATCATGAACGCCGAAAGTATGTGCATATTCAGGACATAGAGAGCCACTGCCGGGGGGCAGACACTCGAGAGCAGCCCTCCTGGGGTGCTGCTGTGCCTCAGAAAGGTGGCGTTCCCCAAATGACCACCTCACTTTTAGCTGGTTTGTTCATGGCCTCCGAACTTCAATACTGAACTCTCAGAAAAGGGAAAACCACCAAGCAGGGGCCTCCTAGAGTTCCTGCGCAAGTTCCTAGAAATGTAGGAGACAGCGCGGCAACGGGCAAGTGGCAAGAGGCGTGCACAGTCGTCGAGTGGGTGCTCCATTTGTCCAGGGCCACGGCACCACATGACACCAACCCTGCTGGACATGCAGAAACTTATCTTCCCTGCTTTACCATTAAATTAAATGGTGGTCAGTAAGCAGTGGGAAAATAATGTGGATACACAAAGAGAATGTATTCCATTGAAAGAAGGCACAAGGGGACTATGTATGGATTAAAATGTGGTCGTAGCAATTCTTGCCAGTGAAATGGACCTTAAAATCCATGTACTTTGGGTCATTTATATTTGAGTGACTTGAATATTATCTGCAGCTTATTGTCCTGCGGTGAGGAGGAGGAGGGGCCTTCGCATTAATATGAGGATCCATTCTTGCTGCATCGTTATCATTCTATTAATTGCTTATTGTTTTGGCAGGGTTTTGTTTTGATGCAAAATGCTTTTGAAAAAAGATGAGCTCTGGATTTGTGTGATGTCTAGTATTCTTTTTCTTTCACTTACAAAAATTGCCCACACACAAAGAAAAAATTATATATATATATATATATATATATATATATATATTCAGTGATGGAAATTAGTAATTGATCCCTCGCTGATTTTTGTAAGTTTCCCCACCTTCAAAGACATGAACAGTCTATAATTTTAAGGGTAGGTGAATTTTAACGTTGAAAGTTAGAATATCAAAAATAAAATCCAGAAAATCACATTGTATAAATTATATAAATTTATTTGCATTTTGCAGCGAGAAATAAGTATTTGATCCCTCCAGCAAAAAAATGCTTAATACTTAGTGGCAAAACCCTTGTTGGCAAGCACAGCAGTCAGGCGTTTTTTGCAGTTGATGATGAGGTTTGCGCACATGTCAGGAGGAATTTTGCTCCACTCCTCTTTGCAGATCATCTCTAAATCATTAAGATTTTGAGGCTGTCGCTTTGCAACTCGGAGCTTCAACTCCCTCTATAAGTTTTCTATAGGATAAAGGTCTTGAGACTGGCTAGGCCACTCCATTACCTTAATGTGCCTCTTTTTGAGCCATTCCTTTTTTGTCTTGGCTGTATGTTTTGGGTCATTGTCTTGCTGGAAGCCATGACCCATTTTTAATGTTCTGGTGGAGGGAAGGAGGTTGTCACTCAGGATTTTATGGTATTTGGCTCCATCCATTATCCCATTGATGCAGTGTAGTCCTGTGCCCTTAGCAGAGAAACACCCCCAAAACATAATGTTTCCACCTCCATGCTTAACAGTGGGGACGGTGTTCTTTGGGTCATAGGCAGCATTTCTCTTCCTCCAAACACTGCGAGTTTAGTTAATGCCAAATAGCTCAATTTTTGTCTCATCTGACCACAGCACCTTCTCCCAATCACTCACAGAATCATACAGGTGTTCATTGAAAAACTTCAGACGGTCCTGCACATGTGCCTTCTTGAGCAGGGGGACCTTGCGGGTACTGCAGGATTTTAAACCTTTACGGCATAATGTGTTACCAATGGTTTTCTTGGTGACTGTGGTCCCAGCTGCCTTGAGATCATTAACAAGTTCCCCCCATGTAGTTTTAGGCTGATCTCTCACCTTCTTCATGATCAAGGATACCCCACGAGGTGAGATTTTGCATGATGCCTCAGATCAATGTCGAGTGACAGTCATTTTGTATTTCTACCATTTTCTTACTATTGCACCAACAGTTGTCTCCTTCTCACCCATCGTCTGTCTTATGGTTTTGTAGCCTATTCCAGCTTTGTGCAGGTCTATGATCTTGTCCCTGACATACTTATAAAGCTGTTTGGTCTTGCCCATGTTGTAGAGGTTAGAGTCTGACTGATTGAGTCTGTGGACAGGAGTCTTTTATAAAGGTGACTATCTAAGACAGCTGTCTTTAATGCAGGTAAAGAGTTGATTAGGAGCGTCTAACTGGGCTCTAGGAGCCAGAACTCTTAATGGTTGGTAGCGGATCAAATACTTATTTCTCACTGCAAAATGCAAATACATTTATATAATTTATACAATGTGAATTTCTGGATTTTATTTTTGATATTCTATATCTCAATGTTAAAATTAAACTACCCTTAAAATTATAGACTGTTCGTGTTTTTGTCAGTAGGCAAACTTACAAAATCAGCAAGGGATCAAATACTTATTTCCCCCATTGTATGTTAACTATTACTTTATTGTTCCTAACTACTTCCTGAACTATGGTGCCCTCCACTGTACTGCCCAATTACTAACTATACTTATCACTATATCTTGAGCCCCTAAAACTTTCAATTGGAACATCGGAAATTTAAAGATAATTTTGATATTGCAAATTCACACCTTTCACATGATATAGCACCCTCAATCAGGAGGGGCTGTATAAAAGTCAAAGCACGGAATGCAGCAGCCATTTTTTTTGGAGCGAATCTGGATAGTGGCACGACATCACAGCTCACACATTAACCTTAAGAGACAGAGAGCGGGAGAAGGTCATAAAGTACTGAATACACAATACAGACAGCTGTTTTTCACTGTAGTCTTGCACACTCTAACACCTGTTTACCCATAGCCATCTATGTAGAGGTCACTTAGACATTACTAGGGCTGAACTTGCGTTAAATAACTAAAAAAGGGTTTACTACAGTCCTATAACTAAAAAAAGCTTCACTACAGTCCTAGGAGACCCCAGGGTGTTACACACATGTCAAAGCTGCTGAAATTGAATATCAAAAGATTCTATGTTCTCTAGAAAACATCCAATATATACACATTACAATTCATTTGTAGCTACAGGTAAGCTTAAAAGAAAACAAACTAAAGATCGCAATATTGTTTTTGGAACCCTCAGGGAATTAGGAACGTATTTTAATAAGGAACACTCTGCAGACTTGGTATTTTGTTTCCTCCTTTCGGTGATATTTTAATTAAGGAAAGTTCACTGTTAAAATAATTGGTTTATCAGAACTGCGTAATGCTGCAATGCTTCACAATAGCCGCTGCTCAATAATTCACATGCAATTAATGGCCCTTGTCTGGATTTTTTTTTTTTAAAGTCCATTAGCCTGGGGGAATACACTGATGAGGGTCCCGTGAGAGCCCAGTTTTATGGGGCATTGAAATGATTTTTTTTTTTTTTTTTGTGAAGGGATAATGCAAAACTTCATCGGTAAACACAACTTTATTTTGTTTCGTCTCACGCTCTGTTTCCTCCTATTTGTACAACTGCACAATTCCCCTCTCGGTAAGATAAGATCCGTCTTTGCTCTTGATTGCCGCAAAATAAATTATCAAGTGCTGGTCCCATAATGGTTCCTTCCGGGGTATTGGATAAAAATGGGAAAATGAACAGATCTAAAAGAATATATCAGAAAAATGGGTCGAATCAGCTAAGGAAGGATAATTCGAGTTTTTTGGACATGGGTGAAAAATTAAGTCTACGTTGCTGCTGGAACCGGTCCATCTTAATTTCTGTAGCATGGGCTTGGACTATAATGTCCGTACTGTAGGGATTTGCTCTGGTAGGCAATGGCAGGGACGCAGTAATGAGGCAACACACAGGCTTAGAGTCCAACTTCAGTGGTTTAATGTCACTTTGAAACAGCAGGTTAACAGAAAGCAACGGAAAAACACAAATAGACTCCAGCTTGGAGAACCACTGATCCCAGACTCACCATTGCAAGGGACGGTGTCATGATCCAAGGTGGATCTGACAAGTAAATGGACAAAGTGAACTTTATTTCCTTTGGCTTGGTGCCAAAGTGGGTTGATTGCCCCCGGTGGCCATTAGAATTATTACACATGGTGTCGTTTGTTCTAAGTTGCCCCGGTGGTGGTGAGTGGTATTACACTTTAGTTTTAATGTGCACGTATTACAAATCAGGTGTGAGGCTCTATAAAAGAGTTTCAGGTGTGTTCAATCACTGTTGGTGATAGTTAGTCTTTCACAAGTAAGCCTGGGTGAAAGATGGAGCTGAACGTGAGTCCTGGGCAGCCCAGCCAGAGGGGACGAGTTGCAGCTATGGAGTCTGCAGGGAGTACTGGCATGGATTGGTGGAGTCCAACGATGTGGTCTGCAAGAAGGGCTGGCATGGCGTGGTGGAGTCGCAGTTTATGGTGTCAGCAGGAAGTGCTTGCATGGCTTGGTGGAGTGGTGACTATGGTGAGAGTTGCACTCAGCATGCTGGACTTGGTTGCTGAAAGCTGGACTCAAGCATGCTTGACTTCTTGGCAGAAAAGTTGGACTCGAGCATGCTGGACATTTTGGCAGAAGCTGGACTCATCTTTGGGACTCTGTTTACTGGGCAGCTGCAACTGGTGGTGGACTCTGCTCCAAGGCTGCACTAGGGTGATGGATCCGGTTATGGTGATGGATCCGGTTGGAGGAGAAGATGCACGCAGGTGGTGGGCTCTGTTGCTAGGAGCGTGCGCAACAGAGCAAAGCTAAGTTGTGTTCCCCCTGTATTGTCACTTTCCCTTATGTGTGTTTAGTGCAGTGGTGGGATTAGTTTCCGCACTGACCAATTCCCTAGTGAGGGTTTAGGTGCAGGGCTAGTCAGGGTTTGAGGTACGCGTGCATCGCCCGGTGCGGAACCGGCATAGGGAACATTAGTAGTGCAGGGACACTGGCTCAGGGGAGTACAGGAGGTCTCCCCGTCCCTATTCCCTATCACAGGGCCCACCATTGTTATTGTTACCCAGGTTTCCCCTTTATTTAAATTCGCCTTACTGGAGGCGGGGTTTCCAGACTACTGTATATATATAACGTGTATTACCTAAATTCGCCAGTTGGAGGCGGTGTATCTAGCTGCACGTTTTATTATTTAAATTCGCCCTACTGGAGGCGGTGTATCCAGGGTCACGCGTGTCATGGGTTCGCCTTGAGGTACTCGCTACGTCCAGACACACGTGACCGTGACATTATCACCAAACATACTTTTTTTTCTGGTGAGCCTTGGCCATGTGGAGACCTGTGAATGATTGCTGCTGGGCCTCACTGAGGTGAGTGAGGAGCAGCATGGTGTGTTAGAGCCGCTGCTGCAGTAGTTATCAGGGTCTGGGGCCTTCCCTTTGGCTTCACCAGAAAATCAAATGGTGGCTGCGGTCTGGCAAAAAGCCCCCTAGAGTCGCTGCTGGGGAGCGGGACTTGCTCATACAGGCGGACGCACCCAGACAGGTGGGTGGAGTTGGTGATCCCCATGGTGCTGTCTGGGGTTCCCCGAGGTGAAGGGGTACGTCCCTGTAGTGAGCAGACTGGTGTATAGTCCGCGGGGCTCACGCCAAATCTTCAATACCACCAAAGAAGCTGCCCCTCCTGGTTGTGTGGAGGCGACCAGCGAGTGTATTTTTCCTCCATATTCCTGTGGCTCTGGCAAAGTGCCCAATAGAGTCGCTGCTGGGGAGCGGGACTTGTTCATACAGGGGATGTACCCAGACAAGTGGGTGGAGTTGGTGATCCCCATGGTGCTCTCTGGGGTTCCGCGAGGTGAAGGGGTACGTCCCTGTAGTGAGCAGACTGGTGTTATAGTCCGCTGGGCTGACGCCAAATCTTCCATACCACCGAAGAGGCCGCTCCCTCCTGGTCGTTTGGAGGAAGGCGACCAGCGAGTGTATATTTCCTCCACATTCCTGTCCCCTTCTCCTCCAGGTGGTGAGCGGCAGGTGTGCTGCGGGGGAATAGGGACAAATCTCACCCCTCGCCATTAACCAACCCTGGGAGGCTCAGACCTCATGGTGAAAGGGTTGAAGGGTGGTGTCCCTTGGTGAATAGCGGGGGTGTGAGTGTGGTGACACAGGGGGACGCCTCTGTTGTCGAGTCCAGAATGAGTTCACCAAAATATGACAAACAAATGTGTGGTAATAAACTTTCAGGTCCGGACCTGTGTGTGAACGAGCATGTATGGGTGGCCACCAAAAAACATCTTGTGGAAGTGTGTTGTGGAGTCTGATCAGCTCATAGCAAACATACACATACATAAACTCGTTCCCCAGGTCGGCGCTGTGGAGATGAGTGGTGCCTCCAGAACATGTATTGCCAATACCAGCGGTGCGTTTGTCATAAACCTGAAGTTTCAGGTGGTGGTGGGGTGAACCCAGGATCTGGGCGTCCCCGCTGTAGGTGTTTTCCTTATGAGGGGTAGTCTTGAGGGTCCACAGGCCCCTCATTAAGGAGGGGGTACTGTAATGATCCAAGGTGGATTTGACAAGTAAATGGACAAAGTGAACTTTTTTTTCCTTTGGCTTGGTGCCAAAGTGGGTTGAATACCCCTGGTGGCCATTAGAATTATTACACGTGGTGTCGTTTGTTCTAAGTTGCCCGGGTGGTGGTGAGTGGTATTACACTTTAGTTTTAATGTGCACGTATTACAAATCAGGTGTGAGGCTCTATAAAAGAGTTTCAGGTGTGTTCAATCACTGTTGGTGATAGTTAGTCTTTCACAAGTAAGCCTGAGTGAAAGATGAAGCTGAACGTGAGTCCTGGGCAGCCCAGCCAGAGGGGATGAGTTGCAGCTATGGAGTCTGCAGGGAGTGCTGGCATGGATTGGTGGAGTCCAACGATGTGGTCTGCAAGAAGTGCTGGCATGGCGTGGTGGAGTCACAGTTTATGGTGTCAGCAGGAAGTGCTTGCATGGCATGGTGTAGGGGCGACTATGGTGAGAGTTGCACTCAGCATGCTGGACTTGGTTGCTGAAAGCTGGACTCAAGCATGCTTGACTTCTTGGCAGAAAAGTTGGACTCAAGCATGCTGGACTTTTTGGCAGAAGCTGGACTTATCTTTGGGACTCTGTTTACTGGGCAGCTGCAACTGGTGGTGGACTCTGCTCCAAGGCTGCACTAGGGTGATTGATCCGGTTATAGTGATGGATCCGGTTGGAGGAGTAGATGCACGCAGGTGGTGGGCTCTGTTGCTAGGAGCGTACGCAACAGAGCAAAGCTAAGTGGTGTTCCCCCTGTATTGTCACTTTCCCTTATGTGTGTTTAGTGCAGTGGTGGGATTAGTTTCCGCACTGACCAATTCCCTAGTGAGGGTTTAGGTGCAGGGCTAGTCAGGGTTTGAGGTACGTGTGCGTCGCCCGGTGCGGAACCGGCATAGGGAACGTTAGGAGTGCAGGGACACTGGCTCAGGGGAGTACAGGAGGTCTCCCCGTCCCTATTCCCTATCACAGGGCCCACCATTGTTATTGTTACCCAGGTTTCCCCTTTATTTAAATTCGCCTTACTGGAGACGGGGTTTCCAGACTACTGTATATATATAACGTGTATTACCTAAATTCGCCAGTTGGAGGCGGTGTATCTAGCTGCACGTTTTATTATTTAAATTCGCCCTACTGGAGGCGGTGTATCCAGGGTCACGCGTGTCATGGGTTCACCTTGAGGTACTCGCTACGTCCAGACACACGTGACCGTGACATTATCACCAAACATACTTTTTTTTCTGGTGAGCCTTGGCCATGTGGAGACCTGTGAATGATTGCTGCTGGGCCTCACTGAGGTGAGTGAGGAGCAGCATGGTGTGTTAGAGCCGCTGCTGCAGTAGTTATCAGGGTCTGGGGCCTTCCCTTTGGCTTCACCAGAAAATCAAATGGCGGCTGCGGTCTGGCAAAAAGCCCCCTAGAGTCGCTGCTGGGGAGCGGGACTTGCTCATACAGGCGGACGCACCCAGACAGGTGGGTGGAGTTGGTGATCCCCATGGTGCTGTCTGGGGTTCCCCGAGGTGAAGGGGTACGTCCCTGTAGTGAGCAGACTGGTGTTATAGTCCGCTGGGCTGACGCCAAATCTTCCATACCACCGAAGAGGCTGCTCCCTCCTGGTCGTTTGGAGGAAGGCGACCAGCGAGTGTATATTTCCTCCATATTCCTGTGGCTCTGGCAAAGTGCCCAATAGAGTCGCTGCTGGGGAGCGGGACTTGTTCATACAGGGGATGTACCCAGACAGGTGGGTGGAGTTGGTGATCCCCATGGTGCTGTCTGGGGTTCCCCGAGGTGAAGGGGTACGTCCCTGTAGTGAGCAGACTGGTGTTATAGTCCACTGGGCTGACGCCAAATCTTCCATACCACCGAAGAGGCCGCTCCCTCCTGGTCGTTTGGAGGAAGGCGACCAGCGAGTGTATATTTCCTCCATATTCCTGTCCCCTTCTCCTCCAGGTGTGAGCGGCAGGTGTGCTGCAGGGGAATAGGGACAAATCTCACCCCTCGCCATTAACCAACCCTGGGAGGCTCAGACCTCATGGTGAAAGGGTTGAAGGGTGGTGTCCCTTGGTGAATAGCGGGGGTGTGAGTGTGGTGACACAGGGGGACGCCTCTGTTGTCGAGTCCAGAATGAGTTCACCAAAATATGACAAACGAATGTGTGGTAATAAACTTTCAGGTCCGGACCTGTGTGTGATCGAGCATGTATGGGTGGCCACCAAAAAACATCTTGTGGAAGTGTGTTGTGGAGTCTGATCAGCTCATAGCAAACATACACATACATAAACTCATTCCCCAGGTCGGCGCTGTGGAGATGAGTGGTGCCTCCAGAACATGTATTGCCAATACCAGTGGTGCATTTGTCATAAACCTGAAGTTTCAGGTGGTGGTGGGGTGAACCCAGGATCTGGGCGTCCCCGCTGTAGGTGTTTTCCTTATGAGGAGTAGTCTTGAGGGTCCAGAGGCCCCTCATTAAGGAGGGGGTACTGTAATGATCCAAGGTGGATCTGACAAGTAAATGGACAAAGTGAACTTTTTTTTCCTTTGGCTTGGTGCCAAAGTGGTTTGAATACCCCTGGTGGCCATTAGAATTATTACACGTGGTGTCGTTTGTTCTAAGTTGCCCGGGTGGTGGTGAGTGGTATTACACTTTAGTTTTAATGTGCACGTATTACAAATCAGGTGTGAGGCTCTATAAAAGAGTTTCAGGTGTGTTCAATCACTGTTGGTGATAGTTAGTCTTTCACAAGTAAGCCTGGGTGAAAGATGGAGCTGAACGTGAGTCCTGGGCAGCCCAGCCAGAGGGGACGAGTTGCAGCTATGGAGTCTGCAGGGAGTGCTGGCATGGATTGGTGGAGTCCAACGATGTGGTCTGTAAGAAGTGCTGGCATGGCGTGGTGGAGTCACAGTTTATGGTGTCAGCAGCAAGTGCTTGCATGGCATGGTGTAGGGGCAACTATTGTGAGAGTTGCACTCAGCATGCTGGACTTGGTTGCTGAAAGCTGGACTCAAGCATGCTTGACTTCTTGGCAGAAAAGTTGGACTCGAGCATGCTGGACTTTTTGGCAGAAGCTGGACTTATCTTTGGGACTCTGTTTACTGGGCAGCTGCCACTGGTGGTGGACTCTGCTCCAAGGCTGCACTAGGGTGATGGATCCGGTTATAGTGATGGATCCGGTTGGAGGAGAAGATGCACGCAGGTGGTGGGCTCTGTTGCTAGGAGCGTACGCAACAGAGCAAAGCTAAGTGGTGTTCCCCCTGTATTGTCACGTTCCCTTATGTGTGTTTAGTGCAGTGGTGGGATTAGTTTCCGCACTGACCAATTCCCTAGTGAGGGTTTAGGTGCAGGGCTAGTCAGGGTTTGAGGTACGTGTGCGTCGCCCGGTGCGGAACCGGCATAGGGAACGTTAGGAGTGCAGGGACACTGGCTCAGGAGAGTACAGAAGGTCTCCCCGTCCCTATTCCCTATCGCAGGGCCCACCATTGTTATTGTTACCCAGGTTTCCCCTTTATTATTTAAATTTGCCTTACTGGAGGCGGGGTTTCCAGACTACTGTATATATAACGTGTATTACCTAAATTCACCAGTTGGAGCCGGTGTATCCAGCTGCACGTTTTATTATTTAAATTCGCCCTACTGGAGGCGGTGTATCCAGGGTCACGTGTGTCATGGGTTCGCCTTGCGGTACTCGCTGCGTCCAGACACACGTGACCGTGACAGACGGGCTTAACTAAGCGGTTGCCAGGTCAGCGACATCCGCCAGGTGCCATTCCCAGGGTTTGTTTGGAGTCTTGCTGCTATAGCTCTGCAGCACGTGCAGTCCAACAAACAGATTCAGGCGACGTCCAGCCAAGTTCCTGTATCTTCCACACACACTCACCATGTGCCAAATACCAACCTCCATTACATAGCCCACAACCCCTCCCACCGGTGAGGTAGACATCACATGGGCTGATCACATGACCATGACAGCATCGCAGGTCCTTGCCTTTAGGGAAAATCCTGGCCAAACATTAACCTGCTGGGAGAAATGTATCTCCCATCCAGTAAAACGCCCTTTGCTGTACCACAGTACATACTGATTTTATCTATCACCCTTTATACAGTTGAATCAAGTTATATTTTGTATTTATTAAGGTATTTCCTATTTTGATTTCATATATACCTGTGAACTTTGATAATGGGATATTATTTTGATCACTTTGTTGTGATGCTAAATTTTGAAAAAATTGGTGCCATTTTTGCTCTTCTTAAACCATGTGCACTTCTGTTATCATTATCTCTGGTCTTTTATCTGAAGAGGTTTTTTTTTTTTTACCTTGAAACACGTTAATTGGACCTAGTTGAGTTTTTAATGAAAGCACCACTCCTGTATTTCTGAAGTGGTGATCCTAACCTAAGGTCTCTGACCTAATTCTCATATTTACCTGCCGCGGTCTTCACCTTCTATCACCGTCACTCCAATCGGTCTCCTGCAGTTTGTGACCTGTCGGATCGCTCTGGTGTTTGTTGGATCGAGCCAGGCGTCACTTTTCCAGGTAAGTCTATGAGAGCCTTATCCTGGCTCTTATAGACTTGCATTGAGAGTTTATGACCGTTACTTTTGACTTTTGGACAGTTAGAAGTTGCGGTCACAAGTTGGCGTTACGGGACCAGAGTGGCACCAATAGAAGATGAAGATGGAGATGGGTAAGTGTAATACTACAGTCAAAAACCTTAGATTAGTTGTGCCACTCCAGTGCTAAAAAAATAAAACCCTGAACTAGTGCTTTAAGCCCAAATGCCCAGAAAATGCTTTGAACATTCTCCTCCCTTGAAGTGTTTGGACAAAAAAATAAAAAATTTAGTTACATAGTATGTGTCCGTCAGATCAACTCTCCAGAGCCATTGATATGGATAAACAGGTCATTGAAAGTTGAAAAAAATGATACCTTAATATCTGCGATCCGATGCTTAACTCCAGAGAAATCCATGTTTTTTTATTGTGTAAATGAGCTGTTAAGATCTATGGGCTGGACATAGATCTCCCTGAGAATCTGCCTTCAGAGCTTAATGTAAATGAAAGGGGCGTTATGAGTATAGACATATAGATTAGGAGATCAGGTGGTCAGTCATTACGTCTCATACTGGTAATGCCTCCTTTCAATTACAATAAGCTCTGGAGACAGATTCTCGGGAAGATCTATGTCCTACCCATAGATCTTAACAGCTCATTTACACACGTGGTCAAAAATCTTGGTACCCCTCACTTAATGACAGAAAAACCCACAATGGTCACAGAAATAACTTGAATCTCACAAAAGTAATAATAATTAAAAAATCTATGAACATGAACAAATGAAAGTCAGACATTGCTTTTCAACCATGCTTGCACTGAATTAAAAAAAAAATAAAACTCATGAAATAGGCCTGGAGAGAAATGATGGTACCCCTGAAAATAATGCGACAAAAGGGACATGTTAAATCACGGTGTGTCCACTAATTAGCATCACAGGTGTCTACAATCTTAGAATCAGTGGGTGGTCTGTATAGCGGGCTACAGATACTCGCTGTGCTGTTTGGTGACATGGTGTGTATCACACTCAACATGTACCAGAGGAAGCAAAGGAAAGAGTTGTCTCAGGAGATTTGAAAGAAAATTATAGACCAACATGTTAAAGGTAAAAGTTATAAGACCATGTCCAAACTGCTTGATGTTCCTGTGACTACAGCTGCACATATTATTCAAGAATGTAAGCTCCATGGGACTGTAGCCAACCTCCCTGGAAGCCGCCGCAGGAGGAAAATTGATGACAAATCAAAGAGACGGATAATACGAATGGTAACAAAAGAGACCAGAAAAACTTCTAAACAGATTAAAGGTGAACTTCAAGCTCAAAGAACATCAGTGTCAGATCGCACCATCCGTTGTTGTATGAACCAAAGTGGACTTCATGGTAGACGACCAAGGAGGACACCATTGTTGAAAAAAAATCATAAAAAAGCCAGACTGGAATTTGCCAAACTACATGTTGACAAGCCACAAAACTTCTGGGAGAATGTCCTATGGACAGATGAAACAAAAATGGAACTTTTTGGCAAGGCACATCAGCTCTATGTTTACAGATGGAAAAATGAAGCATATCAAGAAAATAACCGTCCCTACTGTGAAACATTAAGGAGGCCTGTTATGTTCTTGGGCTGCTTTGCTGCATCTGGCACAGGGTGTCTAGAATCTGTACAGGTTACAATGAAATCTCAAGACTATCAAGGGATTTTAGAGAGAAATGTGCTGCCCAGTGTTAGAAACCTTGGTCACAGTCGCAGGCCATGGGTCTTGCAACAGGATAATGACCCAAAACACACAGCTAAAAACACCCAAGAATGTCTAAGAGGAAAACATTGGACTATTCAGAAGTGGGCTTCAATGAGCCATGACCTAAATCCTATTGAGCATCTTTGGAAAGAGCTGAAACATGCCGTCTGGAAAAGGCAACCTTCAAATACGAGACAACTGGAGCAGATTGCTCTTGAGGAGTGGGCCAAAATACCTGTCGAGAGGTGCAGAAGTCTCATTGACAGTTATAGGAATCGTTTGATTGCAGTGATTGCCTCAAAAGGTTGCGCAGAAAAATATTAATATTTCTGTCCAGGCCTATTTCATGAGTTCTATTTTTTTTTAAATTAAGTGGAAGCATGGTTGAAAAGCAATGTCTGACATTCATTTGTTCATTTTCATACATTTTTGATTTATTATTACGTTTGTCAGATTCAAGTGATTTTTGGGTTTTTCTGTCATTAAACGAGGGGTACCAACAATTTTGACCAGGGTGTATATATTAAGAAAATTATGAATTTCTCTGGTATAAGACATCGGATAACAGATATCAAGGTGTTATTTTTTTCATCTTTCTATGACCTCCAGCCCCATATAACACGGCTTAGGAGAGTTGATCCTACTGACAGATTTGCTTTAATCGTTAGGTTAAAGCAAAACTACATATATATTGTCCCCAGTGGTGGATAACCCATTCAAATATGTTATTGTTGGGCTGATAAAGCTCTTGCAATCCATTATGGGAGTATATCCCCTTCACAGGTTCCCTTTCATTAATTTACTTATATAACTTTTATAAGCATTTGCACACAATAAATATAATACAGCTGCTTGTAACTCATCCTAAGGAGTCTCCATTCCTCGGGTGACCACTAGATGTTAGCATTGCTCTATTTTCCTTCCATGCCTCCTTACTGTAGATGTATATGTCTGGTAACGCGGTAATATTTCCACATCCTCCTTTTGGGCATCTGTGCCAGTAAGACCACATTAAGGACTTGGCAATACTTTATTAAGGAGCAACAGCTGCACTTAATATAGGTGCTAATACCGTACACAATTCATATTAGCGCTTGATGATTTGTAAGCCGGCACAGCAGCAGATTACGGCATACAATGAATACTGCATAATAGCCGTACCATCTGCTCAGATTTTAAGACCTCCTTTAGGTACGTCCAATACAAATATTCATAAACCTGAGGAGCAATTTGACCATTTAGAGGATATTTGGAAGTTGGGTAACATTTGCGGTTAATCTATTCATTACCCAGCACCCATATCAATGGTGTGAAAAAAGTATCTTCAATAGCTTGTTCCCCAATTTTCAGTGTGTTTCAGTAATGTGTTTTATCTATTATGCTCATCTTTTGGTAATACTAGTGTGAGCACAACTAATATACATGCTCGGACTGGCCCACAGGGGAACAGGTAAATCCTCTGGTGGGCCCCCTACTCCTCTATATGAGCAGTACTTGGCACAATACACCTGACTCACTATATACAGAAAATGGCAGGATCTCATCACTCATTTATCAACTACCCAGTGTATTATTACATAGAAGCAGAGGTAAATTTTTAAATGAGGGTAATGTAGCATTTACATGTAGCTGAAGAGTGAACCCCAAGGTTCAATGTTACATTTGCCCTTGCCACCTCATGCCTGCACTACTAATACCACTTTACGTTTTGTGACTACAAGAAAAAAAAAAATAGGAACGTGATTCAATGTTTTGTTCACACCAAGGAAATATTGGCATGACAAGTTATAAAGAAAAAATGAAAAAGTAAAAACACTCAAGCATTGCCATATATTATTGATTAAATTAATAATTCATCCATCCAATCCGCTTGTACAATGTTACCTCTGTATACAGTCATGGACAAAAATTTTCAGACTGACTCAAATTTTGGTTTTCACAGAGTTTTGTTACTGTTTTTAGATTTTCAATTCAAATGATTCTATTGTTAATGATGTACAATTGGAAACATTTCTGAAGTTTTGTCACGATAGTGGAGTGAGACTTCCCATGGCAATGGGCTTGTTACCTGTTCCTCAAGCTAGGAGGACACTAGGTTATCCCTGTTACCCAGATTACCCCTGATGGTGGAGATACTGGGGCCTCGTAACTTGCTATGCTCCTATATGTATGCTGATCTGTTTCCTCTTCCACCCAGGGAGGTATCATACAGGAGTGCATAAAATAACACAAACCTGACAGACAGGTGAACATACAGGGATAAAATAAAACAACAAACATACAAATACACTCACAGAACAGCCAAGTAGAAATCAAGGGAATAGTAGAAGGGATAAATCAAATGGGAAAGAGAATAAGGATAAACACGTAATGCCAAATCTTTGCAGTTATCTCCTGAAACAAAGCCAATTGACCGCTACTTATTCAGAACTCTCCTTCACCACCAAATTATTATTATTATTAATTTATATAGCACCATTAATTCCATGGTGCTGTACATGAGAAGGGGTTACATACAAATTACAGATGTCACTTACAGTAAACAAACTAACAATCACAGACTGATACAGAGGGGAGAGAGGACCCTGCCCTTTCAGGCTTACGTGCAACAGAATGGTGGGGAAGGAGACAGTAGGTTGGTGGGTTGCAGCAGTTCCGGTGTTGGTTGAGGTGATATCTCCGGTAGTGGTGAGAGAGAAGGAGGTAGCGGGGTCATTGCAGGCTGTAAGCTTTTCTGAAGAGGTGGGTTTTCAGGTTCCGTCTAAAGGATCCAAATGTGGTTGATAGTCGGACTTGTTGGGGCAAAGAATTCCAGAGGATAGGGGCAATTCGGGAGAGGTCTTGGAGGCAGTTGGGTGAGGAGTGAATAAGTGTGGAGGAGAGAAGGAGGTCTTGGGAGGACCGGAGATTACGTGAGGGAAGGTATTGGGAGATTAGTTCAGAGACATATGGGGGAGACAGGTTATAGATGGCCTTGTAGGTCAGTATTAGTAATTTGAACTGGATACGCTGAGGAAATGGGAGCCAGCGAAGAGATTGCAGAGGGGAGAAGCGGAGGAGTAGCAATTCTCAAGTGTAGTGCAAGAGGTGAGCAAATATACCAGAGGGGAATGGCAAACACGGAACAGCTGAGACAATTCATATTGGAGAGCTCCAGGAGATAGACAGAACTGAATAATCCTTGCAATAACAGAGCAAGGAAGACCTACACTGCTAAGAAGAAGGTGAAGCAGATCTAATATGTGCAGTGGTTTGTGTAACCAGATGCCACAATCTTTTTGCCCCTCTCTGTCGCGGCATCCCCGTGACAATATCCCCTCTCCTAAGAGGGTCCTCCAGACCCTCATAACAAGATTTATCTGGGTGTAAGAAGTGAAAAGCCCAGACCAAACTGCTCGTGTGAACATCAGACGCTGGTACCCTCATTCTCTCCTCAGGACCGTAACCTTTCCAATTAACCAAATATTAACCAGCATACCAAGTGAGAACTGATTATCTTTGCTATCTTGAATTCCAGATTCCCATTAACAATGACTGAGGAAGTTGGTGATGGAGATCATTTAGAGGAAGCAATATATTTTGTGAGAAGTGATTGGCGAAACACATTAAGGATCATGAAAGTGGGTGTAAAAGCAAGGCGAAATGCTACTGTATTAGCGTCAGCAACTATCTTGTAGGAGCCGATGAACCTGGGTCTCAGTTTCCAAGAAAGAACCTTCAATTTAATGTTTTTCTAGGGCATCCACACCAAATCACTAAAACACAGGTCTGAATACACCAAGCATTTCTGATCAGCCATACTCTTATATTTGGACCCCATCCTCCTCAAATTATTAAGAGCATCTTGCCACACTGATGCAATGTACATAGAAAAGCGTTCCTCCTCATGTACTCCTGAAGGATCATCCCTGCTGTAGGTGTAGAATTGAAGATGAAAACCCTATGCCAGTAGATTCATGACTACGTTTATTCACAGTGAACTGAGCTAGAGGTAAATAAGTAATCCACTCCTCCTGATATTTGGAGACAAAGCACCTAAGATGTGTCTCAAGATTTTGGTTCACTTGCTTAGATTGCCCATTAGACTGTGGATGAAAGGCGGATGAAAAAGAAAGATGAATCCCTCCTTCTCCAGATCAGAACATATAGTAGCAATAACTAATCATTTCTGTAATAGGGGAACCGGCTTTGCAATTACTACCTCCCCAGAAAACAAGACAATGCATCCGCCTTAATATACATATCCCCCGGTCTATACGTCACGAAAAAGTTGAATCTGGTAAAAAAAACAATGACCATCTTGCCTGTCTAGGTGTCATACGTTTAGCAGATTCCTGATACAAAAGATTTTTATGATTGGTGATTTCCATGACCGGATGAACTACCCTCACCAAAAACTCCATTCCTCTAAGACCAGCTTTATTACCAAGAGTTCCCTTTTACCAGTGTCATAGTTCTTCTCAGTGGATGGAGCTACCTTGGAGAATTATGAGTATGGATGCCATGTACTTGGAGATGAACCCTGAGTCGACCCCCAACTCTGATGCATCAATGAATGGCTGAGCTACATCAGGCTGAAAAAGAATTGTCACAGAAGTAAAACACCTCTTCAAAGTAGCAAATGCCTCAAAGGCCAGACTGGACCATTTAAAAAATGGTTATATCCATAAGTGGTTTGGCCACTACTGAATAGTTTTTGATAAACTAATGGAGGTAATTAGCGAAACCCAAAAACCTTTGTAAAGTTTAAGTTTTCAGGATGATTCCAATCAAGTACCTCCTGGACTTTCGCCAGATCCATGTGAAAACCGATTGACGATAATAGATACCTCAGAAAAGGGATCTCCTCAACTGAAAACATACATTTCTCTGATTTGACATACAATATATTTTCCCTGAGTATTGTATATGACCTTTAGTCAGACATTCAGTGTTATAGTCCTTAATGGCATGCCTTTCCAGACCTGAAAAGTTATATAACCTCTGCTTAGGCAACTTGGCCCCAGAAATTAAATTAAAGGAGCAATCAGATGGTCGATGAGGCTGAAGTTCTTGACATCCCTGCTCCGAGAACACATCCTCAAAATCAGACAGGTATTCTAGCAGAGACCGAGTAGCAGCCCTAGCTATAAGTGTGCAAATGCTGTGTTTTTGTGTTTTTGACTGTAATCACTCCTTACTACATTCCAAGTCTGCCAGTTCACCAGGGATTGTTTGACATCAGCCAAGATAGTTCAAGAACCTCTGGGGAGGGCAAGTCCTCCAACACACAACAATAGATAGATTCTGACTGCATGGCCTTTACCTGCAGTTGTATCCCTCGAATGACCTTAGTAAAATACCCCTGGTTTAAGGGTGCATAATTGATAGCTATTATAGGTATAGGCCTAGACCATTTATCAGGACTGAGACCCTGGTTCTGGATGAACTTGGCATCAACCAGATAAAATCCCACCCCACTGGCTAAAAAGGCCAAAATAACCACCAACCTTTCTCCTAAATGGATCTCAGCGGGTGAAAAGAGTTGTGACTAGAGTTGAGCATTCCGATACCGCAAGTATCGGGTATTGGCCGATACTTGCTGTATCGGAATTCCGATACCGACATCCGATATTTTTGCAATATCGGGCATCGGAATCGGAAGTTCAAAGTTGATTGACAGCCGAAATGACGTCATCATGATGCGCAGTGTGTGCGCATCATGATGCGCCGTCATTTCGGGCCTTCCGGGGGTCTCTGCCGGCCTGCCGGGGGGCTGTGCCGGCCTGCCGGGGGGCTGTGTGGACTGCCCGGGGTCTGTACCGGCCTGCCGGTGGTCTGTGCACCCTGTGGGGGTCTGTACCGGCCTGCCGGGGGGCTGTGCCGGCCTGCCGGTGGTCTGTGCACCCTGTGGGGGTCTGTACCGGCCTGCCGGGGGGCTGTGCCGGCCTTCCGGGGGGCTGTGCACCCTGTGGGGGTCTGTACCGGCCTGCCGGGGGGCTGTGCTGATGTCCGGGGGTCTGTGCAGGCATCGTCCGATGGGACTACAAGTCCCATCGGGCGATGCCTGCTACCATGACAGTGATTGACACATTAGCCAATGATGGGACAGTAGTAGTCCCATCATCCGGCTAATGTGTTAAATGTTAAAAAAAAAAAAAAAATACTACATACATACTACATACATACTACATGCATGCTACATACATACCACATATATACTATATGCATGCTACATACATACTACATGCTACATGCATGCTACATACATACTACATGCATGCTACATACATACTACATGCTACATACATACTACATATATACTACATGCATGCTACATACATACTACATGCTACATACATACTACATACATGCTACATACATACATGCTACATACATACATGCTACATGCATGCCACATACATACTACATGCTACATACATACCACATATATACTACATGCATGCTACATACATACTACATGCTACATGCATGCTACATACATACTACATGCTACATACATACTACATACATACTACATGCATGCTACATACATACTACATGCATGCTACATACATACTACATGCTACATATATACTACATACATACTACATGCATGCTACATACATACTACATACATACTACATATATACTACATACATACTACATGCTACATACATACTACCTACATACTACATGCATGCTACATACATACTACATGCTACATATATACTACATACATACTACATACATACTACATATATACTACATGCATGCTACATACTACATACATACTACATATATACTACATGCATGCTACATACATACTACATACATACTACATGCTACATACATACTACATATATACTACATGCATGCTACATACATACTACATGCATGCTACATACATACTACATGCTACATATATACTACATACATACTACATGCATGCTACATACTACATGCTACATACATACTACATACATACTACATACATACTACATGCTACATATATACTACATACATACTACATGCTACATACATACTACATACATACTACATGCATGCTACATACAATACATTCATACAAGACATACATAGACATACAGTACATATAACAGAGTAACTTACTTACCAATACTTGTCCTTCCGTCATTGGATTCCTGCAGCCCGTAGAGAGCGGCAGCATCAGCTGATGCTGCAGTTCTCTACCCAAGATCGTCGTGGGACACACTCGTGGACTGCTTCGGATCATGGGTGAGTATTTTTGTGGTTTGTTATGTTAATATTTATTCCGTAAAAGACAATGGCTTCGGGGAACAATGTGACAAGTATTGGTAAGTATGTTACTCTATGTTATATGTACTGTATGTCTATGTATGTCTTGTATGAATGTATTGTATGTAGCATGCATGTAGTATGTATGTAGCATGTATGTAGTATGTATGTAGCATGTAGTATGTATGTAGCATGTAGTATGTATGTAGCATGCATGTAGTATGTATGTAGTATGTATGTATGTAGCATGTAGTATGTAGCATGCATGTAGTATGTATGTAGTATATATGTAGCATGTAGTATGTATGTAGCATGCATGTAGTATGTATGTAGCATGCATGTAGTATATATGTAGTATGTATGTAGTATGTAGCATGCATGTAGTATATATGTAGTATGTACAGTATGTAGTATATATGTAGTATGTATGTAGCATGCATGTAGTATGTATGTAGTATGTATGTAGTATGTATGTAGCATGCATGTAGTATATATGTAGTATGTATGATGCATATATGTAGTATGTATGTAGTATGTATGTAGCATGTAGTATGTATGTAGCATGCATGTAGTATATATGTAGTATGTATGTAGTATGTATGTAGCATGTATGTAGCATGTATGTAGCATGCATGTAGTATATATGTAGCATGTAGTATGTATGTAGCATGCATGTAGTATGTATGTAGCATGCATGTAGTATATATGTAGCATGTAGTATGTATGTAGCATGCATGTAGTATGTATGTAGCATGTAGTATGTATGTAGCATGCATGTAGTATGTATGTAGTATTTTTTTTTTTTTTACATTTAACACATTAGCCGGATGATGGGACTACTACTGTCCCATCATTGGCTAATGTGTCAATCACCGTCATGGTAGCAGGCATCGCCCGATGGGACTTGTAGTCCCATCGGACGATGCCTGCACAGACTACCGGAGCCTGCACAAACCCCCCGGCAGGCCGGCACAGCCCCCCGGCAGGCCGGCACAGCCCCCCGGAGCCAGCACAGACCACCGGCAGGCCGGCACAGCCCCCCGGCAGGCCGGCACAGACCACCGGAGCCTGCACAGCCTCCCGGCAGGCCGGTACAGACCCCGGGCAGTCCGCACAGCCCACCGGCAGGCCGGCACAGCCCCCCGGCAGGCCGGCAGAGATCCCCGGAAGGCCCGTACAGATCCCCGAGAGGCTGTACAAGGGCAGGAAAGGGTTTTTCCAATTCCGATACCGGAAGTCTCATAGACTTGAATGGGACTTCCGGTATCGGCATCGGCGATACCGATACTTTTTTTAAAGATCGGCCGATCCATTCCGATCCGATATTTTGAAGTATCGGACAGTATCGCTCAACTCTAGTTGTGACCTAACCACAGAGGAAATATGTACACCCGGATTGGTACCCTCACCGCAACCCAGGCTTCTTTCTTTTCAGATGCTTTGGTTGTGACTATGTAAGGATGAACAGGTGCCCACTAGTGTTGCGTGATACCTTCCGATATGGGGAAATATCGGATCGGATTGGATCGGACCGATACCCAAAAAGTATCGGATATCGCCGATTCCGATAGCGGAAACAAATGCAAGTCAATGGGACAGAAATATCGGAATTAAAATAAACCCTTTCTTTCCTTGTAGGTTAATTCTACATGAAGGAAAACAACTAAGAATAATGTAGAATGTATTGGGGGAGGTGGAGGAGACATTAAAGGCATAGAGGTTTAGCCCAATCAAATGGAATAGCAGGAATAAAACATTTTTTTTAAGACATTCAGAGTTACAAAGATATTGACTATGTTAACCTTTTTTATATTTTGTCAGATATTTATGTTACTACTTCCATGCTCTGTCTTCACCTTCTTTTTTACTTTTCCCACACTTTCTCCTTCATGATCCTCAGCAGCAGCATCTTTTTCATCAACTTCTTCTTCACCTTATTCATCGTCTTCTTCACCTTCTTCCTATTATTCTTTTTTTTACATTCTTCATATTCTTCTTATTCAACTATTATTCTTCTTCATATTCTACTTCTTCATCTTCTTCCTATTTTTCGTCTTCATCATATTCTTATTTGTGACAGGCATTCCTGTAGTTGTTATCTATAAAAGTTTGAAGATTACACCTTCCGTTCTGCCTGTCACAAAAGATTTACAACAGGATTTATCCGCGTTCAGTTTGGCCTGCAGCAGCAGCCATTTTCCAGGGGCACCATGAGGAGGAACGGACTCACCCCCATACACTGCTTAGTCTTCTTCTGCTTATAATTTAGATAACGTCTTTTGTTCTGATTTTTAGTCTTATGCTTTTTGTTCTTCTGCTTCTTGGTCTTCTGTCTCTTGTTGTTCTGTATCTTGGTGGTTGTCTTCATTCTCTTTGTCCTCTTGGTCATCTTCTTCAGGGTCATCTTTTTGGTCTTCTTTGGGGTGGTCTTCAGGGTCGTTGTCTTCAGGGTCGTCGTTTTTGGGGTCGTCGTATTCTTCGGGGTGGTCTTCAGGGTCGTCGTCTTCAGGGTCATCGTCTTCGGGGTCGTCGTCTTCTTCGGGGTGGTCTTCAGGGTCGTCTTCTTCAGGGTTGTCGTCAGGGAGATCCAGAGTGATTACCAAAAACCATTTCAAAAAGCTTGAACTTGGAAATGTAGCAGAAGGTACAAGAAGGCTGAGGAACTGCCGAGAACCAGCTGACTGTACTGGAACCCGGATGGGTAGCAGAAGGAACAAGAGCCAATGGCACTACCGAGGACCAGCTGATGGTACTGGAACCCGGTTACTAAGCAGGAGGTACCTGTGCTAGAAAGCAGTACCAAGGACCAGCAGATGTTGCTGGAACTCGGAT
Source organism: Dendrobates tinctorius (assembly GCF_039654945.1). Taxonomy (NCBI): domain Eukaryota; kingdom Metazoa; phylum Chordata; class Amphibia; order Anura; family Dendrobatidae; genus Dendrobates; species Dendrobates tinctorius. The sequence continues at coordinate 10,728,579 of NW_027361677.1, forward strand.
ACCGAAAAGGAGGCACCTAAGCCAAAGGCACTGCCAAGAACCAGCTGATGGTACTGGAACCCGGATGGGTAGCATAAGCTACAAGAGCCAATGGAACTACCGAGGACCAGCTGACGGTGCTGGAACCCGGAGGGGCAGCAGAAGGAACAAGAGCCAATGGCACTACTGAGGACCAGCTGATGGTACTGGAGCCCGGTTACTAAGCAGGAGGTACCTGTGCTAGAAAGCACTACCAAGGAGCAGCAGACATTGCTGGAACTAGGATACCGAGAAAGAGGCACCTAAGCCAAAGGCACTGCCGAGAACCAGCTGACGGTACTGGTACCCGGATGGGTAGCAGAAGGTACCCATGGAAAACAAAGTTACAAGGTCGCGAGCCGGCCGCAGTTACCGAAACCCACAGTCCTACAGGGGGTGCTTGTCCTATTGGCACTACGGAGCCAGCCTTTATTGCCAGATTCCGCAGCCCACATAGGAAGCACCTAAACTGCAGGCACCATAGAGTCGGCTAACCCGACCGCAACATGACAGGACAACGTATTGGTGGCAAAGTGACATTGACACTACCCGGAAACAGCCGGCGTGCTGGAACCAGGCTGGGCAGGAGTACCCGTGCCAAAGACACTGCCGGGAACCAGCTGGCGGTGTTGGAGCCCTGGGTAAATACTACAGAGTGGAGACAGAGGCCTAATTGGAGCAAGTTTAAAATCTGTAGTTGTGTGAGTGTGGACAGACCAGGAGAGCCACAGCTGGGGATCAGCTGACATTATGGAACCCCAATAACACTAGAGCATATGTTGACTGTGCAGACATCACTTCTGAGCAGCAACTGGCGGTGTTGGAGCCCAGGGTTAATACTACAAACATAGTGGAGCCAGAGGCCTAATTGGATCAAGATTAATATCTGTTGTAGACTACTACTGATTTTAAACTTGCTCCAATTATGCCTCTGGCTCCACTCTGTTTCTAGTATTTACCCAGGGCTCCAACACTGCCAGTTGCTGCTCAGAAGTGCCGTCTGCACAGTCAACATATGCTCCAGTGTTATTGGGGTTCAGTAACGTCAGCTGATCCCCTGCTGTTTGTCCGGCAATTTCTCCTGCTCTGTCCACATTCTTACTACTAGTGGGAATGTGGAGGGAGCAGGAGACATTGCTGGACACACAGCAGGGGAGCAGCTGACATTACTGAACCCCACTAACACAGGAGCTAGTGTTTTTCTCTGTGCAGACGGAACTTCTGAGCAGCAACTGGCGGTGTTGGAGCCCAGGGTCAATCAGGGTGTAGGCTGAGGCCTAATTGGAGCAAGTTTAATATCTGATGTTGTGTGAATGTGGAGGGAGCAGGAGACATTGCCAGACACACAGCAGGGGAGCAGCTGGCATTACTGAACCCCACTAACACAGGAGCTAGTGTTTTTGTCTGTGCAGATGGCACTTCTGAGCAGCAACTGGCAGTGTTGGAGCCCAGGGATTACAGTTCAGGTGGTAGAAACATGAACACAACAGGAGACCTGGATACTGTTGCCAACCAATTATTTACTCTAGAAGAGGACTGGCAAATTCCTGCGACATCCAGGCCTTGTTCATTTTCAGAAAAGTAAGCCGGTCAACGTTATCGGAGGATAGTCGCATGCGACGGTCTGTTAGTACACCACCTGTGGCACTAAAGACGCGTTCCGATAATACACTAGCAGCAGGGCAAGCCAGCACCTCCAATGCATACTGGCTAAGCTCTGGCCATGTATCCAGCTTAGAGACCCAAAACTTGAAGGGGGAATAGCCGTCTGGGAGTACACTGAGAGGGCAAGACATGTAGTCTGTCACCATCTGACGGAAACGTTGCCTCCTGCTGACTGGAGCCGTCTGTGATGGTGTAGAAATTTGTGGCGGGGACACAAAACTTTGCCACATTTGGGCCATACTGGTCTTGCCTTGTGCTGAGGCGCTACTTCTGTTCCCTCTTTGTGCAGAGCTTCCACCGCTGCCTTGACGCACAGAGCTGCTTTGTAAAGCACTAGCAGAACTGCTCTCGGGTGGAATGGAGAACATGATGGAATGCACCAGTGTGTCTTGGCACTCCCTCATTTTACGCTCCCGGTTCAACGGTGTTATGAGGCTTTGTAAGTTGTCCCGGTAGCGAGGATCTAGCAGGGTGTACACCCAATAATCAGCCGTGTTGAGAATGTGGGCGATGCGGCGGTCATTTCTCAGGCACTGCAGCATGAAATCAACCATGTGCTGCAGACTCCCAACTGGCCAAGAAACGCTGTCCCCTTCTTGAGGCGTCATCTCTGCCTGCTCTGCATCACCCCACCCTCGCTCTACATACTGACTACTAGAGCACTGTGTACCTCTCTCCTCTGGAGAGATGTTTTCCTCCTCCATTGACTCCTCCTCATCCTCCTCACAAAGTGTCCCCTGCCTAGGCCTTTGTGAGGAACCACGTTGCGCAGACTGTCCAGAAGCAGAAGGCATTTGTGACTCCTCATCCTCCACCTCTTCCACAACCTCCTCCCTTAGTGCTTGCAGTGTTTTTTCAAGCAGGCAGATAAGGGGGACAGTCATGCTGACTAGTGCATCATCTGCACTCGCCATCCACATGGAATCATCGAAGGCACGCAAAACGTGGCAGATGTCCTTCATAGAGGCCCACTCAGTGGTGGTGAAGTGTGAACGGTGCGCAGTGCGACTTGTTTGCGCCTGATGCAGCTGGTACTCCATTACTGCTGCCTGCTGCTCACACAACCTCTCCAACACATGTAACGTTGAATTCCACCTGGTGGGTAGGTCACATATGATGCGATGTTCCGGAAGGCGGAATCGGCGCTGCAGAGCTGCAATGCGCGATCTTGCCATGCTGGAACGCCGCAAGTGAGCGCACTCTATGCGGACCTTGTGCAGCAGTGCATCAAGATCTGGATAGTCCCTCAAAAAACTCTGCACGACCAAGTTGAGCACATGTGCCAGACATGGGATGTGAGTGAGGTTGCCTAGGCCCAGAGCTGCCACCAGATTTCAGCCATTGTCACACTACCATGCCTGGCTGGGGATTCGCTGGCACAAACCACATGTCGCTCTCCTGCTTGATGGCATTCCAGAGATCCTGCGCTGTGTGGCTTCGATTCCTCAAAGAAATTAATTTCAATACGGCCTGTTGACGTTTGGCCACGGCTGTGCTCATATCGGTCGTAACAGGAAAGCGTTCACGGGTCCATGTGGAGGTAGACCGTGACGGCTCCTGCAGCGCTGATTCAGAGGAACTGGAGTATGAGGAGGAGTCAATGTGTACAGACTGGATTCCTGCAATTCTTGGAGTTGGCAGAACTCGTACAGCGCCACTCTCAAGATCTGTACCCGGCTCCACTACATTTACCCAATGAGCAGTGAGGGAAAGGTATTGTCCCTGTCCATGGTTACTGGTCCACGCATCGGTGGTCAGGTGGACCTTGCTACTGACGGCGTTTAGTAGCGCATGTTTAATTTTTCCCTCCTCATGCTTTTGCAGGGCAGGGAAGGGACGGCTTGCCTGCTGAAGTAAAAGCGGCTGGGCACGCTGTATTGTGGGACTGCCAAGGCCATGAAGTTACGGAAGGAGTCAGTCTCCACCAGCCTGAATGAGAGCATTTCAAGAGACAGTAGTTTTGCAATGCCAGCATTCAGAGCCTGTGCTCGGGGATGGTTTGCCGAGTATGGCCGCCTTTTATCCCATGCCTGTGCTACCAATGGCTGTAGAGTGGCCTGGGAGTGTGAGGATGACATGGAACGTGGTGCTGTGGGTGGAATTACACTGTGTCTCTGTACTGCAGTGCCAGAGGTTCTTCCATGGCGATCCTGTGAGGAAGCCGAACCAGCTGAACACGAGCTGAAGAGGTGGTAGGTGGTGCTGTAGGTTGGCCTACGTCTTCAGTGTGTCTTTGTAACTCCACCACGTGCTTGGTCCGCACATGTTTCCACATATTTGTGGTATTGAGGTTGCTGACACTTTTCCCTCTTTTGACTTTCTGATTACACAGCTTGCATTTGACAAAGCAAATATCATCTGCAACTGTGTCAAAAAAGGACCATGCACTGCAATTCCTGGGAGCGCCCGTTTTGGGTTTTGGAAGAGAAATGCTCCTAATGGGTGCCAAAGTGGAGGCTACAGGCAACCAAGTCTGCCCCCTCCCTCTCCCTCCTGTTTTGGCCATTCAGGGAATCTCTTCCTCAGAGCTGCTCCCACTACCTTCCTGTTCTTCACGCCATGATGGGTCAAGGACCTCATCATCTATACTACCCTCTTCAAACACCTGCTTCTCCTGGGTAGTCTCGCCAGCACAGTATGCACCAGAAAGTGGCACCTGAGTCTCATCATCAGATGCGTACTGAGGTGTGCTGACCATAGGCATTGGCCCACCCGCCTCTTCAGATTCAGAGAGACAAAGCTGTTGTGCATCACTGCATACTCTCTCTTCTTCATATTCTAGAATGCTGCTTGGCTGGCCCCCTATTTCCAAGCCAAGAGATTCAGAGAACAGAAGTAGAGATGGCTCCTGTCCAGGGCTCTCTGACTGCCTGGGCAATTTGGCAGGTGGTGAAGAGACAGATGGTTGCTCTTCAGTGCTCTGGACCTGAGAGGATGTGGAAGTAATTGAAGTCGATGCGTTAATTTGTTCCTCCCGCAGCAGTGGGGTACGGCGAGCTCCTACAAAGCTGCGCATAAAGGACTGTTCCCTGGGAAAACTGGGGGATGCTGAGTCACTGGTGCCCGCAGCAGGCACAGAATCCCCACGTCCTCTCCCTGCTGAAACTCCACGCCCACGACCACGTGCCTTGCTCCCTGCCTTCTTCATCTTGGTAGACTGATAAAGATAGGCAGAAAAGTACTAAGGGCTTAGTGTGCTTATTCTTGAACAGCTGCTAACAGGTATAAGAAACACTAATTTTATAAAGTGTGGACTACACTTTAATATGAGCTAATGTGGCCTACACAACTGTAAAGTGGAGTGTTTGGTGAACTTTTTTTACGGGTTTTTTTTTCACAAAAAAAAGGATGTGACCAAAGATGTAAAAGCGATAGTATCACAAACTTTTTGTAGCTATTACAATGCAGGAAGGTAACCTACAATGCAATAGGTAAGGCTACAAAAAATAGGCTAACACTAATCTGGCTGGGGCTGCAGGGCACAAGCCAGCAGAAAGGCTCCTCTATCTACTCCTAAATAGTGTTTGCAACCAATCTAGCTGGATACGGATGGAAGCACACTAATAGAAGAAATTCAGGAAAAATAAGCAGCACTATAGCAAAAAAGGACAATGTATGAGGCAGTGACGCACGCTGAGCAGACTACAACCAGAGGTGGCTGTAGAACACTCTACAGCGTGAACTGCACTCACACACAGACCTTGCAGACAGCTGTGAGCAGCGCTGCAAGGCGAAAGAAAGCTACAGCGGTTGATAAAGTAGCCTGGGTAAAGCACTATATAGAAAATCGCTATCTCTAACTGTCCCTCAGAGTCTGAACAGCAGACTCCTGTCCCTAACTGAATTCACAGCAGAGTGAACCCAAAATGGCGGAGGCGGCGGCTTTTATAGTGCATCATGACATCATTTCAGCAGCCAATCACAGCCATGCCACTAGGCATGTAGGTGTGTTAACTAACAGTATGTGCACACACTTCTTAGGATTCCTCATTGGCTGAATCAAATCAAACTGGCTCATAACATTATGTGAACTTCCGATTCCGATATTTGATATGCAAAAAGTATCGGAACTCAGTATCGGAATTCCGATACCGCGAATATCGACCGATACCAGATATTTGCAGTATCGGAATGCTCAACACTAGTGCCCACAAAATGCCCTTTCTTGTCACAAAACCTCTTTATGCCTAATTGCAGAAGAACCAGTGCAACGGATCATCCCACTTAACTGCATAGGTTCCTTAGTAGACTTAGCCCTAGATTCCATTGATACCTGACCCCCCGAAGATTGAGGTGCTTTTTTTTGTCTCCCTTGCCCTTGAAGCCAGTGGTCTACTCGGATTGCTAGAGACATGGCAGCTTCCAGGGAGACATGGGTCTCATTTAGATCTAAGACATTTTTCACCGTCTCTGAGAGCCCAAGACAAAATTGGCTATTGACCGCAGGATCGTTCCACCTAGTATCTGTAGACCACATACGGAACTCTTCTGCTTGTCAGTTTCTGTGCTGAAGTTAATATAATTTAGACTCAGCAACAGAGACATGCTCGTGGTCCTCATAAATTAGACCAAGAGCATTAAACAATTCATTAGCTGCCTGAAGCAACTCGGAATCAGGCAGGAGAGAAAATGCCCAGACTTGAGAGTCACCCTGGAGAAGGGTAATTACAATCCTAATACGCTGTTCTTCGGTAGCTAAGGAACAGGGACATAACCTAAAATATAGTTTGCAGGAGTCCCTAAAAACCACAAACTTATCCCTACCCCCAGTGGACCTATATGTGTAAAGGATAACACAAATCTGACAGACTGGGGAAACAGACAGGGATAAAAGAAAACTACAATCATACAAACACACTCACAAAATAGAATAGTAGAATAGTAGAGATCAAGGGAACAGAATGAGGGGTAAATCAAATGGGAAAGAGTATAAGGATAAACACACGCAATGCCAACTTCACACAGATATCTCCTGAAACAACATCTACTGACTGCTGCTAATTCAGAACTCTCCTTCACTGCCAAACCAGCATTCCCTAGTGCAAGAGGTGAGCATATAGACGTGAGAGAAGTGGCCAACACAGAACAGCTGAGACAATTTAGGATGGAGAGCTCCAGGAGATAGGCAGAACTGTTTAACCCTTGCAATAATACAGCAAGGAAGACCTGCACTGCTAAGAGGAATGTGAAGTGGATTTAATATGTGCAGGGGTTTGTGTAACAAAATGCTGCAATCATCTGGCCCCTCTCTGTCGTGGTATTACCATGACACAAAGACATCAAGCTTCTGAGACTCCATATTTGAAGTGTTTATCCCTATTTTGCCAGACTTCTGCCTTTCGCCCTGACAGCTGGATATCAGCTTCTGGGCCAAATCCTGACTAATGACAACCCATTCTTGTTTAATCAGTGCTTGGAGTTTAACACAATTTCTATGTTTTTGTCCTATCGCTTTTTCAGAATTAACCATAGGTTCTCAATGGGTTTGCAATGACAATGAACAAATAGCCTGCAGTAAGTAAATGTATAACTAGTAGTAATAATATATATAATTAACCCAAAGTACTTAGTTACCACTGTTTTGATCAAAAGGGTAAAAAAGCCATCCCACTGCGACAAGGTGCACCCAATTAGGATGGTCCCTAATGGTAGTTTCTCATCTTGTTATGTGCCAGCAGGTCTTAAAATAGAGGGCAGAAGTGTAAGACCTACATCTGACTATTTCACATCTGCCTAAGGAAAGCCAAATAAACAAGATGCACAGCCCCAAAATGGGCAACTACGCCCCCATATGTACAGAGTACAAGCAACTAAGTCAAAACCAAAAAAAATGGTCTGGCACACCTGTTGGTATAAGTGCAATCAGTTGCACACCAACTCAGGTCATTTGTTAAGGAGGAATGAAAAACCATTAGTGATGAGCGAGTATACTCGGTGCTCGGGTTTTCCCGAGCATGCTCGGGTGTCCTCCAGGTATTTTGGGCATTCTCGGAGATTTCGTTTTTGTCGACGCAGCTGCATGATTTGCGGCTGCTAGACAGCCTGAATACATGTGGGGATTCCCTAACAAACAGGCAACCCCCACATGTATTCATCTGTTCTTTTAACCCTCGTACAGGCTCCTTCGTTCCACCAGAGGAAATTAGTCAAGCTAAAAAGGACAAGAACATGTCCACTTTTAATTGCAACATTAGGTCTTGTGTGTTCATGGTTATATCATACATGGTCCAATAGATTTGAGACTAAAAGGGGTTTGCTTTTTGGGAAATTTCAACTTGTTAGAGAGATCCCCTGGAAATTTTCTATTGATATTACGTGCATAGCAATTTTGTGACCACCTGGGCGCCCTTCTCCGATCAGCTGTGATTTGTTGAGAAACTTGGTAAAAAGTGTTCTATTTTTCAGCAGCACCACCACAGGGTAAATTAAGCATTTAACACTGCCCATTGAGTCCAGTAAAAAAATGCTATTTTTAATATTATGCAGTGAATTTTTTTTTTTTTTTTTAACACCGTATTTTTTGGACTATAAGATGCACCCCAAGTTTAGGGGAGGAAAATAAGAAAAAAAAATAAGAATTTTTAACCTGTCATCGGAATCAGGCATGTCGGGGGTCACCACGGGTGTGTCCCCTCACGGGTGTGAGCAGGGTCACGTTTAGGTCGTTTGACTGTAGATGTGGGGTGATGCCGCTCGCCCTGGGCTAGGAGGAGAGGGTGTCCCGGCTGAGTGAGGCAGCAGCAGAGTCTCCGCTGTGCACATTTATCTACCTGAAGTCTTCAGTAATATCTGTGCATGTGCCGACACCGGTGCCATTTTCCTGAAGCCAAGCAAGGACTCTGCTATTAATTTGCACCACCAGGACACACCCTTCTCCCAGGCCAGGGCCCGTAGCATTGCCCCACTCCTGACGTTGCCGACTTTCTGCGGAGGCGATCCTGCTCCTGCCTCCTGTGACCCCGCTCCACCCCCCCAGATAAGCTACATTCGGACTATAAGACGCACTCTCATTTTCCTCCCAAATTTGGGGGAAAAGTGAATTTTATAGTCCAAAAAGGGCGGTATATAGCGCTTATGACATTAATTTTTCAAAGTAAGTACACCAGCCTCATCAAGTTGAAGAGATTTATTATTGTTATAGGAAATTTATCATCACATATAAATAATGCTTTTTAAATAGCGCCGTCATATTTTGTAGTGATTTACAAACACACACAATCTAATTTCCCTTTCAGTATGTCTTTGGAGTGTGGGAGGAAATAATAGTATCCCGTGGAAACCTACGAAAACACGGAAAGAACATACAAACTCCTTGCAGATGTTGTTGCAAATCAATAGTACTAACTGATTAGCCACTGTGCTGCCCAAACAGGATAATGGCAGGATAATGGCAGATTTGTGAAGATATCACTCTCTGCTTAATGTCACTGTAAACAGAAGAGAAAAAAAAACTAAGTTAAATAGTAGTGCGTGCTATCTGTGTATAGTCATAGGGGCATTCCAGGTCACAGGACTAGTCAGACTCTCGTCGCATACAATCAAACTCCAGTGCCTTTGTAAAGTGCAGATCAAGCTGTGACCAATACAACTCTCTTCACTGTGCTTGACTGTGCTAGCTCCAGATATAGGGATGGGTTCCCTTTAAGTGAGTTACTAAACTCCCCATAGTGGAGGCTGCCAGCTGGCACAATTTTTTCTATTTTGATTCTACAAGTATGTCTATGCATTGTGAAATGGCGCACTGCTTAAAGGTAAAAAAATCACTTTAACCCAATTGTAAGTGGTCTGTTCCAAATTCAGCCTTAGACTGGCTTCTGCTTGCATTTTTGGTTCTCATTTTTCCTTAGACTGGCTTCTGCTTGCTCGTATGGGTTTCATATTCTCATAATGTTTTCTGGTCCTTTGGGGATTTGACTAATAGACACTATTTGGATAAAAGTATTGGCACCATTACACCTTCTACCTCCAAGAGCTTTTATGACTGCCCGTTCTAAGTTCCCCCTTTGCAGTTACAAGAGCAACCAATCTTCCCGGAAAGATTTATACAAAATGTATGACCCCTCATCCAGAAGACTATTTAAGACTGTGAGAACAGTGAGAAGGTCAGGCTCACAAGCTCTATTTTAGTTCATTCCAAAGGCGTTGAATGGGGTTGAGGTCGCGGCTTTGTGTGGCCGCCAGTCATGTTCTTTCACACTAATCTCCCCCATTCATGTCTTTATTGATCTTGCTCAGAATAGTTATGGGCAAGAGAAAAGGGTCTTCCCCAAACTGTTCCCTCAATTTTGGAAGCTACAATTGTCCAAAATGTCTAGTTATGGTGAAGGATTAAGATTTCTATTTACTGGATATGAGGTGCCAAGGCCGAACTCTGAAAAACAAGGCCATAGTGTTATCCTCCTCCACCAATCTGTACGGCAGACACAGTGCAGTAAGGCCGGTAACATTCTTCTGGCATTCACCAAACCAAGACTAGTAAACCAGGTGCCAAATAGAAAGGTGTGATCTGCCTGTTACGCTAGTCACTTCTCATGGCCAAGCCGTGGGTCAGGATAGTCAAGAAGTCCAAGGTTAGAAGCCAGTAGGGTACATCATAAACAGAAGGAAGAGACAAAAGCGTAGCCAGGAAAAGATCCAAGGTCAGAATACTAGGAGGATAGTGGATCAGAGCAGAAGGGGCTACACAGACAGATGGTCAGAGCGACGTCCAAGGTCAGGCAACAAAAGATCAACATACAGAACCCAAGGCACAGAGGAAACAAACCACATTTAGCTGAATGTATGTCTGGCAGAAGTCACTGCACAGAATATGATTCTACTGCTCCAGAGTCCAATGGTGGAGCCTGTTACGGGTTACCGAACCACTTAGCACCCAGAATATGTTGTGCAGTTATATGTATGTATAATAGGTTCTATGTGGGATGCATGTCCCTAGCGCATCAGTTCACAGGCTGCGCCCCTGGGCAGAGGGGACACGATATTCTACTTTTGTCCGCCCTCCCCCCACCTTTGTAATTACCACAGTAAACATCGGCAGGCTGCGGCCACCTGCGGCTTTTGTGATGCATGTCTGGCCTGCCGCTTTTCTATTGGCCGGCCCTATGTATCTGTGTGATATATTCTGTGCCCTGTGAGTAAAGTGTTGTCAGACTGGAAATACGTGGAGAAGCAGTGATCTTTTATATGCGCCCATGTAACCAAGGAATTCCAGCCAGCGTCATTCATTCAGACTCCAGCCAACGCAGAGCGGACCCCCGAAAACACGGGGTGATACTGAAAGAGGTACCCCAGCTTGGTAGACCCCGTTACAGAGCCCTTATACCACACATCCAAAGCTCATCATCGTGCTTGGTGATGTAAGGCTGCATACAGCTTCTTGGCTCAGTGTTTGTGCTGATGTTAATATCAGAGGAGGTATGGACTCTGCCGTTATGGAGTCAGCAGAGCATTGGTTACTTTTATGCCCTCTGCTCCTCAGCACTCAGAGACCCCGCTCTGTAATATTATGCAGTCTCCACTTCATGGCTGAGTTGCTGCTACTCCTCCCACGTCTCAGTAATATCATGACAAGGTGCCGTAGGTTATTACACTGGGGGATGAGAGGCCGGAGGTGGTACACCTGGGGGCAAAGGACTGTGTGTTAACTCTGAGGGCGAGGGGCTTGATGCTATACACTGGGGCAATGGGGCCATATGTTATACACCAGGGGAGCGAGGAGCCAGATGTTATACACTGGGAGCAATAGGGCAGAGGGGCTGATTAAAAAACTTGATTAAGATGTGTGTCCAAATAGTTTTATCTATACTATGTATCATATTGAGCCTGGCATTTGTCAAATTGACCCATCAGTCATCATAGTTCACTTTCTTAATGCCAAAACATGTCCTCCTAAATTAATTTTGGCATTAAACCTTAACCCGCTTTCTTTTTAAGTGGTAACGCAGAACCCGCTCCATTAGCACACATTAGTGTACGGCTAATGGAAATGAAACCATGGTATGAAAATGAGTTTAATGGATCGTTTGAGCACAAATGAAAGAAGGAATTTTCACAGGGGGCTCGGAAGTGAATAACAAATTATTACGAGTCGCCCCATGACAAAGCCTCTTAGTTTATGTGGCATACTGCAATTTAAGTGGCTGCAGTTACACAAATAAGCCAGGAGGGGGCAACATAATACATGGGGAAAACCTTAAGCGTTGATATTGTCATCCAAAGTGTTAACGCCATGTGCTATTATCATAATGCAAAATTATATCTTTTTCTTTTTCAAGCATAAATGAAACCAAATAAAAGATATTTTTGCAGCATCACTTATTCTCAAGGCTGAGATTATAACTCCCTCCCCCCTTTTTTCGACTGCTTGGAAATGAAGGGGTTAAGTCCGCAGGCGATTTGCATACAATACATTTTAATATGCAAAAACACATTTTTCGGAGCCGGGTACTGAGCCGCCGTGATCAGGCTAAGAGTTACTATTTCAAGGAATGAAACACAAAGTAATAAACTCATACTGTGAACTGGTGTGACTCCAAGCTTTTACCTCTTTGTGGAAGCGAACGGAGCTGCAAAGAAAAGGATTTACTCGTCGTTAGGTGCCAAAGCGACAGATATAAATATAAGCTTTTAAGCCAGAAAATCCATAAATTGCAAGCGCTGCCGTTGTGTCCTTTTTTTTTTTTTTTTCTTCCTTTCGTCTTTTTCATTCTCCGACTCTCTAACAAAATGTATTAGCCTTTCTTTAGGGGGAAAAAAAAATAAAAAATCCTCCGGCGTATTGTTATTAATCGTCGATAAAATCTGTGGCTGGACAATGAGGGTGGCATTGAGCCACATTTCCGGAATATAATCCGTCGCCTATGGAGCCGGCGGAAGAATTAACCTCTTTGGGGCTTGGATTCTTGCTTGCTGTGCATCTGTCCTTAAAGAATTGTAACTGGAGGGTTAATAATGTGAAAAATGGAATATTTTTTCCATAGGATTCAAAGGCAGGGAGAAAAACAAATCAGCTTCCCTAAACTGTTCTTTGTATGAAAATTTTGGCAAAAATTTAAATTGTTCTGCAACCAAATCCCGAATCCAAAAACACAATTCAGGAGGAAAAACGAAAAAGAAGGGAGCGGATATGTTCCGGGTGCTATGATGGGGGAGACCAGCCAATCCATAAGATGAGACCACTGATATATGCCATCAAACGTTTCATCTTGTGAAAAGACTGGTGTGCTCCATAGCAGCACCTGGAACTAGAGTTGAGCGACTTTGGTCGGATCGGGTTTCATGAAACAAAATTTGTTTCAGATGAAACTGGTCCGACTAGGGCAAAAAAAGTCGGAGTTTCGTCCGAAACCCGACCCCAATGCAAGTCATTGGGAAATAAAAATCGGCATGGACCAGTTTAATCTGAAACAAATTTTGTTTCATGAAACCCGATCCGACCAAAGTCGCTCAACTCTACCCGGAACATATCGTCTCCCTTTTTTCCTGTTTTACTCCTGAATTGTATTTTTGGATTAGGGATTTGGTTGCAGAACAATTTAAATTTTTGCCAAAATTTTCAAATTTTCATACACGAGTTGAAACAAATGTTAGTTCCAGTTGATGTCCATGTAACACAGGTAAACCTAGAGAGACCGCCTGTAAAGTGCACTTGTGCCCGCTGAAATATACACTGCATTAATTGGCGGTAAAGTGGTGAACAATAGTTCTATCCAAGGTAGTAAAGTCAGTGAGAGTGCATGAGGGTATATACCTGTCGTCCGTGTGCAGATGTCCAGGCAAAAAAAAGTGCACGCGATGATTTATGTCAAATCCTGGTCTGGGACTTCTAGTATGAACATTGCAGTCTATTTAGACTGATAAAAAGGAGCGCTGTCCCGGCTCCGGGCTCCCGCTTCAGCGGTACACGTTACGCCGGTCACACTGTTCAGGTATAATCTGCTTCTGGTCAATGCAGGACCTGTGTGATGTCAACGGCATGTGACTGAAGCTGCTACGGAGCGTGCAGAGGACCAAACTTCCTACACATTTCAGGAACAGCGGTCTCTGGACGAGTTGTACTTTTGAACGACACCATTGGTTTTACCATATCGTGTACTGGAAAACAGGAAAAAAATTCCAAGTGAGGTGAAATTGCAAAAAAAAGTGCAATTGCACAACTGTTCTTTTATCATGTGCACCAAATGCTAAAACTGACCTGCGTTATGATTCTCCAGGTCATTACGAGTTCATAGACACCAAACATGTCTGGGTTCTTTTCTATTTAAGTGGTGAAAAAAAATCCAAAGTTTGTTTAAAAAAAAAAAAAAAAAAAGTTATTTTCCAAGACCTGTAGCGTCTCCTTTTTTATTATCTTGGGTTGGGTGAGGGCTTACTTTTTTGCGTGCCGAGCTGACGTTTTTAATGATATCATTATGGTGCAGATTCAATCTTTTGATCGCCCGTTATTGCATTTTAATGTAATGTTTCAGCAACCAAAAAAAAAACGTAATTCCGGCGTTTTGACTTTTTTTCTCGCTACGTCGTTTCCAATCGGGTTAATTCTTTTCATATTTTGATAGATCGGGTGATTCTGAACGCGGCAATACCAGATAAGTGTATCTTTTATTTTTTTAATTGTTTTATTTTGAATGGGGCGAATGGGGCGAATGGGGCGAATGGGGGGCGGGGGAGGGTAATTGAAACTTTTTATATTTTTTTAAAACTTTTTAAAAATATTTTTAAAAACCTTTTTTTTTGTTTTGCTTTTCACTTGCTTCAATAGTTTCCATGGGATGCTGCGACCGTCAGATCGCTTGTGCTACATAGACCACATGTCAGAAGAAATCATGACATGTATGGTGCATGTCGTGAAGGGGTTAATATTGCTCTCCTTGACCTCTTATAATAATGATCCTGTTTCTTCTTATAATAAAAATATCCCCTGTGCTTTTTTATATTAGTAATAATAATAATAATAATAACGACTCCTTGCTTCACCTAAAACGTCTAACAATCCCCCCCATTGTGTCTCCTTATAATAATGACCCCCAGTGCCTCTTTATTGTTACTATGCTCCTGAGCAGGGTCATACATAAAAATAACAGGCACCCCATAGAAAAAGTCCTATCATGTCACAGTCAAAGAGCAGCAGCATACCTTCCAACATTTTAAGAAATGGTGAAGAAAATGTATCCCTAAGTGGTCTCGCATACTATTATACCCCTGTGAAGACCCCTGTAGACTATTATTCCCCCACAAAGTATGATGACCCCACAGACTTTCCTCAAAGTATGATGCCCCACAGGAGCCCACACAGTAAGATTGCCATTACAGCCTCCCATACATTATGGCATCCACCACAGCTCACAATATACAATGAGAGGAACCACAGACCCCCACACAGTATGATGTCCACCACAGACCCCTATATAAAGTGTGATGTCCATAAAAGCCCCCCGCACGGTAAGAGGACCCCACAGCCCTCATACAGAATGATGTCCCTCATAACCATCCCATACAATATGATGTCCACCACAACCATCCTACACAGTAAGGTGGTCCCCCCACAGCCACCCTACATAGAATGATAGATCCCGAATACACTATGAAGATAATAATGAATGATGGTCATCCCACAGCCCCTATATAGTATGATGGTCCGCATCACAGCCCCCTATGTAGTTTGATGGCCCACCTCACAGCCCCCCATATAGTATCAAGGTCCCTCCAACAGCCTCCTGTATAATATGATGGTCCCCCCACCCCTCCAAAACCCCCATATAGTATGATGATACACCTCATAGCCCCCTATATAGTATAACAATCATCACACAGTCCCCATATAGTATGATGGTCCTCCCAAAAGTACATTATATAGTATGGTGGTCCACCCCATAGCCCCTTATATACTATGATGGTCCAACTCACAGCACCCTATATAGTGTGATGGTCTCCCAGAGCCCCCAAAAATAAAAAAACCCTATGCTCACCTGATCCAAACACCTTATCCTCCACAGCGCCAGAATTCTTTTCTATGCATTCTCACAGTGGATGCTGGCAGCGTGATGCAGTGACGTCATTGCACTGCCAATGTCCTCAGTTGGTGCTGACCTCTGGCAGGTCGTAGACAGAAAGGACACCCGCGGCCTGCTGTGATAAGTGACGGAGACAGTGACTTTGTGCTCCTTCACACCCGTTAACAGCATGGGTGTCTTGAGGATGCAGATTCTGATAACAATGTAGCAGACAAGGCAGCCCACAACCAGACAGGCCCTTCTGGCATTTGCCAGAATTGCCAGATGACCAGTCCGGCCCTGGTTTTATCTGTGCACCACTTACTTCAAGAGGGTTCCAGCTTTATCTGGGATCAAAACTGTGACTTTTTCAGTTCAACTACTTTCATGCTCCCATTCTTTTTCCTTCCCACACGCACCCATATGCACACTGTGCGGAGTAGACTGTCACACTCTTCTTGTAAGCCAATAAAATAAAAACAAAAATGTGGTCTAAGGAGCGTTGCCAATGATGGAAAAATCCAAATGTGTAGAAAAATAATATTTCTTTATTCATGCAATGCATTTCAGAGTCTAATGGACTCCATCAGGCATATAGCAATCAGAATGACTATCGTGACCCTATATAGAGGTCAGTCCTTAATGGGATAACGAGAATTGTAAAAAGGAAATTCACATGATTATAGTGAACATGGGAAATGAGTCCACAATTACAAAACTTGCATAAAAAGAACAAACAAAAAAATCTATAAATGATTTTACAATCATAAAATGTAAGTATAAAACATAAAATTCATATAAAAACACACCTAAATAAGGAGATATTCAGACTAACACCGAATTAACCTGGAAAAGGTAGTGATCTGAATGTAAAAAAAAGGGTGAGGGGGAGGAAGGGAGAGAGTGAGAGGGAAAAGAATTCAAGAATGCAGAAAAATTAAGGAAAAAAAATTAATAATACAAATAAGTTAGGAAAATGCTATAAAATTTTTGGATAGTAATCCATCATTGATATATGATATTGGAGAGTCCTCCAACAGAGAGAAGAGGATGGGAGAGGAGAAAATTACAGGGCAAAGGATAAGAATTACATGGTGTTTTCAATATGTTCACTTAACCCTTCAGGGGTTAACAATGCTCAGTTTATAGATCCTGTATGATTCTCTATTGATAAGTTTTTGTTAGATGTTAGGAGCATTTTCAGGAATTTGATCAATTAAAATTAATTGCAGATGTGTGGGATCTTTCTGGTTTCAAACAAAAAATCTGGAAAGGATGTGTGTGAAGAAACCAGAGTATATCTTAATTACCCAGACGACTATGTTTTTGCAAACCAAGAAGAATTGACTTTTTATCTGTATATTGGCTTGTGGATTTAAGTGTTTATTTCTGGTGGGTCAAGAAGACAGACTGCAAACTGATAAACCATTTAACATACTGTGTAATTCTGTAATAGTGACTTGTAAATAGTGTGTGTTTATCTTTGTTTATTGATGTGTGTTGATATGCCAATTGTGTATTGCAGTCTGGAACCAGTTTGTTAACTTTGAAATTAAAGAGGGAAAAGAATGTGAGGGTGGACTGAAGAACACTGGGTAATTCTAAAAATAGCTCACATGCCTCATCTATAAAAAGACTCAGAGCTCTCATCACACAGAGCTACCAGTCGGACATTCTGCAAAACACTCAACGGATGAGAGGTCTGCACAGCCAATTCATCATGGCACCATCACGAGGGACACAGATCTATGGTTCTTTAGGAATCAGCCTACTGGTTTTCGGCTCCAGTTTGAAGAACACAGATCTGATCCAATGACCATCTCTTAACCATGGATATGTTTGGGGAAAACCAGATTTTGGGACCCGCCGGCCACCTGGTTCCATGGAGCTTGTCGGTTAACCAGTTGGTGATTCTCATATCAACTGGCTTTGGACCTTGTATGGAATCTATGGACTGTTCTCGGTCATCTCCCTATGCTTGTCGATATGTCTTCTCTGTGTGTATATCACAGGTGGAATAACGACCCTGGGAGCTCTGACGTAACAGCTACCATTATCCCGGCGACATAGCGGAAAGGTGAGACCCTGTAATGTGCACTATCTTGGGGTAATTGCTGGGATTGTTCTGTTTGCTATTGGGTGTTGTGGTTCAATAAACTATTGCCACACTGTTTTACCTAACCCTGTGTTGTCTGTCTAGTGTATTGCCCACCGGGAGATAGAGCGGGAATTCAGTGGCTCCTCAGGCCACATCAGGATATGGACTAGGGCTCAGCGGAAGGTACCGGAGACCGACCGCTGCTGCCAGAAGACGGGACATCGACTCACACAGGACCCCTTTGGAAAAAAACACAGTGCCAGCCATTGTCAACGCTATACATTTCATGGACTTAGGAACCACTGACTCTCATCAGAACTGCCGTTACCTGAACCCTTGATCTTCATCTCACAATATCCTTTGCCATTTGAACTGACACCGTTTGAAGGACACCGTTCTCTCCTGGTTCTCCTCCTATCTCTCCAACCGCTCCTTTACTGTTTCTTTTGCCGGTTCCTCCTCCTCTCACCTTCCCCTTACTGTTGGGGTTCCTCAAGGATCGGTTCTAGGCCCCCTCCTCTTCTCCTTGTACACTGCCCCTATTGGTCAAACAATCAGTAGATTTGGTTTCCAGTACCATCTCTATGCTGATGACACCCAATTATACGCTTCTTCTCCTGACATCACGCCAGCCTTTCTAGAAAACACTGGCGATTGTCTAAACGCTGTGTCTAATATCATGTCCTCACTATATCTGAATCATAGAATCATAGAATCGTAGAGTTGGAAGGGACCTCCTGGGCCATCTGGTCCAACCCCCTGCTCAAAGCAGGATTCGCTAAATCATCCCAGTCAGATGTCTGTCCAGCCTCTGTTTGAAGACTTCCATTGAAGGAGAACTCACCACTTCTCGTGGCAGCCTGTTCCACTCATTGATCACTCTAACTGTCAAAAAGTTTTTTCTAATATCTAATCTGTGTCTCCTCCCAATCAGTTTCATCCCATTGCTTCTAGTCTTTCCTTGTGCAAATGAGAATAAAGTTGATCCTTCTACAATGTGACAGCCCTTTAGATATTTGTAGACAGCAATTAAGTCTCCTCTCAGTCTTCTCTTTTGCAAACTAAACATTCCCAAATCCTGCAACCTTTCCTCATAAGACAGGGTTTGCAGACCGGTCACCATTCTGGTCGCTCTTTTCTGAACTTGCTCCAGTTTGTTGATGTCTTTTTTAAAATGTGGTGCCCAAAACTGGACACAATATTCCAGATGAGGTCTGACCAAAGAGGAGTAGAGGGAAATAATGACTTCACGTGATCTAGACTGTATGCTTCTGTTAATACATCCTAGAATTGCATTTGCCTTTTTTGCTGCTGCATCACACTGTTGACTCATATTCAGTCTGTGATCTATTAGTATACCCAAGTCTTTTTCACATGTGCTGTCACTTAGCCCTATTCCTCCCATTCTATATATGCTTTTTTCATTTTTATTGCCCAGATGTAGTACTTTGCATTTCTCCCTGTTAAAAACCATTCTGTTAGTTACTGCCCACTTCTCCAGTTTATTTAAATCTTTTTGAATCCTCTCTCTCTCTTCTCTAGTATTAGCTATCCCTCCTAGCTTTGTGTCATCAGCAAATTTAATCAGTTTACCCTCAATTCCTTCATCTAAATCGTTGATAAAGATGTTGAACAATACAGGGCCCAGGACAGAGCCCTGTGGTACCCCACTTGAGACATTCTTCCAACTGGATGTGCAGCCATTTACGACCACTCTTTGGGTCCGATCACTAAGCCAGCTATGAATCCACCTAACAGTTGCCTTGTCCATTCCATACTTAGTCATTTTTTCAATAAGGATTGTATGAGAGACTTTGTCAAATGCTTTGCTGAAGTCAAGATATACTATATCTACAGCATTTCCTTGATCCACCCAATCAGTGATACCGTCATAGAAGGAAATTAAGTTAGTCTGACATGACTTATTAGTTACAAACCCATGCTGACTCTGTTTGATCACTTCATTCTTATCCAGGTATTGACTTACATGTTGTTTAATAATTTGTTCAAAGATCTTTCCTGGTATAGAAGTCAGACTCACCGGCCTATAGTTGCCTGGGTCCACCTTCTTCCCCTTTTTGAAGATAGGAACAACATTTGCTCTTCTCCAGTCTTCTGGCACTTCTCCTGTTCTCCAAGAATTTTCAAAGATTATGGAGAGTGGTTCAGAAATTTCTTCTGCTATCTCCTTCAGTACTCTGGGGTGTAATTCATCTGGACCTGGAGACTTGAATTCATTTAGGTTAGCTAAGTGTTTCCTCACTATCTTTCTGTTTATAGATATCCTGGATTCTTCTATTCCCTTAATAGGACAGTGAATAACAGTTGGTGTTACATTTCCTTTCTGAGAGAAAACAGATGCAAAATAGGAATTTAAAAGTTCAGCCTTCTCAACATCCTGTCTTACCATTTCATCATTTTCATCCTGTAAAAATCCTATAGCATCTTTGACTTTTCTTTTACTTTTGACATATCCCCAAAATCCTTTATTATTGCTTTTGACATCTCTTGCAAGCCTCAATTCATTTTCAGCTTTAGCTAATCTGATTTGTGCCCTGCAGATTCTGCAGACAGCATTATATTCTTCTTTAGATATGCCTCCCTCTTTCCATTTTATAAACATTTTTTTCTTCCTTTTTAGCATGTGCTTAAGTTCTGTGTTCACCCATCCTGGTTTCCTTAAATGCTTCCTATTCTTCCCTCTTTTCGGAATTGTTAACAACTGTGCTTTGAGAATTTCATTTTTCAAGATTTCCCATCCTTCCTGGACATTTTTGTCTTTAAGGATATCCAGCCATTGGATCCCTCCAATTATCTTTCTGAATCCCTTAAAATCTGCCTTTCTGAAATCTAACCTTGACGTCTGAGTCTTCACAGGTCTTCCGCCTCTAGTTATCCAAAATTCTAAAATAGCATGGTCGCTACCTCCTAGGGTTCCAGCCACTTTTACCTCCTCAACCATTTCCTCCCTGTTTATAAGGATTAGATCCAAGGTAGCAGTTCCCCTTGTTTTCTCCCCTACCTTTTGGAAGATAAAGTTGTCAGC
Organism: Dendrobates tinctorius; assembly: GCF_039654945.1. Taxonomy (NCBI): domain Eukaryota; kingdom Metazoa; phylum Chordata; class Amphibia; order Anura; family Dendrobatidae; genus Dendrobates; species Dendrobates tinctorius. Next base: position 10,749,397 of record NW_027361677.1, read on the forward strand.
AAGAGAGGATAAGAATTTCCTTGACCTGTTAGTTTTGCCTGAGAGAGATTCCCAACAAATGTCTGGATAGTTGAAATCTCCCATGACAACTATGTCATATTTTTTGGAGAACTTGGCCATTTGATGCATAAAGAGTTCATCCATATCTTCAGCTTGCACAGGCGGCCTGTAGTAAATGCCTACAATGGTGTCCTTTCCATTGTTCTGTCCTTGTATTCTTACCCAAACAGTTTCCACAGAACTCCCAGTCTCTGAAGCTTGGATCTCTGTGCAGATATACGCGTTTCTATCTGAAACTGAACCTGTCAAAGACTGAACTCCTGGTGTTTCCTCCCGCTACTAATGTACCTACACCCGACATTGCCATTTCCATGTGTGGTTCCACTATTACTCCCCAGCAACATGCCCGCTGTCTTGGGGTCATACTTGATTCTGAGCTTTCCTTTGCCCCCCACATTCGATCACTGGCTCGCTCTTGTCATCTGCACCTCAAAAACATTTCTAGAATTCGACCTTTTCTTACTTTTGACTCTGCAAAAACTCTTACTGTTTCTCTTATTCATTCTCGTCTCGACTATTGTAACTCTCTTCTAATCGGTCTCCCTCTTACCAAACTCTCCCCTCTCCAATCTGTCTTGAATGCTGCAGCCAGGATCATATTCCTCACCAATCGTTACACCGATGCCTCTACCTTGTGCCAGTCATTACACTGGCTACCCATCCACTCCAGAATTCAGTATAAACTTATTACCCTCACCCACAAAGCCCTCCATAGCTCAGCACCACCCTACATCTCCTCCCTTGTTTCAGTATACCACCCTACCCGCGCCCTCCGTTCTGCTGATGACCTGAGGTTAGTATCCTCAATAGTCAGAACCTCCCACTCCCGTCTCCAAGACTTTACACGTGCCGCGCCAATTCTTTGGAATGCACTTCCCAGGTCAATACGATTAGTCCCCAATCCCCACAATTTTAAGCGTGTCCTGAAAACGCATTTATTCAGACTGGCCTATCGCCTCAACACATTAACCTAACCTATCCCTGTGTGGCAGAGCCAAAAGTTTTACCATAACCAGGTTCCCAGCATCATGTTCCCACATGCTTTATGCATCCATTAGCCCTCTGTGTCTGTACTGTTACACACTTAACATTATGGCTGGTCCATACAATCAGAGCAACTGTTACCACCCTCCTTTCGTGTCTCCCTCTTTCCTCATAGACTGTAAGCTTGCGAGCAGGGCCCTCACTCCTCTTGGTATTTGTTATAATCTACTGTATGTGATTATTGTTATGCTGTAATGTCTATTGTCTGTACAAATCCCCTCTGAAATGTAAAGTGCTGCGGAATATGTCGGCGCTATAAAAATAAAATTTATTATTATTATTATTATTATAACTGTTTAATCCCCTGTTTAACCCTTTACCTCCCTGCATGGAGTATTCCCCTGTTATTAAACTTGTTAATCCTTGCTGTGCCTCCTGTCCATCACTGCATCTCGCAACCTGCTCACACTAAATCTTCAAATAAGTGCTGCTAACTTTAAAGTGTTTCTAATTTCTTTTTTGCATTCTTGATAATTATGACTGTAAGAAATTGGATAAAGGCTAATATTTTTGACTCCTTTGCTTTTGGCTTTATCTACTTTTAAGGACTTATGAAAATATGATGAGGTTTTGGGTCAAATTTATGCAAAATTATGAAAAATTTACAACTTTCAAGCACCATTGTACACACTTGTTTAGCGATAGACATGGAAATGATCATTTTTGACTGTGACCTCTTGGGGGCACTCGGAGACTGATGTGAGTGATCGCTGTATGACTGAAAAATCTGTTTTTGATAAATTTATATTTTACAGTCTATTAAGATAATGTAAGGTATCAAAATAATAATGCAAGAGTGGAGCTAAAAGTCTTCCTTGTAGACAGCAAGGGTTACTTTAAAGAAAAAGTCTCCTTGCGATCCGACCCGATAATTGATCATAGGTCTCTTGGTGGTTTGAGATGTTGATTTACTTTTATTCTGTCTGAGCAGCTTTTATTTCCTCCCCATGCTTTTCTTGGTTTTCTCAGGAAGTTCCAGAACTCCTGATAATCAGGAATGTCATAAAAATAGTCAGTTTTGTCTGATTTTGGAATAAACTTCCTACTTTGGCCTCTGAAGAATCCATGATGGGTCTTCAAAAGTTGCTCAGATAACACAGCACTTGGGACATCTTGGCACAAAACAAAGCTTGGGAGATAATCTTCTGTGTCAAGTTATCAAGACGGTCCATTGAGGATCATAATAACCTTTGCTACATATTGCATCCATGCTGCACTTCAGGTCCACTTCAGTTTTTACTGCTTGTTAGCAGCGGATTAATCAGCGTAACATCCAGAGTCAGCAACACAGAATGTAGATTTATTCATATCCATGTTGAACAGCTTACAGCATGAAATGTGATCAGTCTGGTATCTGCTGTGGCTTGCAGCATGGGAGCATTACAACAGCAAGAAGGGAAGAGAAGGAGGGGGCATCCTGTCTGTTTGTTTTTTTTTGTCACTGAACTTTGTTAACAATCTCACAATATGCACAATATATAAAACAGTACAGTAGTAGTTGTTGCAATACATACAGATCAATATGCATTATTCCAACACCCTCACTCAACAACTACTTATCCTCTTAGTCCCAGTGTGGTCCTCAATTCTGGGAACCTGGCTCATGGCAATGGCTTTGTCATAATGTCAGCTGCCATCTTATCAGTTTCACAATAGACGAACTGAATCAAATCAAATCACGTAAATGATGATGTCTGACGTCAATGTGCTTGGTTCTAGCACTGATCTTTTCACTGCATGCAAGTTTAATGCATCCTTGGTTGTCCTCATAAATCACCGTCGGCTGAGTTGACGGTGTGCCAAGAGGGTCATAATAACCTTTGCTACATATTGCATCCATGCTGCACTTCAGGTCCACTTCAGTTTTTACTGCTCCCAGCCTACATCTCAGTAAACACCAGATAATCCCAACACATATTCCTTGTATTAAACTACCCACTCTACTTCACTGTGCCATTGTAATAACCTGCAGGTACGGAGGACGTCACCATGGATCCGAGACAGACCAAGAGTTAAAGGTTTATTTGCAGGGATTTTCTCTCCACGCAGGGAGGAGCAGTAGGGGGTTAAATATGACAGAGTAAAGCAGTAAAGCAGAACAATGGAGCTGAAGGAAACAGTTAAACGGTTATGCAGTGTTAAGACAGTTAAACTAGGATAATTAACGCTTCTCAGTCTGGGGAAAGCTTGACTGAAGGATCTACTTCTCCCACGTTGGCACCGGCAACAGCAGCGCGTGCAGTCTCTACAGTCTCTGCTCAAGCTGAGGTTAGGACCTCCAGGGGTTAAAGCAGGTAGCTGGGAGGAAACTGGGTCTCCCAGCTCTGAGTCTTTGTGTGCAATACTCCGCCTGTCTCATCGCAGGAGCGATGCTGCGCATGCTGTCAAGTGTCTTCACTACAATCAGGGGCTCCGGCTCATCACTGCGGTCCCCGAGACTGCGCGCTCGCGTCACTGTCTCAGTACTGTCAGGGGGAAAGTCTTCTCTGGTCACAGAGGCTAACGTATCCATGTACTCACATACGGCGCTCACAATGCCTTGTCCTTCAGTCTCAGTCCTCAGACAGGGAACTCTCTCTCTGGGTGCACGGTGTAGCAGCTTGTTCTCTGTCCTGCGTGCTCTCTTTTCCCGCCCTGACGCTGCACAGTTGCCTGTCTGTCCTCTCTTCTTCCCGGTCACTGCAACCCCACAGTCACATGGTATGGTCCACACTTCTCTCATACCCCAAGATCAGACAATAGAGCAGGTGGAGGCGTTGGTCTGCTCCTATCACCCAAATGTACCTTTCAGGTTATCCCTCAAGTACCCTCACTTGTCTTCCCTTCTTTTGAGGTCCATGCCGTCAGACTCTACACCCACTTCTCCATGCGAGTGGCGGTGGTATATCGTCCTCAGGGCCCTCCCATCAGTTCCTGGATCATTTTGCCACTTGGCTTCCACATTTTCTCTCCTGTGACATCCCCACCCTCATCATGGGCGATTTCAACATCCCCATTGCTCTTCCCCTCTCCCAATCTGCTACTCACCTTTTATCTCTAACCTCCTCGTCTGGCCTTTCACAGCTTACTAATTCTCCAACGCATGAAGACGGAAACTCCCTCGACTTGGTCTTCTCTCGGCTTTGTGCAGTGGATGATTTTGCAAACTCCCCTCTCCCGCTCTCTGACCACAACGTTCTTTCATTCTCTATCAAGAACTGCCAGGCCGCTCAGGTCACCCCCACTGTCCAGACTTACAGAAACATACAGGCCATTAACACCCAGAAACTTATGAAGAACTTGCAGTCTTTATTGGCCCCCATCTCCTCCCTCTCATGTCCTGATTCTGCATTGAAGCATTGCAATGAAACACTTCAAAGTGCAGTGGATAAATTTGCACCTCCTATACATAGAACACCACAACACAGATGGTGACAACCCTGGCACACCCTGCAAACACGTTTCCTGCAGCAGTGCTCCTGGTGCGCCAAACGTTTGTGGAGAAAATCCAATCTACACGAAGATTTCATCCATTATAAGTTTATGTCATGTCGGACACTGTTCACACCAGGGTGTCCGGCAGACAGCGGTAATACCCTATTCCACTACAGTATTGTCATGTCGGACACTGTTCACACCAGGGTGTCCGTCAGACAGCGGTAATACCCTATTCCACTACAGTATGCTCAGGGACTTTGTTGGGTATTCTGTTCCAGTCGGGATAGGGTTAACCAGGTTGTCATGCTGGCTGAGGGCTGGGCCACGCCCTTGGTCTTTAAATAGTCCGTCCTGACTATGGGCGTCGCCGACTATAGCTTTTGCCTAGTGCTAGCAATACTGGTCAGCAGTGGTGGTTTTGGAGCGTCTGATATCTGGTGCAGTATATCTCTCAGTTGTTCTTTCTCCCATCTGTTATATATATATTTGGTTGCCCTTGCACATTATTGTATTCCCTTGTGTATTAACGGTGTGGTGTTTTTTTTACCCCTGTCCATACGTATTTGTGGGGTCTGGTGTCTGGTCCCCTCACCGGGTGGAGGGTGGTGGGTTCAGCTTAGGGCTGGACAGGAGACAGGGACAGGGTGGAGGCCCAGGCAGGCACACCTTCAGTGTAAACCCTGGGTTGAGGGACAGACAGGGTTTTCCCTAGTCTGAGGGACACTGCAGGGGTCCCGGGGTTTTAGCCTAAAGTAACCTAGGCATACCATGACAGTTTATGCTTAGAACATACAACACTGCCCTTCACTTCTTAAAACAAACCTATTTCAACACCCTCATCACCTCACTGTCCAATAACCCTAAACGTCTCTTTGACATTTTTCATTCTATACTCAACCCAAGAGTACAGGCCCCAACCATGGGAACTTTGAGCTGACGATCTGGCCAATTACTTCAAAGAAAAAATTGACCAGATTCGACAGGAAATTATCTTCCAATCACCTCATACCATGCACTGTGCACTGTCCTCCCTCCCCCACAGCATCTAGCTCACTCTTGGATTCTGAACCAGTCACAGAAGAAGATGTAATCAGGCTCCTTGCATCTTCTTGCCCAACCACTTGCACCAGTGACCCATTTCCGTCACATCTCCTCCAGTCCCTTTCCCCTGCTGTCACCACTCACGTAACTAAAATATTTAACCTCTCTCTCTCTTCTGGTAATTTTTCCCTCCTCATTTAAGCATGCCATCATAGATCCACTACTTAAAAAACCATCCCTTGACCAAAACTGTGCCGCTAACTATAGACCTGTCTCTAATCTTCTCCTTCATCTCTAAACTCCTGGAATGCCTGGTCCACTTCCGTCTTATCCGCTATCTCTTTGATAACTCTCTTCTCGACCCTCTCCAATCCGGTTTCCGCTCTTTACACTCTACTCAAACTGCCCTCACTAAAGTCTCTAATGATCTACTAACAGCTAAATCAAATGGTCATTACTCCATGCTAATTCTCTTGGATCTCTCTGCAGCATTAGACACTGTGGATCATCAGCTCCTCCTTGCTATGCTCCATTCCATTGGCCTCAAGGACACCGTTCTCTTCTGGTTCTCCTCCTATCTTTCTGACCGCTCCTTTGCTGTATCTTTTGCTGGTTCTTCCTCCTCTCATCTTTCCCTTACTGTTGGGGTTCCTCAAGGATCAGTCCTAGGCCCCCTCCTCTTCTCTTTGTACACTGCCCCTATTAGTCAAACAATCAGTAGATTTGGTTTCCAGTACCATCTCTATGCTGATGACACCCAATTATACGCTTCTTCTCCTGACATCACGCCTGCCTTTTTAGAAAACACCAGCAATTGTCTAAACGCTGTGTCTAACATCATGTCCTCACTATATCTGAAACTGAACCTGTCAAAGACTGAACTCCTTGTGTTTCCTCCCGCTACTAATGCACCTATACCCGACATTGCCATTTCCGTGTGTGGTTCCACTATTACTCCCCAGCAACATGCCTGCTGTCTTGAGGTCATACTTGACTCCGAGCTTAACTTTGTCCCCCCACATCCGATCACTGGCTCGCTCTTGTTATCTGCACCTCAAGAGCATTTCTAGAATTCGACCTTTTCTTACTTTTGACTCTTCAAAAACTCTTACTGTTTCTTTTATTTATTCTCATCTCGACTATTGTATCTCTCTTCTAATCGGTCTCCCTCTTACCAAACTCTCCCCCCTCCAATCTGTCTTGAATGCTGCAGCCAGGATCATATTCCTTGCCAATCATTCCACCGATGATGCCTCTACCTTGTGCGAGTCATTACACTGGCTACCCATCCACTCCAGAATCCAGTACAAACTTATTACCCTCACCCACAAAGCTCTCCATAGCTCAGCACCACCCTAAAACTCCTCCCTTGTTTCAGTATACCACCCTACCCGCGTCCTCCGTTCTGCTGATGACCTGAGGTTAGCATCCTCAATAATCAGAACCTCCCACTCCTGTCTCCAAGACTATACACGTGCTGCGCCAATTCTTTGGAATGCACTTCCCAGGTCAATACAATTAGTCCCCAATCCCCACAATTTTAAGCATGCCCTGAAAACGCATTTATTCAGACTGGCCTATCACCTCAACTCATTAACCTAATCTATCCCTGTGTGGCACAGTCAAAAGTTTTACCATAACCAGGTTCTCCGCATCATGTTCCCACATGCTTTATGCATCTATTAGCCCTCTGTGTCCGTACTGTTACACACTTAACATTATGGCTGGTCCATACAATCAGGGCAATTGTTACCACCCACCTTTCGTGTCTACCTTTTTCCTCATAGATTGTAAGCTTGCGAGCAGGGCCCTCATTCCTCTTGGTATCTGTTATGATCTATGTGATTTTTGTTATGCTGTAATGTCTATCGTCTGTACAAGTCCTCTCTGAAATGTAAAGTGCTGCGGAATAAGTTGGCGCTATAGAAATAAAAATTATTATTATTATTATTATGGTTGATCCAGGTCAGAAAGTCTTCCCCACGGAAACCCTGCTGTCTGACTGGGTGGTTTCAGACACGGAGCAGGAGAGGTAACCCCTTTTGCGCTCTCCTTCCTCTTCACCCCCTTACATTTCCCACTCTTTTTGCTCACCATTCCACGGACGAGATTTTCTGTAGTTCCCATTGACAGTCTTCCAATCCCTGAACAATTTGTTGCTAGACATATTGGTCCTGGTTATAGCGAAAGGGGGGTACACTGGCAGTTGAATGCTCAGAGCGTTGCAAATCAGAAGGAGCAGTCATGTCAGCTGTTATGGGAGGAACGGTGACCTGAGTCTTTCCCACTGGGTTGGCAGTTACAGGCACTAGCCTCCCTTCCGTGTCCCCTGGGGGAAATTGAGAGTCTTCCTCATCTTCAAAATCAACATCAGTCAATGGAGCTGCCTGTGGGGCAGCAGGTGCTTCTTGTTCTCGGTCAGGATCCCGAGACAAGCATGGTCATAACATATTTCGGTGTAGCGTATGAGTGGGGGCACCCTCTCTTGTTTCTGGCTGGATCTCATAGACTGGGCCTTTGGCATTGACTCGACGTTTCACCCTGTATGGGTCCTTCTCCCAATGATACTCCAGTTTTTTATGAGGGCGCTTTTCTCTCACTAAAACTCCGTCCCCGGCACGTAGGGCTGTCCCCCGTAGAGGAGAGACTTGAGGATGTTTCAGCTCCTGTAGTCTGGTCTGTACCAGTCGATGGAGAGTCTGTAGCCCATGACGGTGTTCTCAAACCCAGGAGTACACCCCCGTCCGTGGGTAGTCCTCCTCCGGCTCTAACTCCAATTCAGTCAACTCTTCTCCGGGCCGTCCAAAGAGCAGAGAGTAGGATGTGAAGCCGGTGGTGCTATGCTTACGATTATTAAACATCCACACCAAGTCAGGGACGTATTCAGGCCATCGTGCCTTCTTCTCCTCCTCCAGAGTTTGTAGCATTTGGATCAGGGTGCGGTTAAATCTCTCGCAAGGTCAGTTCCTCTGTGGATGATAAGGTGCTGTCTGTGATTTCCAGATCTTATACAACTGGAGCAACTCCTCCATCACTCTTCCAAGGAAACAGGCTCCCTGATCGGAGTGGATACACTTAGGACACCCATACACCTGGATGAAGTACTTGCAGATGGCATGAGCAGTGGACTCGGCAGTCTGATCTCATGTTGGAGTCATGATGGCAAACTTCGTGAAGTGGTCCACCATCACCAAGCAGTGTTCGTAGCCTTGATGCACTGGCCCGATCATCAGATAATCTATCGTCAGCAGGTCTAGGGGGCCAGACGACTTCACCGTCTGCGTGGGAGCCCGCTGTTCAGGTGGTTTGGCCAGTTGCAGCTCCGATAATTGAATCCACTGCTGTTTATTGCACTTGTTAACATACATATACACAAAGTCTGGGACTCGTAGAAAGTACACAACACTATACATGTGCAAGAAGATGTAATAAGGTTGAAGTACTCATATCATCCTTCTGTTGATTGGCAGCAAAACTTCATGATCTTTTCCTGCCTCCTCTTTCCTAAGTAGGGTGAAATGTAAGGGTACCGTTACACCTAGCGATGCACCAGCGATCCCGACCAGCGATATGACGCAGTCAGGATCGCTGGTGCATCGCTAGGTGGTCGTTAGTGAGCTGCCACACAGGCAGATCTCACCAGCGACATCGCTGGGGACGGGGATCGCTACTTACCTGTCAGACGCGGCAATCCTGCGTCCTCCCGCCCGGCTCCATGCGTCGCTCGTCGTCACAGCAGGAAGCGCCGCAGGAAGTGACCGACGAGAAATGATCCAGGAGCTTCTCGCGCGATCAGCGATAACCAGCGGGGGAGCGGGTCGGAGGTAAGTATCACATGCAGCGATATTGCTAGCAATATCGCTGCAACGTCACAAAATCGGTGACTTTACAGCAATATTGCTAGCGATATCGTAGTGTGTAACGGGGGCTTAAGAGGTCTGTGCAATATAGAGAGACATTCTCTTGTACAGCAGGAAAAACTTCCTGTAGTTATGTGAGCTGCAACAATGATCAACCAGAAAGGAAGACAGGTGCTTGCTAGGTAACCTTAACTCTTACGTAATGGAGATCTCTCCTGGAATAGAAAAAAAAAATAGCGACAAGAAATGCCACTATAATTGAAATAAATGTCACTATAAATGAATTCCTAAATGCTTTTAAAGGGACCTTGACATCGGATACATGCTGCGCCAATCCACAATTTCAGCCATTTATGTTTGATTCTAAAAATAAGAGTTCAAAAGTCACCGGGGATCAAACACTAGTCAAAAAGAAAGGTCCCCAGCAGTTTCTTCCCACCCACTCCCTTGACTGGCAGGTCTTTCCCTGAGTGCGTGGATAAGAAGAGACCTATTAGTTATTTGCAGCGGGCCAAGATAAGCCACCTGAGACCCCATTTTTCAACTAGTTTGGTCCCCAGCCCACTTTTAAAGTCAAACATACAAGGCTAAAATCATGCAGCGGGCTTTCGCTTAAATTAGCAAATTACAATCCCTTTGTCTAGGAGGGTAAATGAAAATGGCTGCTGCTTTCTTACATCAAGAGAAGCAGGTGCCAGTGATCATGTGCAGTAGGAAGGTCCACCCTCCCTTTATGTGTAGAAAGATGTGTTCATCATGGATACTCTGATATAATACTGAAGGTACCGAGGCTGATCAGGAAAGAGTAGCATGTTCACATTGCTGTTGACCCTATCTTTCTGATCTAATACTTAAAGAACTATGTGTGATGAGGTAAGAAGAGGTTGCTCACACAGCCGTCCACCCTGTATCTGATCTAATACTGGAGATATCAAAAGTGCTGAGGTAAGAAGAGACTGCACACACTACTGTTTTCCCTATCTATCTGATCAAATACTTGAGACACTATGTGTGATGAGTTCAGATAAGGCGGCTAACATTGCTGTTCACCATATCTTTTTAATCTATAACTCGAGATACTAGATGTAGTGAGGTACAAAAAGGCCAATCACACTGCTGTCCACCATGTCTTTCTGATCAAATATTGGAGATGCCAAGGGTGCAGAGGTAAGAAGACGGTGCTTACACTGCTGTCCACTCTGTACCTCTGATGTAATACTTGTGACACTATGAGTGATGAGGTAAGAAGAGGCTGCTCACACTTCATTCCACCTTGTCTTTTTGATCTAATTCTGGAGATACCAGAGGTGCTGAGGTAAAAAGGGGCAGCTCACACTGCTGTCCAGTCTGTGTAATAGAATACTGGAGACATCAGGAGTGCTCAGGTGATAAGAGTCCAAACACATTGCTGTTCTGTTTTTATGATCTAATACTGGTGGAAATACCAGGGGTATTTAGGTAAGGAGATACTGCTCACACTACTGTCCACCCAGTCCCTCTGATCTAACACTTAAGACTCTATGAATGCTGAGGTAAGAAGAGGCTGCTCACACTGCTGTCCACCCTTTCATTCTGATCTAATACTGGAGCTACCAAAGGTACTGAGGTAAGAAATTGCTGCTCAAACTGATGTCCACCTTGTTTATCTAATCTAATAATGGAGATACCAGGATTGCTGTGGTAAGAAGAGGTTGCTCACACAGCCGTCTGCACTGTCTATCTGATCTAATACTGGAGATATCAGGGATGCTAAGGTAAAGAGAGACTGCTCACATTGCTGTCCACCCTGTCTATCTGATATAATACTGGATATACCAGGGGTGCTGAGGTAGGAAGAGGCTGCTCCCATTGCTTTCCATACATGAAATAAGTCACAGGCTCCAGGTCACAACAGTGTGGTACTAGAATCGAGGTCACAGCAGCAGAACCACGTACTGCCCATGCTCACAGGCACTTGCCCTATTAGCATTAACTGTTTTTTTCTCAGTGTAACAAGATGTTGGACATTTTAATTCTGTAACGATTATCGCCTTAGACAAACAACCAGTAATTTTTTAATTAAAAGTATATATGAATTTATTTTTTATATGTCTTTGAGTTATTTATCTATTTTTTGGCAATTTCCAAAGAACCTCTCTAACAAAATGCTGTGTTTTGAAGGTTCTTAGCGATATCTTCTGGTGCATAGATCTGTCTAGTATTGCGCCTATGGTACTAGCATGTTTTATCAATTGTAAAAATTACTTTTGCCATTTTCTACTTTTATTGTAGCGTAATATCTCGATGGCAAACATTTTCCAGGCAAATAACCAGTCTGCCTTTGAAGTGATAATAGACCGGTAGAGAGCGTAAACGTTCATCTCTTGCCTCACCTCTGTTCTCGGAGAAGTAAAATACTCTTCTATTAACGTTTTTCATCCTTTGCTTACAGGTTTCATATTTTCAAAGGCTCATCAGTAGAGCCGAGGATGCGCTGCATCTGGGTCAATGCATCGCAAAGGGAGAGGTCAGCCATGCTATTAAACTTTTGGCTTGCGAAGATAGTGTTTTGGATTTTGTTTTGGAAGAAGCGCAATTAGGGCACTTCATTAAGGAAATAATGAACTTTTCATTTCCTGCCTTTGCCTAGAATTTGCTTGACCTTTATTTAGGAGGTCCCGTTATCAGGCACGTTCATTAGTAATCTTCTAAAAGGCGGACAAATAAGGAATATTAGGCAACTTTTGTGTTTTTTTTTATTCCTTTTCATTTTTTTTCTTTAATGTTTTGCATATATTTGATTTTTTTCTCTTAATTTTGTCTATTTCTTTTTTTTTTTAACATGGCACAATATAAGGTTATGCGAAAAACATAGTATGAAAATTTTGAAAGTTTTTGACAGTGACTTATGCTGAATCATACATTTAGCGCATCTTTAGATTTTACAGAATTTACATCGCTCATTGGTTACTTATGGCCAAAAATTTGCACCAAAATTTTGGTAAAGAGCCCAATCCATGCCAATTTTATGCTAAATCACACCTCATTGACAATGGAGGGTCTGAATGACGTGATAAATAGGATATGCGGCACGTATATTAAATTTTTGAACCAAACTGTTCAAGAATTCTAGCAAATTTAACTTAGTAAATCTCCAGTATATTTTTATTGAATGTCAGAAACAGTGCCCCTTTTGTCAATAGGTTGTGTCTGGTATTGCTACCCAGCCCTATTGAAGTTAATGCTGCAGTCACAGAGACAGATCATGAAAAAAGTTGGCAGAAAAATAGAGCCCTTTTTTTAAATTGTTTATCAACAAAGGGTATCTGTCAGCTGGTTTATGCTAAGTAATCTGAGAGCAGCGTGATGTTAGGGCTAAGAGCCTGATTCCAGCAATGTGTCGCTTGCTCAGCATTTTGCTGTCGTTTCAATAAAATCAGTGTTTTATTAGCAGGAGACTATCACTATAGGACTAGATGTCTCGTGCTTCCTAGTCCAACCACGCCTCCACCACTGATTGGCAGCTTTCTGCCAATCAGGCGTGTGGGAGGGGGCTTAGCATTCCAATGTCAGAGAACTGTGATTGCATCAAAATAACTGCAAGCAGCCCAGCAAGTGATATATCGCTAGAATCAGGTTCTCATCCCCTACATCATGCTACTGTCAGATTACATAACAAAAGCTGTAGACAGATTCCCTTTAAAGTGGCAACACCAAATTCAGGGCTGAAGTAAGGATGATAGGGTGAAAAGTGGGAAAAGTCACATGACTGCTGCAGCCAACCAGTGGCCCCTGATCGCCTGCAGCCCTTCTTTTTCCCTTCAGAGCGGACATTCAAAAAGTATAGCTTTTCATCTAAAAAAAATGATTCTTTTGTTTTTGATAAATCTCCCTTAATGGAACGATTCATGCCCTGACTCCTTTTTTTTGTGGCTCATGGATGTTGTAGAGGGGGACAACATGTTTAAAAATTTGAGTCTCGCTTTGTGGTTGCTTTGTCATCAAGTAACGCACATATTTAGTAAATCTGAACCGAGATATGATATATGAATGAAACGAATATTCAAAATTTATGATAAAAGTGGTGGATTTATGTAATTACATATGTAATGAATGTGGTGGTCCCATTATTGTTTTTTGCTGAACCTTTGCGTCATTATTATGTGAAATGTTCCACATTCCTTACCTTGTTTTACTTTCCTGGAGGAAGACGTCGCTACCAAGGCCCTCTGGTCTACCATTATTCATTTCCAGTGACTGAACACAGTAACATTTCCATCTTTATTGTGCTTATCGTCCTATGTAGATAAATGGTGAACAACAAGCACTGCAGGGTTTCGTATTTTGTACGCAGCCCCCCTGACCACAAGACTGATGGTAACATTTGCCTACTACGTCTTTCTTCAGCATGCTATAAATATACACGTGCAGATCATACCGGAGGTTGACGGTGATTTTATCCATTACCGGGCTTGTAGAGTAATCCACAGCTATTCCAGGAGGTCTGCGCAGCCTGGTCTACTGATGTTAACCTTTTCTAGGATCGAATGAAAAAAAGAGCACAGTAAAGACTGACACCAGGCAGAGCAAGCACTAGTTAACATTTTCTGTAGAGATGTACTGAGTAGTGATAAGGTGTTATATCCGACCATGCTCATATGCTACCCGAGGGTCTTCGGACTGCTCGAAAAATATGTTGGCGTCCCCGAGGCTGCATGTCTCACGGCTGCTCGACACATGTAAGAATTGCCTGTTTGATAGACAATCCCTGAATGTGTTGTGGCTGTCGAACAGCCATGAGACATGCAGCCTCGGGGACTTGAGCATGATGAAGCCACTTGGTTAGCACCCGACCATGCTCCGATAACACCTTATCCCAGCACGTTCACTCATCACTAGTGCTGAGTTACTGGGGGCTTGAAATCCTTGTGGAACCCCCAGTAATTATCCATTTATCATTGATCCAGACTCTAAACAGACACTAATTAGCTCCATTGACTTATAATTTTGTCCAAGAGATTCCATCATAGTGTCCATCATTTTACCAGAAAAATGGTCAAAGTGTAAACCTAATTTTAATTTCATCCCTTATTTTGGTAAAAATATGTACAGCGATGCTCTTTCCCACAGCTCCTCAGCTAAAAGCAAATGCTAGGAAGTAAAGGGTTGCTCTCATGATCCCATCTTCAGGAGCATACCGCTCCCCTGCCTCCTGACTTCCTGCTTCTTGGTGGACTGGGTGGTACTCCTGCATTAAAGGAGTTGTCCAGGTTTGTGATGATAATTTACAGTAACTCTAAGTGACAGCAGAATTGGGAATCCTCACAACGCGCATAGCTCGCACTATGCATAATCCCAGCCAGATTCCGCAACCTCACTCAATGCAAGTGAATTGAGTGAGGCTGCACTAGTCTAGTAGGAATGTGGCATGCCACATACTTGCGATCACATCGCCGCCATAACTCATCATCAGCACAGGAGATTCCTCGCGGCGTGCGCTGTGCATACGGTGAGGATTCCCAAGTCTGCAGTCACATAGAGTGACTGTAGACTTTCATATTAAACCTGGACAACCCCTCTAATAACAGTTCAGATCAGATGCTTGGTTTTACCGCTGGCCCAAACTGTGCGCTCTTCCATGCTGTGAGCAGAAGCAGCTTTTCATCAGAGAAGCAAAGGAAGGCTGAGGCTGGTTGGTTCCAGTGATCTGAACACTTTCGGAACAGCGCTTGCAAGCTCTATAGAAAAAATCTTGCAAGCGTGCACTCTTTGCCTAGGAGACCAGTCTCCGCTAGTGGACTGCAATGGCGGTCAGTAACCTGTGCAACAAGTTGTAAGTTGTAGAATGAAAATTTCCTTTGTTCTTGAGAATGAGATTTTTTTTTACAAGCACTCAGCAATTCTATCCATTTATGATCATGTTAAAACCCATAAAACCTAAGACAAAAACAACACTGTTTGTAATAAGAAAAAGGGTAAAATCCATCCCACCATCGACAAGGTGTACCCAAACAGAATGGTCCTAACCTTTAGTTTTAAAACCTAACCATGTGGCAAAATTACCCCAATCTGAATTAGAGTCAAGCAGGGCCCGAGGACCAACTGTGGACAACCCTTTAACCTCAGGTAAAAACAACTTTAACCCAAGCATCATTAACATGAGATTGAGAAAAGAGGACACACAACGTCTTTTTGACCCAGATAGACATTTGGGCAGTGATGTAACCTGTTGTTCATGGACTGCATGCAAAATCTCTAACAGGGCCCCCAACGCTCAAGAGTCATTAAATGGCTTGTCCAGGACTAAATTATTTTTTTCACAATGAGCCAAAAAAACAAAAGGCAGGTAGTTGCTAATTAGTTCTATCTGGTGCCAGGTCAGAGCAGTCACCAATCACTCCTGCTTGTGATTCAGCTGCTCTAAATCAACAGAGCAGCTCTTCATCTTCCGAGCCGCTCTGTTGATGGCGTGTGACAGCTGACATCAAGCTAAATGGCAGCCAGCCACCTGCAGCTTGATAGTGGGGAATCGGCTGTCAATCAGCATGACATCATCCCCCAACTCTCAAGAGTCATTAAACGGCTTATCCAGGACCAAATTATTTTTTCACTACGAGCCAAAAAACTAACAGGCAGGTAGTTGTTAGTTAGTTCTATCTGGCGCAGGTTCAGTGTGGTCACCAACTGCTCCTTCCGATGATTCAGCTGCTCCACGTCAACAGTGCAGCTCTTCCTCTTCCGAGCCGCTCTGTTGCTGGGGTGTGACTGCCGACGTCAAGCTAAATGACAGTGGGCTCCCCACAGCTAGGCAGTGTTGAACTGGCTGTCAATCAGCATGACATAAACCCCCAACTCTCAAGAGTCATTAAACGACTTGTCAGTTCTAAAGTATTTTTTTCACTGTGAGCCAAAAAACTAACAGGCAGGTAGTTGTTAGCTAGTTCTATCTGGCAAAGGCTCAGTGCGGTTACCAACCGCTCCTTCCAGTGATTCAGCTGCTCCACGTCAACAGGGCAGTTTTTCCTCTTTCAAGCCACTATGTTGATAGAGTGTGACTACCGATGTCAAGCTAAATGACAGCTGGCTCCCCGCAACTAGGCAGTGGGGAGCCAGTTGTCAATCAGTATAACATCAGCAGTCAGCAGAGCAGAAGAGAAGCCTCTACTCTGTCGACATGACATCAGTACAAGCTGCAGAATTGCAAGCAAGAGCGGTCAGTGGATGCTCTGTGCCAGCAGAGATATGCGCTGGGCAGAACAGGCAGGTAGCTAGCAACAACCTGCCTGTTAGTTCATAGACATACAGTAAAAAATTATTGGGACAAATATATGGTCCAAATGCTCCAAGTACATCTGCAACCACTCTTGTTATGCCCCTGCATGTGGGCCCCATCACAATTTTATTCCATGAACTGGAAGATATACAGTTGGGAAAAAAGTATTTAGTCAGGCACTAATTGTGCAATTTCTCCCACTTAAAAAGATGAGAGAGCCCTGTAATTGATATCATAGGTAGACCACAACTATGAGAGTCAAAATGAGAAAACAAATCCAGAAAATTGCTTTGTCTGATTTGGCAAGATTTATTGTTCAAATTATGATGGAAAATAAGTATTTGGTCACCTAAAAATATGCAAGATTTCTGTTTCTCACAGACCTGTAACTTTTTCTTTAAGAGGCTCCTCTGTCCTACACTCGTTACCTGTAGTAATGGCACCTGTTTGAACTTGTGTTAGGAACGGCGGAACGCACTAAATAAAATAAATAATAAAGTGTGTTCGCCGCTCGGGGTCCACCATGCAGTAGATGTTACACCGCTGCTAGGTAATGACAGACAAGCAATATGGCGGTATAATGCACACGGGTTAGACTTCACCCGAAGTGCGCAAAGTGGGCTCTGTTCACACACAGAGGCGCCACAACATATACATATGAAAACACTGAGCCTGTTAGTGTCACAGACCACAGGGAAATGCACACACGGTATCTGGTCACAGGAGCAGGACCCAAGGACCCAAGGCAGAGGAGCTGCATCTGTCTAGACCTACCGTGTGTGCGGCATCGCTACTGAAGAACGCCAAGGAGGGCTGCAACTGCAGCGCGGCATAGGGCATGGCCGCTAGTTGACAAAGCTAGGAGGCAGGCGCAATGTCAGATGCTAGAGTAGAGGTGCAGAGTGCACAGTGGCCTAAGGCTTGCACTGACTGGCGCTGACTCCTGCACTAATTCCATTCACACATTAGCTTGAAAAGTCTATACTAGCGCATGGCCGAACGGTCATGTGCGCTTTTTATAGTCGTGCGGGACCTTCCAGATCTCCGAGATGGACCAATGAGATCTGGAGCAGGACCTGGGCACATGACTCCCGATCTCCAATGGGAGATCGTCTCGTGAGCATGCCCAGTAGGAGCACAGAGGAACTTAGTCTCTGGAGCGGTCTGCTGCAAAGTAATCTTCTCTGCAGTAGATAGACAGCAGGAGACCGCAGAATGTGAGGCTCTGGATTCCTGCAGAGCAGATGCAGAAACCTGATGCCTAACAACTTGTTATTAGTATAAAAGACACCTGTCCACAACCTCAAACAGTCACACTCCATACTCCACTATGGTGAAGACCAAAGAGTTGTCGAAGGACACCAGAAACAAAATTGTAGCCCTGCACCAGGTTTGGAAGACTGAATCTGCAATTGGCAAGCAGCTTGGTGTGATGAAATCAACTGTGGGAGCAATAATAAGAAAATGGAAGACATACAAGACCACTATTAAACTCTCTTGATCTGGGGCTTCACGCAAGATCTCACCCCGTGGGGTCAAAATGATCACAAGAACGGTGAACAAAAATCCCAGAATCACAGAATGACCCGCATAGAGCTGGGACCACCGTAACAAAGACTACCATCAGTAACAATCTACGCCGCCAGGGACTCAGATCCTGCAGTGCCAGACATGACCCCCTGCTTGAGCCTGTACATGTCCGGGCCTGTCTGAAGTTTGCTAGTGAGCATTTGGATTATCCCGAACAGTATTGGGAGAATGTCATATGGTCTGATGAAACCAAAGTAGAACTGTTTGGTGGAAACAAAACTCGTCGTGTTTGGAGGAGACAGAATTCTGAGTTGCATCCAAAGAACACCATACCTACTGTGAAGCATGGGGGTGGCAGCGTCATGCTTTGGGGCTGTTTCTCTGCAAAGGGACCAGGATGACTGATTCGTGTACATGAAAGAATGAATGGGGCCATGTATCGTGAGATTTTGAGTGCAAATCTCCTTTCCTCAGCAAGGGCATTGAAGATGAAACGTGGATGGGTCTTTCAGCATGATAATGATCCCAAGCACACCGCCAGGGCAATGAAGAAGTGGCATCGTAAGAAGAATATGAAGGTCCTGGAGTGGCCTAGCCAGTCTACAGATCTCAACCCCATAGAAAACCTTTGGAGGGATTTGAAAATCCATGTTGCCCAGCGACAGGCCCAAAACATCACTGCTCTAGAGGAGATCTGCATGGAGGAATGGGCCAACATACCACCAACAGTGTGTGCCAACCTTGTGAAGACTTACAGAAAACGTTTGACCTCTGTCATTGCCAACAAATGATATATAACAAAATATTGTGATGAATCATAATTTGCAAGATAAATCTTGCCAAATCAGACAAGGTGATTTTCTGGATTTGTTTTCTCATAGTTGTGGTCTACCTATGATGTCAATTACAGGCCTCTCTCATCTTTTTAAGTGGGAGAACTTGCACAATTGGTGGCTGACTAAATACTTTTTTCCCCACTGTACCTATAGAAACAATACTAAGTCTAGTAAATAAAAGGTTCACTTTTTCTTTAAGAAAGCACCTTTGTGGCCCCGTAAGCAGCTCTGCTATTATGTCGGCTCTATCAGCAGCCTCTGATATTATTGATATTAAAGGAAATATCTCACCTACGGATCCCTGTTATCTTTCCTAGAGCGCGCTGTGTTCTATAAACGCATCAGATAATGCAGCGTTGGATCTCGCCATAAAAACCCTGGCAGACTAGTGTCTCTCAAGGCTTCATTATATTTCTGATGTACAAAAAACTAAGCTTGTATATTTAGAGGCTGACACTCTCAGAAATCTGAAGCCTCGGCCCAGAACATGTGTTAAAAGCAAATTTTTTTTTCCTCTCCTCTCGCTGAGCGTGTTGTGATGTAGCTGCGGTAGACGGACATTTTATTGCTGACCGGGAGGGCTTCGATCTAAATGCATTAACTCTTTGCGATTCGGCTTCCTTGGCCAAAGAAAAAAGACCCTCTTTTGGTTGAAAGGAGCCCTGACGAGAGCCGCACTGCATTCTTTATGACGACTAAAAGACATAAGCCTCAAGGTGACAACAGGGAACCAACTCTACCAATAAAGCGAATATTGATGCCTTCTTACTAATTTCACTGGAGACCAATACCCCAGAAATCCAGGAGCTGAAGCAGAAAATGAGCCATGGAGTAATGGCCACATATCTGTCTTTAATAATGATCTCTGCCGAGCAGTATATTAAAGAGTCACTAACAGCGGAAAATTCTTCTCCTGAGAAATTTGTTTTCTTTTTTCATCTCTGAACTCGGAAAAACAGCAAAACTTGGAGGAACATTAATGGAGTGTTATGTTATAAGAGGTAAATAATGTAATAGGGGGTATAAGGATGTCAGCAGGAGAGGGGCCGTCATACGGAAATTCTGCTACGTGGGCTCCAATGTGTGAATATGAAGCCTGCAGCTATTTTTTATCACCCCCTTTCAAACAATTCCCACTTTCCTACGGTTCTTTGTTTAGACTGTTTGCCGTGATAGAAAAATGTTTCATCTCCTGTCTAGACTTCAAAAGTCATACTTAATAATGGAGACTTCAAAAGTCATACTTAATAATGGAGAAATCAAGACCCTGATGTGTGGATTACAAATAATGTGGAGAAGGAGAAGACATTATGAGTGAAGGCAAATAAGTGAGAGTAGTTGGCCGGTTATACGTCGACATACAGTAGATCCCTTCATGCATAGATATATTTTTGCTTAACATTTTATTATTTTAAAAGGGTTGTCTCCTAAAACCCCTTTTAGAGATTCTGACACCCTGGTCCCACTTCTGTCTTGACATGACATTGCAGGAGGCTAGGGGTGGCCAACAGTGCATCTCCACTGAAGCAGCCCCTGCTTCAGTGATGTTTGTAGGGACTAAAAGGGCTTATGGAGAAAGGTTGTCTTTAAAACAAAGACCCTTGAAAAGCGTAAAGGGGTTTTCTGGTCTTTTTTTTCTAAAATTAAGCAGTGGGAAGTGACGATTCTAAAGCAAAGAAGGATACATACCCCCCAGAGTCCGCTCTTCTTTCAAATGTTGCCACTCCATTTTTCTTGCCGGAATGGAAGCAATGAAGTCAAGAGTAGACCAGCAGGAATCTGATCCTTGATGCTATGGATTGGACAACCAGCCACCTAATCCTTGATGATATGGACTGGATCACCAGCCAACTGATCCTTGATGCTATGGATGGGATCACCAGCCACCTGACCCTTGATGCTATGGATTGGACTACCTGATCCTTGATGCTACAGATAGGACAACCAGCCACCTGATCCTTGATACTATGAGTTGGACCACCAGCCACCTGATCCTTGATGCTATAGATTGGACAACCAGCCACCTGACCATTGATGCTATGGATTGGATCCCCAGCCACCTGACCCCTGATGCTATAGATTGGATTGGCTTCAGGGTAAGGTGACTACTGGTCATAATCTCTTCCGGTCCAATGGAGAAGGCACTGCTGGAGCAGATGGCAGACTCCGGAGGTGAGTATGTCTCTTTTGTTCCTTTTAGAGCTGTCTCTTCCCACTGCTTAATTTAAAAAAGCTCTGGAAAACCCCTTTAAATGGCTTATCCAATTAAGACAATGCCTGTTTTTACATTGTGGATTAATTTGGGTGAAACATGTAAGGTGGGCTGTGCTGCTGGAGTAAATAGATTATTGAAAAATTATGACTCTGTGTTACGGCAGACTTATGAGTCCCCACATCGCATGCGCTGTGTGCTGTGGGGATTAGACGATTTTGGGCTTGGTGACCAAAGGGTATGTATGAGTTATACATACTGTCATGGAATGACTGGCTCTGTGTGACACGACCCAACATTCGGCTGGTCAATAAACGGAAAAACAAACAAGGGAACTCTGGGGAAACAATTACAATGGTGGGCCCTGCAATAGGGAATGGGGAAATGGACACCTCCTGTACTCTCATGAGGTTGTGCCCTGGTCTATCCTGACGTCCCAATATGGCTTCTTTTAAATCGTCGCCGAGCAGGATACCTTGGTCTTCACTTGCCCTGCACCTATCCCTCAGTAGGGAATTGGCTAGTGCGGACACCAGTCCCACCGCTCCACTAATACAACATCAAGGGAAAATATAACAAATGAGGTAAGACAAACAACACCTAGCTTTCTCTGCTGCAAAGCACCGCACAGCAAAGTAAGGCACCCGATCACAGTATTCAGCTGAAGCACTACTGCACCAGAAAGCGCCTGTCTTCCGCACGGTTGGTTTCCAAAAGGACCTGTATAACCAACAGTCAGCTGATGCACCTGGTGACCTTTTAAAGGAGTGTAGGAGTGGTCACCACCTGCATCAGCAAACTGACCAGCAATGTAATTACACCAGCGGCCACCGGGGGGGAAAACTGATATTATCCCCCGATGGTCTGAAAGGAAAAAAGCTTATATGTGAATATGTGAATGCAGATCTGCTACAGATCCAAAAATAGATCGTGACACATACTCTCAGACAGTGGGCGCAGTGAAGTTAGTCAAACTGCTATAAAAGTACTTAAATTAGTTTTCCACTTTCAGGAAACTGGGCTCCAAATTATGCAAAATACCTAAATTAACAATCCTAACAGGTACTTGTCAGCCCTAGATCTTGCACTAGCTCCTGCAACTGTTTCGGTTCTGGTGTCAATAGCATGCATCAACACTCTAGTCAGTGACTGAGTTCAGCGGTTGTGCAGAGGTTGATGGCATGACTTGCGGAGCTCAGTGACTGGCTAGAGTGGTGATGTGATGTCGCTGCTACAGCCAAAACATTGGGACCTGAACTGTGATGGGCAGCCAGTGCTGAACCCAGGGAGGGTGAGTATTTGCCAAATTTATTTTTTGAGGTATTTTATGCAGTCTTTGGGTGACTTTCCTGAAGACAGACAAACCCTTTAACATAGGAATCTCATAAATGAGACTGTGACCCCATAATTATTACCGCAAAAACGTGATTTGTGTCTGTAAACAGGTAAATATCCATAAGAAATCTGCCTATGTCTTTATACACTGTATGGAAAATATATTAGTCCATACATTGTAATCATTGATTTTTTTTAATTTAATCCCATTGCCACAAGTGTATAATATCCATCTTCTCGCCTCTGATGTATATCTGGCTGCCCCGCCATGCCATCTGCCTATACTAGCGTGACAGAACAGCTGCTGGGAAAGAGCTCACTGATACCAGTGCGGTCATGTAATAGGAGTCACCAATGTAACAAGTCCATTAAGGATATTAAATCCTTCTAAATCTTTCCCCATCACCTGTGAGTGATATTATTGAGAAGTGAAAGAAATCGCAGAAACTCAGTCCCAAAGTACAGACCCCGTAATGTTACAGAGTGGGGTCACCTAGTGCTGAGGAACAGAGGGCAGAAAAGTCACCAATGCTCTGCTGACTCCATAACTGCAGAGTCCAGACCTCCTCTGGTAATAACATCAGCACAAGCACTGCTTCAGCACAAACACTGCGCCCCTGCTGGGACCTTCATGGCCGAGTGGCTGCATGCAGCCTTACATCACCAAGCATGATGCTGAGCATTGGATGTAGTGGTATAAGGTCTCCGCCATTGGAATCTGAAGCAGTAGCAACGTGTTCTGAGCAGTGACAGACAACACTTCTCTATCTGGAATATGATGGACGCGTCTGGGTTTGGTGAAAGCCAGGTGTCACAACTTTGTTATTGGTGTCCTGAGACCAGTGGCTCCTATCCTGTTCATAATGCTTGAGGTGCCCTAGATTGAACTGTTCCCTGGATTACTTCTGATGGTGACGACGCCGGGGCCACGTACCTTGCCTTACTTCCTGAATCAGTCCTCAGTCTGTATCCTTCCCTCACCCAGGGAAGAGGCAGATAGTGGTGTACCATAATACACTAACCAGACTAACAAGGTAATACGAACAGGGGTAACGAAAAATACCAAACATGCAAATATACTCACACATATAACAGAGGAATGCACTGGGGTGGCGAGGATGGGATTAAACCAAAGTAGGAGAAGAAAGGGAATTATCACACACTCAAAACCTAGCAACAGTCACAGATAAATCCACCAGCCACCTACTCCAATAACCACCAACAACCTCCAGCCATGCAGCACAATCTAACTCTGACAATGAGTGCCAGCTAGGGCTCAGATTATATAGGAAATGGGAGTGGCTAACAGTGAACAAGCTGAGCCTTACCTCCAGGAGCTCTTAGCAGAGCAGATTCACCCCTGCACTGCTAAAAGAAATTTACACCTTTTAAAAAGAAGGTTAAGTGCTTCTGACCAGTGCAGGAGTAGGAGAAATCAGATGCTGTGATCTTCTTGCTCCACTCTGTCGCGATAAAACCATGACACCAGGAGAATGCTACCTACCTGACTCCATTCTGTAAAGGACACCGCACTGTCCTTGCTTACCGAGTCAGTGTGCATGTCCTGATTTGAGCAGATGGTGCCCAGAGGTTCCAGAAGAACGGGATGGCAGCGGTGGAGAAGCATGCTTCAGGTTAAGAGAACCTGAAGTACGTGACCACAAGGGGAGTGTCGGGGCGGAGACAAGCCCCGGACTCCGGGGACTGGAGCTCGGGTTATCCAGCCAGACGCGGGTAAACCAAAAGACAACACAGTACAGACGGAAGCAGACAGAGATGTGGTCAATAACAATCCAGGGTCAGAAAGCCAGAGGTAGCAGCGTGGTATCAGATGGAAAGTACAAAGCAGAAGTCAGGGACAAGAAGAGGTCAAAACCGAGAGACTAAGAAAGTACAGAATCGGGTAGCAAACTCAAAAACAGGAATGGACCGGTTCATACACAAGCAATCACACACAGTCAGACAGTATCCTCAGATACACAGGAATCTGGAACTCAGCCAAGGTCAAAAGTATCACTGACAACGGACAGAGCCCAAAAGAGGCTATTTAAAGCCCTCCTACAGCCAAAGAGAGGCCAACAGCATTAACCCGTGAAGCACTAGACAAGACCTTCCATACAGACCATGACACATTGTACAATGGACAGAATTTGGTAGATGAGGGGTTATGCAATGGGCTTGTTTCTCAGGGATTGACCTACCTTTGTTCCTTAGCTCATTGAAGACAAAACTTAATGCTTCGGGACAAGACATTGTGGACAATTGTAGCTTCTAACTTTCTTGGAGCAGTTTGGGGAAGGTGATGTCCAGTTCCCTGTGACTGTGCCAAGTGCACAAAGTCCATAAAGACATAGTTGGGGAGATTGTTGGAAAAACATGACCAGCCGCACAAATCCCTGGCCTAAAACCCATTCAGCACCTTTGGGATGAACTAGAACAAAGATTGTGAATCTGACCTCTCCACAACCAATAATCTCTGACCTCACAAATGCTCTTCTACTAGATGTAGGGGCAAAAATTACCACAGACACCTCCAAAATCTTGTATAACGTCTTTCCAGAAGAGTGAGAACTATTATGGTTTTGAAGGAACCAACTCCATATTAATATCTATGGATGTGTAATGGGAGGTCATACAAGCGCCATTAAGTGTAATTTGGAGGGGGAAAATACTTTTGTCCCTATATTATATGGGCGCCAGTAATATTACATTGACGACATCAAACTATAACACCAATGCATTCTGTGTAATGTCTGGCTATGATATTATGAGGAAAGTCAACTCCCAGCCGTTCCTCATAATTCATCTTCTGGTGTATCATTTAAAATGTTAGTATGTAAATCCTTAATCAGCCTGTAAGTGAATCTGAAATGCAATTCATTAAGCAACTTAGTGCTAAGTCAAATGTAACAGACATGAAAAATGCCTTTTCATTAGTTCCCATTGGCTTCAGTAAATTCCGACTCGAAAGCCATCTGATATGTGGTCGATGAATTAATATTATGTCCAGTTCCTGCCATGGAGATCAACTCTGCGTTTGCGTCTCGGGTTTGGAGGTGGTCATCTTGTAATTTATAATTTAAATTGGAGTATCCTTTAAAGAAACCGATTTGTAGTTGTTGAAGTGAATCCTTTTAATTTTGATTTATAATACTGATATTTACACCCCAGTAGCAGCTTCCAAATCTGCTTTTATTTCTGCTTCACTAACATTCATTTTCCTATCTCCATGCACTAATGCAACTCTTTTCTCTTTACTTTGAACAAATTTTTTTTTTTTATGTAGAATGGTCTTAAACGTTATAGTCTTGCTCATTCAGACTTCCGTTTTTGGAATAGAAGTGCCAATAATGGTGAACGGGGTCTTTCCCATGTCCATAATTTTTCCTTGAACAATTGTAAAGATGTTCAATTTTGAGTGTAGGATCAAAGTAAACAATGCAAGCCTATAGGTCCTCAAAAATAGGTTTTAGGAGCTAAATGTTAGAAATCTGGGCATCTCACAGCGTGGTCTCCACAGATCAACATTATGGAATATCTACGTTCCCCGATCCCCCTCAAATGGCACATCCATCAGGAGGAAATTTCAGACGTGAACATTTTTGAAACTTTTTTCTTAACATTAATCAACTAAAATTAAAATAGTGAGGAATTCCTCCTTGTTTGCCCCATTTTCTTTCCATAACCCATTCATAGATTTCTCACGTCATTGTAAGGCTTGTGAAGATTCAATCCGTACATCTCTACCCAGGTTCTTACCACTCATTAAAATAATCGGGGCAGTCAACCAGGTCAGTGCTCTATCTATTTAGGGTCCCTTAGCATATGAGTGGTTGAAATTCATGGTAGGCATGTCCTTGGACATAGTGTTTAAGACTGATTCACTTTACCGATGACCTGTGAACTATGGCATTGCCTGATAATCAATGGAGGACATTTTCATATTTGTCATATTGTATTAAGACAAACGACCCAAAATATTGGCAAGTTGACCATGTTGTAACTGTGAGCAGGACACTGCTGTTACATATCTGTCTGAACAATGTTATGGGTTTGGCTCCACGTGAAGAACACTTGTCACTAACATTCCTACAATTATCGGTTGAAAAAAGTCGGCACTCCATTTTCCTTTGTTCAATACTTTATTGGAGATCCATGTGCACAAAGGACCAACAGTGTGGTCTTCAAGACATCTGACACATTTCAGAATAGCATTCCTTAATCAAAGATCATCTATGATTAAGGAATAGTATTCCGAAACAAAAAATATATGTTGAAGATCACACTGCCGTATGTCATTTGTGCATGTGGATTTCCAATAAAGCATTGTACCAAGAAAAACAGAGTGCCGACTTCTTCTGCTGACATAGTTCTTTGCCTGCACAGATTCAAATGATTCGGATGTATTGAGCTGTCACTTTCTGCGTTTCGCTCCTACTACTGTCATCCAATCCCATCTACCACTACTGGTGTCTAAGGTATATAATCGCATTGTAAATTCATTTCTTTGTAGACCATGTATGTTTTAGCTCCCATTTATACAGTTAGGTCCATATATATTTGGACAGAGACAACATTTTTCTAATTTTGGTTCTAGACATTACCACAATGAATTTTAAACAAAACAATTCAGATGCAGTTGAAGTTCAGACTTTCAGCTTTCATTTGAAGGTATCCACATTAAAATTTGATGAAGGGTTTAGGAGTTTCTGCTCCTTAACATGTGCCACCCTGTTTCTAAAGGGACCAAAAGTAATTGGACAATTGACTCCAAGGCTATTTCATGGACAGGTGTGGGCAATCCCTTCGTTATGTCATTCTCAATTAAGCAGATAAAAGGCCTGGAGTTGATTTTAGGTGTGGTACTTGCATTTGGAAGTTTTTGCTGTGAAGGAAGCATGCGGTCAAAGGAGCTCTCCATGCAGGTGAAACAAGCCATCCTTAAGCTGCAAAAACAGAAAAAACCCATCCGAGAAATTGCTGCAACATTAGGAGTGGCAAAATCTACATTTTGGTACATCCTGAGAAAGAAATAAAGCACTGGTGAACTCATCAATGCAAAAAGACCTGGGCGCCCACGGAAGACAACAGTGGTGGATGATCGCAGAATAGTCTCCAAGGTGAAGAGAAACCCCTTCACAACAGCCAACCAAGTGAACAACACTCTCCAGGAGGTAGGCGTATCAATATCCAAATCTACCATAAAGAGAAGACTGCATGAAAGTAAATACAGAGGGTTCACTGCACGGTGCAAGCCACTCATAAGCATCAAGAATAAAAAGGCTAGACTGGACTTTGCTAAAAAAAAACATCTAAAAAAGCCAGCACAGTTCTGGAAGAACATTCTTTGGACAGATGAAACCAAGATCAACCTCTCCCAGAATGATGGAAAGAGAAAAGTATGGTGAAGGCGTGGTACAGCTCATGATCCAAAGCATAACACATCATCTGCAAAACATGGCGGAGGTAGTGTGATGGCTTGGGCATGCATGGCTGCCAGTGGCACTGGGTCACTGGTGTTTATTGATGATGTGACACAGGACAGAAGCAGTCGAATGAATTCTGAGCTATTCAGAGCCATACTGTGGGCTCAGATCCAGCCAAATGCAGCCAAACTGATTGGTCGTCGTTTCATACTACAGATGGACAATGACTCAAAACATAAAGCCAAAGCAACCCAGGAGTTTATTAAAGCAAAGAAGTGGAATATTCTTGAATGGCCAAGTCAGTCACCTGATCTCAACCCAATTGAGCATGCATTTCACTTGTTAAAGACTAAACTTCAGACAGAAAGGCCCACAAACAAACAGCAACTGAAAACCACCGCAGTGAAGGCCTGGCAGAGCATCAAAAAGGAGGAAACACAGCGTCTGGTGATGTCCATGAGTTCAAGACTTCAGGCAGTCATTGCCAACAAAGGGTTTTCAATCAAGTACTAGAAATGAACATTTTATTTACAATTATTTTAAAAACAGGGTGGCACATGTTAAGGGGCTGAAACTCCTAAACCCTTCATCCAATTTTAATGTGGATACCCTCAAATGAAAGCTGAAAGTCTGAACTTCAACTGCATCTGAATTGGTTTGTTTAAAATTCATTGTGGTAATGTCTAGAACCAAAATTAGAAAAATGTTGTCTCTGTCCAAATGTATATGGACCTAACTGTACATATTAGATTAAGATGAGCAAATCGATTCGATATGAAGCGAATTTGTGTAAGATATTTCGCAATTCAATGAGTTCAGCAAATTCAAACAAGTTGTGATTCAATTTGCTTTTTTATAATGCATTGCAGCTATCTTATCAAATGGTATAGAAGAGCCAATCAGGAGGGACTATCCTAGCCTGTATAAAAGCTGAGGTAGGGAATTCAGCAGCCATTTTTGCGGTGACTCTGGATAATGAGAAGACGTCACAGCTCACAGCTATGCCATAAAGTTTGGGGTGAGAAAGCGATAACTCACTAAGTTAACTGTGCAGAGAGTGTGTGACCACTCAGCAATCAAGAAGGTCACTTGGTCAAGTTGAGGTCATTTGGAAATTACTGTGGCTGTGTTTGCGTTAAAGAGCTGGAATTGGGTTTGATATAGTCATCTCATTTTAGGGCAATTGGAGAATTCAAATTTGTGGCAAATCAATTCAATTTTTTTTTGAAAAATTTGACAAAATTTGGCAATGATGGTGAATTTGAAATCCAAAACATTCACTCATCTGAGATTTTTAACATCAATCTTTTATTATATCTACCACCACTGTCACGATCAAGTCTATTTTTGGCCAAGCAAACTTTTCATCTTGACCTAAGAGTTTGACCTGCGACTTTATTTCTACTGCATGCGCTAACTCTCCATCCATTTTCGTCTGTTGGCAAATTTCTTCATCAATATTGAATTTGCCGTGTGGGATAGGGTATGCAAAAAGACAACAGCTTACATGGAGCAAATATCTTTCCTTTAATGTTTGTCTGATCAAAGTCCGGGGCTTAAAATCTGCAAAGTTTCTAAAAAAAAATCCTCTGTTCGAGAAATACCCCTGTTAATAATTCTTTGTGAACCAATTTCAAAGACCTTTTCCTGCCTGATCGCGAACCGCTATATACTCATTTAATATTCTTCCTTTTTAGTTTACAACTGGCCATTTTGCAGTAGAAAGGCAAACAAAACGCATTTTTCTTTGGTCTCCGAAGGCCTCTCTCAGGTTCATTATGCTTTTATAACCTAGCGCACATCTGCGGGTCCCAGAGAGTCTGCACGGTAATAATTCAGTCAATATCAATGTAATCATTGCACATTGTAAGTCTAATTGCTGCGTTCCTTTTACTCCACAAACTTTCCATTGCTGGTAAAATCGTTGTTTGCGCTTTATACATTATAATCCGGTTGTGTTGATAAATCCAGAAGCATTCAGCTTTCTATCTTGAATTCCTGGTCATTTTCTGTTCATTGTGCTAGACATCAATAAGTTGCGCCATTATAATTTGCCGTAGAATAGGTTATTTTACGACCTTAATGCTAAATCTCTAACAGGGCATCTAAATTACCATTTGCCATTTTTTAACACTGACATCATCTAATGAGGCAAAGGAGCCTACAAGCCACTTTAAGAACGATTTCTTAGGTGCAACTGTGGAAAGTGAGATGACTGACAAGTCAGTGTAAGGAGACTTATAGGCCATACAATGCTCCTCTGGGAAATTAAACACTATTTGCATATCAGTCATGTCACTCTCCACAAGGAGAGACATTACCTCTTAGGCCAGTGGTTCCCAAACTCGAGTCCTCGCGGACCCCAACAGGTCATGTTTTCAGGATTTCCATAGTGCTACACATGTGAGAGAATTCCTGATGCCTTGATGATCCTTCCATCACCTGTGAAATACTAAGGAAATCCTGAAAACATGACCTGTTGGGGTCCGCGTGGACTGGAGCTTGGGAACCACTGTCTTAGACCCTAGTAGGAGGTCTTTCATTGAGCCAAACCTTGCTTTGCACCGAGGAGGGGCAACACCCCAAAACAGGTGTCTGGTTTGGCTTTTATGGAATGTGGTAAGGCTAGTTAAAGGGTGAATGTTAACCTGTAGGATTTCCACTTCCAAAAAATAACACTAGAGTTCAAGACCTCTTCCTCTTCGGAGAGACGATTTGCATATTTAGAAGCCACTCATAACTCTGTGCCCACATAGTTGCTTTACTTTTCTCTGGTGTATGCAATTTCTAACGAGGGCAGCATAGTTTAAAAATATTGGCACCCTTACTACTGTTTTCATCTGTTGTCCCCTTTCACCACTTAGAAATGCTTCACCAGAGATCTAATTTCAAGCTTTGTGACCCTAGATCAGAGTCTTGAACAAACTTCTTGATCATGAGGCTTCATTTGTAGTATTGGTCCTTTCATATTTGGTTGGAGAATCATTTGGACCTTTTGCACCTCTATCCACCTGTGTTGGAGAGAACTGATTTTGCACTTCGGACCTGGCTATAGAGGTAGAGCACAGTTTGTTGACAAGCCTCCCAAACTTATCTTGATCCACAACCTTGACATGACCTAAGCTAGGGCCAACTACATTGCAAGCATTT
The DNA here is from genome assembly GCF_039654945.1 of Dendrobates tinctorius. Classification (NCBI taxonomy): domain Eukaryota; kingdom Metazoa; phylum Chordata; class Amphibia; order Anura; family Dendrobatidae; genus Dendrobates; species Dendrobates tinctorius. The sequence continues at coordinate 10,780,560 of NW_027361677.1, forward strand.
AGGAGATATTGAGGCATGATAAGCAAGCTAATTTCTCTAGAATTGTGTCATCAGAACGCATCGAGCAAAGAATAGCTCCACCCCAGAAAGTATTGTCTGTTTTGAGGGGCAGGGCTGGTCTATGCTTGCTTCTTCTTTCCTTACAATGCGCTCTAAAGTGCGCTTTCTTGACAGCTCATCACTTCTAATTAGAGGTGGTGAGGGAGCGCATTGTCACTGTGCATTGAGTAAAACTTTGGACAGTAAGACCGAAGCTCATACTAAGCATGCATGAGAATTGACAATTAATGCATGCCCAGTTAATCAGGGACTAACCCTGCCCCTGAAACGGACATCACTGATGACGCTTCATTTCAGGGTGGGGACAGAGGCTGTGTCTGTGACCGCTACCCCAGCCCACTGATGACATAGTATCATTTGAGAATCCCAGAATGCACTGTGGATTCTCAAACAAAGCATCATCAAAAGGGAAATAGGAAAAACAAAATAAATTAAAACAGATTAGAGGGTAGATACATTTTAACTAAGCCATATTAGAAACACTATTATAGTATTAAAATAAGTAGAAAGACGTTTAGGGATGAAAATCAATATTGGTTTTGGAGTATCCCGTTAACACTTTGGGGCATATTTGGGGCATTAGACTAATTACAGGAGAACCTGTAATGCTTATATTAACCCTTTCGTGACCGATGATGTATAGATACGTCATTTTTCGGGTCCCACCATTCCCTGCACATGACAGCTCATTTCAACATCTGACATGTGCATCTAACAGGTGCGGGTTGAATCGCGACTCACTCGCTGCTGTGAACATGCTAAATGCCACTGTCAATCTCTGACAGCAGCGTTTAACGTGCGCTAACAGGAAGCGCATCACAAGACACAGCCATCGGCACCACTGTCATGTGATCGCAGGGCATCGATGGGTCATCATGACAGCCGGGGATCTGCAGAATAACCTTGTGCCTGTCATTGAGAACTTACTATGAACACCGCCACAAAATCGTGTTCCCAAAACATGTATTAAAGTAAATTGTCATGGCGCAGTTGGGGAAAAACAGGGGACATGGAACCATGGCCCCTGAAATGCCACTAAGGCTACAGGGGTGCCCTGACTTTCCTTAACTTGGGGGTACACTTGATGGTAGTGAGGCCCAAGTCCCCGACCTGTCCCTATCTCCTGTTTAGCCCTGAGCTAAACCCCCAACCCCCTCCCCAGGAGGTAAGACAGGGAAAAAGTGTGCTGCACAAAAAACTCAAAAGAGAAGGATTTAACAGACGGGGTAAAACAAAACAACACTTAGCTTGCTCTGCTGCAATGCTCCTGGACAGCAGAGTTAGACACCTGACAACAGCATATAACTGAAGCACCACAGAACTCGGCCAGCTCCTGACTCCAGCTAGGTTAGTCTCCAAAGAGGAATAATATCACCAACAGTTAGCTCGTGCACCTGGTGAGCTTATATAGGAAGGTTGGAGTGGTTTCCATCTGCCTCAACAGATAAACCAGCCATGCAATTACACCAGCGGCCACCGGGGGGAACAACTCACCAGCAGACTCACTAAACTTGTAGCAACACCAGCGGCCACTGGGGGCAAAAACTAACATTAACCCCCGATGGCCTGAAAGGAAAAAAGCCCACATAAGAGAATCCAGACTCTGACACAGATCCAAAAATGGATCGTGACATAAATATAAAGTGGTCAAAGAGGATCAATGATCTGTAGTGTTACTCCCTGGAATGGAAATGTGGTTATAATGGAAATGCTAAGCTCCCTGCAAGCTGGACATCAGCGGCATCGGACAGGGGTCCATCTGATTTTTGTCATGGCACCTATCATTTTTGGGGGCAAAAGAGGCTTTGAATAAAGTCTTCACATTTATCCACAAACCATTTGTCATATTGCCGTTAAACTCTATTTCGAAGAACGGGCTGAGTTGAAATACGAGGTACAACCCATGGTGAAAAGGGGCATTTTTTTTGGAAAAAAATGAAAAATCAACCCCTTTAAATCCAATGCCGTGAAGTTCTTTTGAATGCAACAACATAGATATTGATTGCTTTAATTGCATATCGTTATCTGATTTTCTACCGAAGGATGATTCAATTTAGAAGAGGTGACAGTAGTATCCAGCCTGCCTCTTTATTTAGAGAGAAATCGGATACCTGCAGAACCTTGTTAATTTCACTAATAAAATTGAGAAAATTGTATCTTCGCCCATTATAAAAAGGGTAGACGCAGCAGGAACGACAATTACGCTTCAAAAGGTGATTACGTTTTGCCGTAATAAAATAGAACTTCCCTTTCAGACGTGTCGCGTGTTATTATATTTCGCCCGACGCAGACTTGGTGTATCGGCTTGAAGGAGATTGCACAAAATCTCTGGGTCAGACGGAGTGTTACACGAAACCGTAGAGCAATTGTCCTTTTCTTTCTATGTGAAATGTGACCATCAAATAAATATCTTTACATTTTCTCCAAAGTATGTGGTATTATAATCTCGGCAGGCAATAAATCAGATACAATTGTTGTCACACTGAGCCGTGAGATTGTGCCGTGATATGCTCCGAATACTGTGAGGTGTAGGTGTCACCTGGTTTAGCTGCTGCCTCTCACGTTCGAAAGGGACTTTGTGAAAAAGGTGCAAGAAAAATACAGACTATTAGTTTTAGCTTTGTAGGAAATGAACTGATAAATATATCAGTGTTCATTGCCTATATCTGCAGAGGCGGACATATGTACCATTGGTGCAGCCAAGCCAAGGTGTACAAGGAGTAAGGAACAACTCATGAAGTGGTGCCATATGATCAGGGTCGGTCTGGTGTATCTGGGGCCCGCAGGAGGAATTGACCCTAGGGGCCCACCCTACATCTATGTGCAAATACCTGTTATTCCCATTATAGTGGAGCATCGACTGTAAAACACAGGCAGCACCTGCACATCTACTGTGTGCCACGATAACTGGGATGTACAATTATGGTGGTTTACATTAAAGGTGTTCTTTGGGGAAAACAAGTTATCACCGATCCACAGGTTAGGTAGGTGATAATTTATTGATTGGTCGAATGCGACCATTGGAAACTGCCCCGATCGGAAGAATGGAGAACTTTTATCCATGACAGGGCACGTAATCCCATTTTATAATGGAGCAGAAGATGGGATATCTGACTGCAGCTCTATACATCCTCTTTGGGACTTCCAGAAAAAGCCAAGTGCAGCCACTGAGGGAATGGATGGATCAGTGGTTGAGTCGTACATACCACCCTATACTAATGGGGATAAAAGCTCCACATTTTGCCGATCGGCCGGGTTCCAGTAGTCAGACCCCCACCAATGAATAACTTATCTTTAGGCCATGTTCACATGTTCAGTATTTGGTCAGTATTTTACATCACTTATTTGCAAGCCAAAATCAGTAGTGGATCAAAGGAAAAGTATAATAGAAACACATTACCACTCAGTTATTTTTCACCCCCTCCTGATTTTGGCTTCCAAATACTGATGTAAAATACTGACCAAATACTAAACATGTGAATGTGGCTATAGGGTAGGTGAATCCTTTTTTTTTTCACTGGAAAACCTCTCTAAATGCATATTTGCTGATTTGTAATAGACCCAGGACATGGAGGGGTTAAACATCCAAGTAATAATCTCTATTAAAAATAAAGAATCTTCCCCTTATTGATATCAGAGAGAGCAAGTGATCTCCATACACAACACAATCCATTATACCAAGACCGATAATACCACATGCAAGGAACAAATACTTCCAGACCGTGACCAGACTATATACTATCCCCACACAGTGACCAAATAGTACCACATACAAGGGGCAAATATTGCCACATTATGACTAGATCACATTATCACCACATAGTGACCGAATACTACAAAACTGATCATGAATAAAAGCCACAATATGTAAAGTAAAAATCCAAAACATTGACCTAGCAACCCACCGGGAAGTCACCCGTTCTCCTGTGGACAAGTCAGAGTCTGATTACATGTAAAGTAAAAATCCAAAACATTGACCTAGGGGCCCACCGGGAAGTCACCCATTCTTCGGTGGACCAGTCTGAGCCTGATTACATATGAAGTAAAAAACCAAAAGATTGACCTAGGGGCCCACCGGGAAGTCACCCGTTCTCCGGTGGACCAGTCAGAGCCTGATTACATGTAAAGTAAAAATACAAAACGTTGACCTAGAAGCCCACCGGGAAATCACCCGTTCTTCGGTGGACCAATCCGAGTCTGATTACATGTAAAGTAAAAATCCAAAACGTTGACCTAGGGACCCACCGGGATGTCACCCGTTCTCCAGTGGACCAGTCCGAGCCTGATTACATGTAAAGTAAAAATCCAAAATATTGACCTAAGTGCCCACCGGGAAGTCACCCGTTCTCCAGTGGACCAGTCCGAGCCTGATTACATGTAAAGTAAAAATCCAAAATATTGACCTAAGTTCCCACCGGGAAGTCACCCGTTCTCTGGTGGACCAGTCCGAGTCTGATTACATGTAAAGTAAAAATCCAAAATATTGACCTAAGTGCCCACCAGGAAGTCACCTGTTCTCCGGTGGACCAGTCCGAGTCTGATTACATGTAAAGTAAAAATCCAAAACATTGACCTAGGAGCCCACTGGTAGTCACCCGTTCTCCAGTGGACCAGTCCAAGCCTGATTACATGTAAAGTAAAAATCCAAAACGTTGACCTAGAGACCCACCGTGAAGTCACCCGTCTCCGGTGGTCCAGTCCGAGCCTGATGATTACATGAAAAGTAAAAATCCAAAACGTTGACCTAAATCATATGATCGGAATTGGTTCACACAGTTGATATTCTTTCGAGCGTTCCTACCTCTAGTTTTCTTTTTTAAGGACTGCCATATCTCCACCGGCTTAATGATCAGATAATCCGGGCATTAGCCCAACTTTAATATTACATTGATGTTATGTAATTAAATCTAAACACTATGATTAGACCGAGTTTTGTTTCTCTTATGAGTAAAATTGAATAAATAAGTAATACGGGAGGAATACATATAACGGGCATTAGTTTGTCTCGGCAGATGGAGAAGAAGCATCTTTTTCTTTTGAAGTCCGACTGTTCTGCTACTTTCATGATTAGATTGGAGACGGGGAGAATCACAACTCATTCTATCTATTTGTTCTGTTCATCATATTAATAAAAGAGGACTATTTTTAGAGAGCTGCACACTCGTTCTGTTCTCTGTCCGCAGCGTGAAACTGATTGCTGATAATAAGCCAGTGGAGGTGGTCCTGTTTAATCTGGAAAACATTAGAAAATCTGATTGATTACAAATTTAAATGATGTCTCGGAAAAATAATAAAAAAAATTAAAAAAAAAAAATTAAAAATTCAAGTGTGTTTTGTAGATATAGTGTATTATGTCTGTCCCTCGCATCCTCCGGCGGCTGGCTGTGCAAATGTGCATGCCTTCAATTCCAATTAACGACAAGTGGAAAGAAATGACAAGCTGGGTACTCGAAGCTTTGGAAAGTTTAAGAGCACCAATTCTATACATTCATGATTTATAACATTTTCCCGGAGTGTAAGATGTGAGAACTTATTGTCGATGCGCACAACTATAAACCTATGGTTGTGCAGGCTCTAGTCTACGGCCGCCCGGTAATCCCTCTAAGGAGATTGTGCTGTACCCATTCAGTGGACGACTTTTGATAAATGGGATATGTAAGGCTCTGATATAGTATGAAGCCACAGTGACCATAGAAGATTTATTATTAAAGAGTAACAAAGCTTTCATTTTTTTTATATAATTTTGTCCAGCATGGAAAGTTTTGAAAGTTTGAAAATTTTATTAGAGTATTCTTCTTCATTCCTGCAAAAACACACGTAAAAGGCTTCCAAACCTATGATTTTCCCCTGGCTATTTGACACCTTCAGCTGCATTGATATCAGAACATACTCATTTGGAGTACAGATGATGGCAGTGATGGGTCAGCTCCTGTCTACTCCTCTGAGTGTTCTGCTTGTCAGCTTATCCCAAGAGTTATTGAAGCACAGGAGCTAAGCTGAACCATCACTGCCATCATCTGCGCTCCAAATCAGTATCCGATCAGTATGAGCTGACACATCACTGCCATCATCTGTACTCCAAATCAGTATCCAATCAGTATGAGCTGACACATCACTGCCATCATCTGTACTCCAAATCAGTATGAGCTGACTCATCACTGCTATTATCTGTATTCCAAATCAGTATCCAATCTGTATGAGCTGATCCATCACTGCCATTATCTGTACTCCAAATCAGTATCCAACCAGTATGAGCTGACTCATCACTGCCATTATCTGTACTCCAAATCAGTATCCAATCTGTATGAGCTGATCCATCACTGCCATTATCTGTACTCCAAATCAGTATCCAATCAGTATGAGCTGACACATAACTGCCATCATCTCTACTCCAAATCAGTATGCTTTGATATCAATGCAGTCTGTAAGGGCTCACCAGGTGAGGTGGATTCTCTAAGCCTTAAGTCTGGGTGGACAGGACGGATGAAGTGGAACCCAGCTGGGATGACTTCAAGCACAAACATGAGCAACATAGATGGTGGAGCCCACCTAACATAAGACTAGAAGTCTTAATCCCAAAACACAGGGGTGTGTATCAATGAGCCTTAATAAGGTCTAGGGAGATGAGGTCATTGACTACGCCGGGCAACCTGAAAACCAGACATGAAGCACAACAAAGGGCAGTGGACCCAGGGGAAGAGAGTAGAGACCGGAATACCCGGGACAGGTGTGAAACACAGCTGAAAGCAGGTACTAAGAAAAAGTTGGGGATTGGAAACCTCCTAAGTACAATTTATTTTTTACAGGAATTAAGAAAAATCACTGACTCCTTAGGCTTTTTCTTGCACCATACTTTGACCCGTCTGCGTGACAAATTATAT
>NW_027361677.1:10792500-11097500 GCF_039654945.1 Dendrobates tinctorius
GTGATTTTGAAGTCTAGCGACTTCAGGGCCTTTTTCCCTATCAGACGGTTGGGACATTTTTGGTAGGGTTTTTTGCGGATTGCAGCCAGCATCTTTTCTGTCCTGTCCTATCTAGTTAGTTGGGCCCCATCGTTTGCTCAGCCTGTCTTTCTGTCTGTGTTTGTGTTTTCATCTGTTTTTCACCGACAATACATGTTGGGGGCTGTCTATTGCTTTGGGGTCTGCTCTGGGGCAGTTTAGATTTCCCCTTTCCTTCTTTAGGCTTATGTAGTTCTCCGGCTGTGACGAGGGGTCTAGGGCACCGTAGGAACCCCCCACGGCTACTGTTAGTTGTGGTGTATAGGATCAAGGGTCTGCAATCCGATAGCTACCAACCTCTCCGGTTTTCTGGACTTAGCTTGTATTTTTGTTTTCTCCTCCTCCGGTGACTCATTCATAACAGAATCACCAGCCATACCGCAGATTCTAGGGTGCTCAACAGTAGGAAGGAATTGTAAAAAAAAGAAAAAAAAAAAAAAAAAAGAAAAAAGTGTCAGAATTTTTTTATTTTGTGTATATTTTTTCCTCTATTTCTCTGAGGCCATAGGGGGAATTTTTTCTCAATGGAGATTAAGCAATTGTCTGATCGTGTGGAGCAGCTTACTGCTGAAATGCGGGGAATTTCCGCCTATCTTGCTCATTCACATGCTGCTGAACCAAAGATCCCTACTCCTGATGTGTTTTTTGGGGATCGGTCTAAATTTCTGAATTTTAAGAATAATTGTAAATTTTTTGCCTTGAAGCCTAACTCATCGGGGAGCTCCGCGCAGCAGGTTAAAATTGTCATCTCTTTGCTGTGCGGCGATCCCCAGGATTGGGTGTTTTCTTTGAAACCTGATGATCCTATTCTGACTGAAGTGAACGTATTTTTTCAGGCCTTGGGGTTGTTGTATGATGAACCTAATGCTATTGATCAGACTGAAAAGGCCCTGTTGGCATTGAGCCAGAGTCGGGATTCTGCAGAGTTGCACTGTCAAAAATTCCGAAAGTGGGCGATCCTTACTACCTGGAATGATGGTGCCTTGGCAGCTCTCTTTCGGAAGGGTTTGTCAGAAACCGTGAAAGATACTATGGTGGGATTTCCTGTTCCCTCTGGTCTTGACGATTCTATGTCATTAGCCATTCAGGTTGATCGGCGTTTGCGTGAACGTAAAACTGCACGAGAGGTGTTGCCACCTGTTGAACAAATGTCTGAACCTATGCAATGTGATAGAGTTTTGTCTAGGGCGCAACGTCAGGAGTTCAGAAGGCGTAATAAGCTGTGTTTTTTCTGTGGATATGCCTCTCATATTATTTCTGTCTGCCCTAAACGAGAGAAACATTTTGCACACACATTTGCTGTGGGTGGTGTTCAACCTAAGTTTCTTCTGGCAATTACTCTGATCTGCTCCCTGTCCACATTTTCCGCTAAGGCTTTTGTGGTTTCGGGAGCAGCTCTGAACCTGATGGACTTGGATTTTGCTAAACGTTGTGGGTTTCCTATGACACCTCTGCGGACTCCTATCCCTTTGAGGGGTATTGATGCTACTCCTTTGGCGAAGAATAAACCTCAGTTTTGGACCCAGGTGGTAATGCGGGTCGCCCCAGACCATCAAGAAAATTGCAGATGTTTGGTGTTGCATAATTTGCATGATACCATCGTTCTGGGGTTTCCCTGGTTGCAAATCCATAATCCAGTTTTGTATTGGAAATCTGTGTCTGTGGTGAGTTGGGGTTGTCGGTGTGCCCTTAGTGACGCTCCTGTTTTCTCCACCTCTCCCCAGTCGCATGATGTTCCTGACTATTTGGCTGATTTTTATGATGTATTTAGTGAGAATGAGTCTGCGTCTTTGCCTCCTCATAGGAGTTATGACTGTGCAATTGAGCTGAGCCCTGGGTGTAAATTTCCCAAGGGTCGACTTTTCAATTTATCTGTACCCGAGCACGAGGCTATGCGATCCTATATTAAGGAGTCGTTGGAGAAGGGTCATATTAAACCATCCTCTTCACCCTTAGGTGCTGTTTTTTTTTTTGTGGCCAAGAAAGATGGTTCATTAAGGCCTTGTATTGACTATCGTTCCCTCATCAAAATTACTGTTAAAAATTAGTATCTGTTACCCCTGATTTCGGATCTATTCTCCAGAGTTAAAGGTGCTTGCTGCTTTACCAAGCTTCACCTCAGGGGGGCATATAATCGTATTCGCATTAAGCAGGGGGATGAATGGAAGACGGCGTTTAATACTCCGGAGGGACATTTTGAGTACCTGGTGATGCCTTTTGGGCTCACTAATGCCCCTTCTGTCTTCCAGTGCTTCATGAATGATATTTTCCGAGACTTTGTGGATAAATTTTTGATCATCTATCTGGATGATATTTTGATCTTTTCCAAGGATTGGGACTCTCATGTGGAACATGTGCGGACTGTGTTCCGGATTTTGAGGGAGAATTCCCTGTATGTCAAGGGATCAAAATGCCTTTTTGGTGTACAGAGGATTTCATTTTTGGGATTTATTTTGTCTCCGTCAACTATTGAAATGGACCCGGCCAAGGTACAGGCCATTTATGATTGGGTTCAGCCCACTTCTTTGAAGGCCCTCCAGAAGTTTTTGGGTTTTGCTAATTTTTATCGTAAATTTATAGCTAATTTTTCTGGTATTGCCAAACCATTGACTGATTTGACTAAGAAGGGGGCTGATGTGCTGAATTGGTCTCCGGAGGCTGTTTCTTCTTTTCAGGAGCTGAAGCGAAGGTTCACTTCTGCTCCGGTTTTGCGGCAACCTGATGTCTCACTCCCGTTTCAGGTAGAGGTGGATGCTTCTGAGATTGGTGCAGGAGCTGTTTTGTCCCAAAAAGATCCTGTAACATCTAAAATGAATCCCTGTGCTTTCTTTTCCCGAAAGTTCTCCCCATCCGAACATAACTATGATGTGGGGAATCGGGAACTGTTAGCCATGAAATGGGCATTTGAGGAGTGGAGACATTGGTTGGAGGGGGCTAAACATCAAGTCGTGGTCCTTACTGACCACAAGAATTTGATTTACCTGGAGTTGGCCAAACGCTTGAATCCTAGACAGGCTAGGTGGGCCTTGTTTTTCACACGTTTTGATTTTGTGGTCTCTTTTCTTCCAGGCACTAAGAATGTCAAGGCAGACGCCCTCTCTAGGAGTTTCTTTGCTGATTCTCCTATTGTGACCAAGCCTGCTACCATCTTAGGTGAGGGAGTAGTTCTTTCTGCCATCTTGCCCGATTTGAGACGTGTTCTGGAAGAGTTTCAGGAGGACAAACCTGAGTGTTGTCCCATTGGAAAATTGTATGTTCCTGACCAGTGGAGGAAGAGAGTGATGTCTGAGGTTCATTGCTCCGCATTGGCTGGTCATCCAGGTATTTTTGGTACTAGAGACTTGGTGAGTCTGTCTTTTTGGTGGCCCGCCTTGTCTCGTGATGTCACGAATTTTGTGCAGTCCTGTGGGACTTGCTCCCGGTCTAAACCTTTTTCTTGCTCTAGTGGGTTGTTGATGCCTTTGCCGGTGCCCAGGAGGCCATGGACCCATATTTCAATGGATTTTATCTCTGATATGCCTGTCTCTCAGAGAATGACTGTTATTTGGGTGATTTGTGATAGATTCTCTAAGATGGTCCATCTTGTACCACTCCCTAAGTTGCCATCTTCCTCAGAGTTGGTGCCCTTGTTTTTGCAACAGGTGGTTCGCTTGCACGGGATTCCTGAGAACATTGTATCTAACAGAGGAGTTCAGTTTGTTTCTAGATTTTGGAGGACTTTCTGTTCCAAGCTGGGAATTCAGTTGTCCTTCTCCTCTGCGTTTCACCCTTAGACCAATGGTCAGACGGAGAGAACAAACCAGACTTTGGAGTCGTATTTGAGATGTTTTATTTCTGCTGATCAGGATGATTGGGTTTCATTTTTGCCCTTGGCCGAATTTGCTTTAAATAATAGAGCTAGTTCTGCCAATTTGATGTCACCTTTTTTTTGTAACTTTGGGCTTCATCCTCGATTCTCTTCAGGGCAGGTGGAGTCTTCTGCCTGCCCTGGTGTTGACACTGTGGTGGAGAGAATGCACCAGATTTGGGACCAAGTGGTGGATAAGTTGTCTCTCTCCCAGGAAAAGGCCCAGCGGTTTTCCAACCGGCATAGGACCATTGGTCCCCGGTTTAAGGTGGGTGATATGGTTTGGTTGTCATCAAAGAATATCTCTATGAAGGTGGCTTCTCCAAAGTTTAAACCTAGATTTATTGGACCTTACAAGATTTTGGAGATTCTTAATCCGGTCTCTTTTCGACTGCCTCTTCCTGTTACATTCAAGATCCATAACGTGTTTCATAAGTCTCTGTTAAAGAGGTTTGTTGAGCCAGTAGTTCTTGTGGTGGCACCTCCTGACCCTGTATTGGTTGAAGGTAATGTGGAATATGAGGTTGGAAAGATACTGGATTCTCGTCTGGCTAGGTGGAGACTCCAGTATTTGGTTAAATGGAAGGGTTATGGTCAGGAGGATAATTCTTTGGTCCCTGCATCCGATATTCATGCCGAAAGATTGGTTCGTGCTTTTCATCGGGCCCATCCTGATCGCCCTGGTGGCGTGGATGAGGGTTCGGTGACCCCTCCTCAAGGGGGAGGTACTGTTGTGAGTTCATTCTCCCCTTCACCTTTGATGTCTGATGAACGCCCTCTGCTGGTGAAGAGAGGTAGTGAAATTGATTGGGATGGGAAGAACCTGTTATCTGAACAGGCGGAGTGTGATTGGACATCTGGAGTTTCTGAGTGGACATAAGGCAGCCGATGCCCTGCAGGGCTGCTGGTGATCCTTTCTGCTCTGAGCTCTTGCATCCAGCTTAGTTCCTGTCTACTAAAAGCTAAGTTTTTGCCCTGCTATTATTCCATGAGATTTTGTCTGGTTTCCTTAGTGTTTGTATTCAGCCAGTCCTGGTTGGGACTGGCTGAATTCCATTTTTGTCTCTGATCAGTTGATCTCTTTGCTCTGTTTTCAGAATATACCTGAGTGCTGATATAGTGATTTTGAAGTCTAGCGACTTCAGGGCCTTTTTCCCTATCAGACGGTTGGGACATTTTTGGTAGGGTTTTTTGCGGATTGCAGCCAGCATCTTTTCTGTCCTGTCCTATCTAGTTAGTTGGGCCCCATCATTTGCTCAGCCTGTCTTTCTGGCTGTGTTTGTGTTTTCATCTGTTTTTCACCGACAATACATGTTGGGGGCTGTCTATTGCTTTGGGGTCTGCTCTGGGGCAGTTTAGATTTCCCCTTTCCTTCTTTAGGCTTATGTAGTTCTCCGGCTGTGACGAGGGGTCTAGGGCACCGTAGGAACCCCCCACGGCTACTGTTAGTTGTGGTGTATAGGATCAGGGGTCTGCAATCTGATAGCTACCAACCTCTCAGGTTTTCTGGACTTAGCTTGTATTTTTGTTTTCTCCTCCTCCGGTGACTCATTCATAACAGGATCATATGACAGCCAAATTGTTTAGCACTTTACGTTTTAATCTTTAGTTCAGTAATGCCAAAAGAAACACTTGATTGATTCTTTCTGTTGCAAAGATTTGATCGTTTACAAGCCCCAACTTTTTAATTTTTGCTATGTTTAAATTATCATTTGTGCCAAATAGTGCACATGTAATAGTGCCGAAATAATTCAACCATTCTCACCTTGTTATAAATTTATAATGACTTGCCAGGGAGTTTAGAGCAGACTATTTGGGATAGGATTCTAGAGGCACTAAACTGATGAAGGTCCAAAAGCTTTTTACTATATTTAAATAATCATGTGTGATACTCGATAGTGCCACATAGTGCATATATAATAGTGCCGAAATAATTCAATCATTCTCACCTTGTTATAAATTTATAATGACTCGCTAGGGAGTTTACAGCAGACTGTTTGAGATAGGATAATACAGGCCCCTAAACTAATGAAGGTCCCAAAGTGTTTTGCTATATTTAAATGATTTTTTATTATACTCAATAGTGTTACATAGTGCACATCTAATAGTGCTGAAATAATGAATCCATTCCCACCTTCTTATAAATTAGTAATGACTTGGCAGGGAGTTTAGAGCAGACTTTTTAGGATACGATGCTAGTGACCCTAAACTGATGAAGGTCCAAAAGCGTTTTGCTATATTTAAACTATCATTTGTGATACTCGATAGTGCCACATAGGGCACATGTAATAGTGCCAAAATAATTAAATCATTATCACTGTTATAAATTTGGAATGACTCGCTAGGGAGGTTAGAGCAACCTATTTGATATGATAATAAACAACAACCTAAAATGATGAAGGTCCAAAAGTGTTTTGCTATATTTAAATTATAAACAAATGACACTTGATAGTGTCATATAGTGCACATTTAATAGTGCTGAAATCATACAACCATTTTCATCTTGTTATAAATTTGTAATTACTTTCCAGGAAGTTTAGAGCAGACTGCTTGAGATGTGATAGTAGAGACCCCTAAACTGATGAAAGTCCCAAAGCCTTTTGCTAAAGTTAAATTATTATTTCTGATACTTGATAGTGTCACAGAGTGCACATCTAATAGTGCTGAAATATTTCATCCATTCCTACCTTCTTATAAATTTGTAATCAGGCTTGGACTGGCCCACAGGAAACCAGAAGAATCCTCCGGTGGGCCACTATGTAACAGTGGGCCACTATCCTCTTATATGAGCAGTACTTGGCACTATATACTTGAATCACTATGTACAAAGGTGGCATCTTATTCATATAACAATCTACCTAGTTCATTGTTATATAAATTTATGATTGAGGAAAATGTCACATTTGCATGTAGGTGAAAAGTGAGGCCCTGGAGTTGGTTACTGGTGGGTCCTTGACAGCCCAGTCCGACTCTATTTGTAGTGACTTGCCAAGGAGTTTAGGGCAACTATTTGGGATACGGTGGTAGAGACCTCTAAACTGATGAAGGTCCCAAAGCATTTTGCTCATGCTTTAATTTAGCCCAGTATGATGGCCAAACTGCGGTGTGGAGCAACGCAGAGTGGGACATGGCAAAGATAAAACTGCTGCCCTGATGTAGGAGGAAAAAACGGCACTGAAGTGGGCAGCTGCTGAGAGAGAGCTTACTAGTAGTGATGAGCGAGTATACTCGTTGTTGGGTTTTCCCGAGCATGCTCGGGTGGTCTCCGAGTATTTAGGCGTGCTCGGAGATTTAGTTTTCATCGTCTCAGCTTCATGATTTGCGACTGCTAGACAGCTTGAATACATGTGTGGAATGCCTGTTTGTTAGGGAATTCCCACATATATTCAGCCTGTCTACAAGTCGCAAATCATGCAGATGAGACGACGAAAACTAAATCTCCGAGCACGCCAAAATACTTGGAGGAAACCCGAGGATGCTCGGGAAAACCCGAGCAATGAGGATACTCGCTCATCAATACTTACTAGTTCAGAGTTGGATAGCTCTCCGAGTGTCTTGATGCTGCTAAATATACCTCAACGCTTTGTAGGCAGCATTGGTGGTCATATATAAGCACTGATTAGGCAGCATTTTGAGGAAGGTGGGACACAATCCAAGTCAAGAGAATGCATTTCCTTGCTGGTGGTGTGCACCAGGAAAGGACTGCAAAAAGTCGATGAAGGTAGCCTGTGCATATGTGTGCAAAAACAGCTGGAGTTGGTAATATGAATTTAGAGAGTCTGAGCAGGTTGCCTGTGTGATGCAACTACCTTCATAGTAGGTGTGTGCAGAATATGTGATGCATTGGAACAAGAGCCTCAAAACAGACTGTGAAGAACAGGAGTTCAAGAGAGATAGAGCAAAGGAAGCTGTGGAAAGTGATTTGATGCTCAAGGAGAAGGCGCACCACAGAGGGCTTTACTTGAAGCAGTAGAGATTTAGCAGATACCACTGCAGCCAGATTGGCTTACAGAAAGAAAGAGATGAGCTACTGAGAGGCATAACCTGAAGGTCACGGAACCTATTGCAAAAATCTGTAACAGACCCCAATCTACCAAATAAAGTACTGATGTACTCTTGTGTTGAAGAACTTGTGGTCCATCTCAATCACCAGGGCGTGGGTGGTCCTTTCACATCTGTATTCCTTTAATTATTAATCTAAGATCATAGTATCATCAATATCGGCACAATTGGAATAGTAATTGTATAAATATCGACATGGGACTTTAAAAGTGGGTAGTCATAGGAGACATAAGTCTAAATCTAAAAACAAATTCATATACGTAGGTTACTTTGAAGAACGTGCCAAGAAATAAGAACTAGACAGGTATAGATATTAAGTTTAAGATTGTCCTTATTGTTTAAATGTTATTACCTCAACAAAGCAAAATTCTTTCCTTAAAAAAACTGTAAAAAATAATAAAGATCAATTAGGTCTATGTCCTTGAAAAGATGAGATGTCCGGTTTAGAAAGCTTATTTTGAAATTCCCTATTAAGGCATTCAGCGATAAAAGAAAAGGTGGATTCCTCATTCCTTTAGGAAGGGTGTGTTGACAAAAAGCGTCTTCACCTTTGGAGGACCCTTCATGTCCATTGATTTACGGGCAGAGTGTAATGCCTCATTTGTCCTGCAGTAGTGCTGCAGAGAAATGAGACACTTGCTTTCGAACTCTCTTACCGTTTCCATCTGATCGCTGGGGGCTCAAGCACCAGGACAACCAGTAAATAGTTTATTTTCAGTGGAAAATAGCAAAATGGAATTATGAAAAGCAGAGAACACCTTAAACATTTTCTAGAAAATCGGTATAAAGCCGGTAGTAGATTTTGTGTCGAGAAGCTTTGTGGTTTTAAACGCTAATTAAATTCTATTCTAAACAGCGAAATTGAAACTGACACTGTAGCCTATAATCTCCAGGGGGTTAGGTTTTATATCTAGGAAACCAAGGAACATATATTTACTTTCCCACTCTACGGAATTTCACCTAAGTACATCCACTGAAACAAACAGTTAGTGACTGAACCAATATTAATCTGCTGCAGTTTTTGTTCCATATCTTCCCTATCGTCGTAGCTGATCCCGGCTAATGATTTGTGAGAGGAGAAATGGAAGGCTTGTATTAGCCCATGTTTCCGTACAATTAAATTGATTTAAAAGCTGCAGGAGACTTTTTCTATTTTTTTTTTATCCTTAGGTTTTCCTGAGTATCATGAGAACCAGACCAGTTGTCTATTGATCAGCTGGTTATAAAGAATACATTGCCCTTCTTCTATTATTACTTATGTACATTTTACCATCCCTGTGATTATAATGATAGTGGAAGGTTTTATTTGTATGTGGCTAAATCTGAATAAAGGATATTGTATGTGTATTAAGTTATTCCATTACGTTATATTCATGACTTGGCGGAAAGCTTCTTTACATTATTCCAAATCACCCTATAATGGACAGAATGACAGTCATTCCAATACTGGTCTGGATATTGGCGTTAGATGAACGTACTGTATCTCATGCATTTCTTATATCTAAGGGACGTTCGCTTTATTGCTTTTTAAACTGTTTATTTTTTGTCATTTATTTCCAAAGCAAGGGAATTTTGCAGAGATGTGGACTTGTATTTTTTTTTTAGGCCTAGGAAGAAGTTAAAAAATAAAAATATTATGCTTAACTCACCCCTCACTTGTCCTGGTGCCGCAGTTCTCTTCTCTGTTCTCCGCTGTTTCTTCTTTTCTCTCCGGTTTCAGTCTTCTCTCTTATCGCCACACTTTGGCGCTTCCAGCGTTGACTACGATTCAATTGATGTTCTGCCGTCACGGGGCAACGCGTCATGATATCGTGCAAGGCCTAGTCAATGTCGGAGGAGATGAAGAGTGAAGAAGGCTAAAGATAGAAGGAACTTGAGCCAGAGGAACTAACTGAACCAGTGGCGGACTCGACAGGTAGCTGTATTGGCCAGAAAGGAAAGAGGTGAGGTGAGTATAAAGGGCATATGTCAGTAGAATCAGCCCTCCTAACCTGATTGACAGCTCCTCAGCTTTTCAAACCCCTTAACACGATAAAGAGATTTAAAAAAAATAAATAAATTATTACGGTAAATAGAATCTGTCAGTAGGATCAACCCTTCTATGCCGTCTTTATGGGCATGCAGGCCATAGAGAGTTGAAAAAATGATATCTTGATATCTGTTGAATGATTCTTGAGAAATCCATGTTTTTCAGAGATGTAAACAAGCTGAAAAAATCTGAAGAACCTACTCTGGAACTGAGATCTTTTTAGCTCATTTTCATATTTCAAAATAGGTGGATTTCTCAGGAACCGCTCATCGGATTACTGATATCACGGTATCATTTGACTCAGGTTTCAATGAACTGCATGCCCATATAGATGGCTTAGGAGGATTGATTCTACTGTTAGATACCCATTATTTTTTTATTTATTTTTTTTTTAACCCCTGTGTTTGGCATCTGGAAAGCTGAGGAACTGTCAGTTAGGCTAGGTGGGCAGTTGTAGAGAGATGGGTGTGAGCGTGACATCATCTCAGGTCCTTCACGGAAAGCATTACTGGGACCAGAAGATGCCTTGAGCGTGGCGGACAGGCGGAAAGGCTCCGAAGGTAGATTGTTGATCCTGCTTGTTGTCTCCTCTGTTGCATTCAGATCACCTGCTTTCACAGTTAGGGAGTTATCGTTTCGCTAGTTGAGGAAGGATATGGACGTAGCGGTGAGTGTGCAGTATACACATATAGAGGTGAGTGTGAAGGACCTCATCACTCACCTCTGTGTAGGATTGTGGCACCGAACACTTCACCTATGGTTCTCTGAGTGGGTTAGGATAAGTGGGAACTGGTCTGTAGTGGTGTGTTGTCCGCCAAGTAAAGAAGTTTCCTACCAACTATAGGTATGATTCCAAACTCAGGCGTAGAAAAAGAGCATGCTACAATATACCCTATACAGTTACGATGCATGATCAACATGCTCTCTAGCACACTGTCTCAAGACTGAAATGCATGTTCAACAACACAACCCCATTGTGCCACCCTTGGATCTTGCCTCTATAAAGCTGATTGATGTGGATGAAAAGCTATTACTTTACCACTTTCCCCAAAGTGGCCACTCAACTCCAGTCCATTTTGTGGTCCAGACTCAAATTTATGGAAGTGACAAAAGAAAAAATAAGACACACACAGAAGTCATCCATCTGCTGTCCATTTTTACAAGGTTAATTTTTGCAAACGCAAAACTGAATAAGGATGTTTGGCTTTAGCTTTGTTCTCTGAGTAGCCATCTTTCAATTAAGTCTCTTGCTGAGAACAAAAGTTCGGCAATGGAATTTTTGACTTATTGGATGCAAGATTAAGGGAATGCTCCTTTGGGTACATATCGGAGTCTGGAATTTTTTTCTAAGAGCTTCATACACTGCCGTTAATAAATAATAGACAAAGATAAAAGAACTGCTAACTTTGAGTGCATGTGTGACTATGTTTTGTAAGGATATAGAGCGTACACCTTACGAAAACAACTGTCAAGATGCATTAGGAACAGCACTTAATCTCAGCTGACAGCGTCAATGTCACAACGGGACTCAAAGCTTAGAGCAGAATCTAGGGAGAGTTTCTCAATGTTGATCCCTATAAAAAAAATAAGTACGCAAACTCGCCCGTACAGAAAAGAACGTAATGATTTTTTTTGGCAAGTCAACACAAGGACAAATATCCATGTGCCCAATGACTAATTCCAAAATAGAAGTGTTAACATGGAGCACTGAGCTCGGCAGAGCCGTGTGCCGGGGTCTTTATTTATATGCAGATTGATGCTACTCATGTGAAAACTAAAAACAGATCCCAAACCTGCCAAATGGAATAATTTTGGACTGAGGCCATATTTTTTTTGCTATGGGCTGTATTATTTATTCTAGCATAAATTATTACAGATGCACAAAAAAAAAACAGAAAACCGTACAAATAATTTATGAAAAGCAACACAGATTAAGAATTCAACCTTTAAGCCAAGCATTGGGGTGGCAAGGACTTTACGGTTACAGGGCTTGTCGCGAAAGCAAATTGTTAAGGGCTACGGACAACTTTGCTTGGAAATAAGGATACTCACATGTGTTCGGGGTTACCCTCAGTTAATGACTTTGCAAAAATAAAGTTTCCTTCTGCAGTCATCATTTCTTCATTCATTTTCAGGCCCAATTATATACAGTTTGCAACCTGATGTATTTTTTTTGGTGGGAATGTCAATTGGGTCATCATTATGTCATATCCCAAGCATACTATGGAAGACCCAATGGGAGGTAATTCAGGTGAACAACACTTTCGGGAACTCTATGGACTGGCAACAGCTAAATGGCAACTTTTTTGCACAGAGTTTTAGGTCTAGTAAAAACAAGTTATCACCTATTCATAGGATAAGTAAAAACATATTCATCATTGGGGGGTCCAACCACTGGGATCTGCACCGATTGGCAGAACTGGGCACTTTTATCCCCCTTAAGTGTTGTGCTGTACTTTTTTCGGCAGCCATATTGAGAATGAATGAAGAGGCAGTCGGGCATTTAAGCTATTGCTTAGCTCTGTAACAGGGATAAAAGTGCCCCATTCTGCCGATGGGTGCAGGTCCCAACAAATCAATGTTATCAACTTTGTGCATCCATGGTCCATGGTCCAAGTCAGTGTTCTCTAGCCGTGATTAAGAGTTGCGCAACATTTCTTGAGTTTCCGGGTTACCTGGTTTGATTTACCTGCCTGGCGGGACATGATCTGTGCAGAGTGCAGAAGACAGGCAACGTCTCGCCAGCCCAGCTATCCAATGGCTGAGCCTGGGATTCCAAAGAGAAAAGAAATTCACGAAGCTCCTGTCCACGGCCAGAGAGTGATGACCCGGACGTAGACCGAGGATGTACGAGGTGTTCGGCTCATCTCTAGTTATCACCAATCCTGTGGATAGGTGATAACTTGTTTTCACTGGACAAACCATTCAGTTGTGTACAGAGTTATACTGTATATCTAATATTTAGAGTGCAGAAAGAGAAAATGTTTAAGATGGGAAAGTGATATAGTAATTCCATTACCATTTTCTATGTGAGTCAGTAAGCTGGGCAGTAACGTTCGCTTCAACTTCAGATGTTGATCGGCTTTGTTTTCAGCTGCAGTTTCCTCACAACTATTTTTCTGATTTTGGTATAAAGCTGAAAATCGTCATTTTCATTTTAAGGGAAATGATAGTAAATTGCAAATATATTTGAAAATAGGGATCCAAAAGCTATGGACACTTGGGGCAGTGAGTATTAGAAAGCCATTGCTTTTAAAAGCGATGAATCATGTGCAGAATCACAAGTATGAAGACGAAAATTATGTTTTCAGAATGTTTTTACATGTTAAAGCTTTTTATTTATTTTTTTAAATTTTTTTTAACTTTCCTAGTGGCGGGCATGGTGGAAGTACATATATCCTTCTTTACACCATTTGTAGCCTACCTCTTACCAAACTAGTTGCCATAATACTTGGCTGAATTTCCCCTCTCTGATATTTTTTTATATTTCACTTGTTCCAACATGTTAGTGCTAGGTTGTTTGTTACCCACAGGGGCTGACATATCAATGGTGCAACAAGTGCAGCTACACAAGGGTCCAAGGGATAAAAGTAGGTGGAATTATGCATTTTGATGAGCTATTGGGCTGATAAGGGCCCATATATTGTTCTTGCACAAGAGCACTTTTCTGTCTGTGTCTGCCAGTAGATACCCATATCCCTTATGTATTGCATAATATATTGTTTTAGAATTTTATTGCACAAACATCATGCAAACCTCTCAACTTTTAAGACAAAAAGAGGGTCAAACGATACAGCGTGCATAGCACTACAGTACTATTTTGCCAACATTTTAAAAAAATACGGTTTGGGTACCATCTCGATATCCGAACTCAAACCCGAACCCAGACCCCTTTCAAATGAATGGGGGGGGGGGCCCGAACATCCAGTGTTACTCACACTGTCATCTGTGTGACACATCATGAGAAACACCAACTCTGATCGGCGTTAAGAGTCTGAGGCTCATTTGCTTTAGCTCCTGCCTGTAATGTTGAAAATTGTGGGTTTGAGTATGAGAGACTCACTTTTGGTTTAGTGGCCCCCAAATTAATGCTGGGTTCCCTTAAGTCCTGTGATCTCTAATGTTACTGAGATGACTGTCATGTGATATCTACTTTGTCTTCCTGAATCCCTTGATTTGCTACATTCTGCACAAGATTGTTCTAATTTATTCAAGGTGGAATGAATTCTATCCAAATTTTACAAAAAAATTTCCATTCTGTGAAAAAATTATTTTTTTGTAATTTGCTCCACACATATTTAGCTAAATGGCAGCCATGTGGATTTAGAAGCCAGCCAAAAGGTTAGAAAAGTGAAAAAAAATCCTAATACTCACCGTTCACCTGTGTCTCACCTGCTGCTTGCTGCCACCATCCGGTTCTCGCTCCTCCAAGCTCCATCTCCAGCTTCACTCTAGAATGGGACTTCTGGATGCAACCAGGTCTTGTAGGTTACTGCACCTTGTAAGGTTATGATGTACATCGTGACTTTGTGATGTCATTACGCGCTCCACATCAGCAAGGTAAGATTGGATCTCCGAGGCAAAGCCTTGGAAGTCATTGCTGCAACAAAAGACCACAATGTATGTCGCAACATTGTGACGTCATGACATGTTCCACATCAGCATGGTGCACAAGGACATATGAGGATTGGTCAAAGCCAGAATTCCTGCTCTAAAGTGAAGAGTCTTTAGATATAGTGCTTAACGGAGGAAGGAAGAGGTGAGGAGAACCAGACAACGAGCAGCAAGTATGGCCATACAGGTGAGCAATGAGGTAAGCATTCTATTATCCTTTTGTTTCTTTACATGTTCCATTTATGCTTTTAGTTCTTTTTACTACCATCCATTTTAATTTATATATCCATCATAAGACTCCAGAATCTGTCAAAAATTCCAGAACGATGTTTCAACCAGGTAATCAGCGCATGTATGAAGATTCTGAGAAGTGGCTAAAACCCAAGATGGAAATTCTGTATCCATTAAATCCTTTTAAACATTTCATACCATTTTTGAAGCTCCGAGAAAATGGATCATCATATTGTGACAGATTTATGCATTCCTTCCGAGCACCGTACACACATAATGCATTAGGTAATAGCGTTTTCTCAGAAATAACAATTTATAAGATGCTTTCAAGTTAAATTTTCTATATGATTTATTTTGGGAACAGAAACTGCTAGCAAGTCAATATAAAGCTATCTGCGGCTGCTGAAATAAACTAAACAGACATATGAGAAAGGTTTTTATTGTTTTTCGGTTTTATGCTACAGTGTTAGCCATATACAGTTGTAGGGAGGAGGACCCCCGCAGAGTTTCTGGGCCGTAACCAAGGGGACCACCATCTGAGTTCCTAAGGAAACAGTACTCGGGGAGCAGAGGAGGAGAGTGGACTGCTGAGAGTGACAGGACAGCAAGGGGAGGGGCGAGTATAAAAGGGACAGGGAGCGCGCAGGGGAGTCAGTTGGTGATACGTCAGACACGGAGCAGGAGACAGAGGGTTCATGAGAGAGCGGGAAGGACACTGACAGTTGAGAGAAGCGACCAGCAGCAGACGGTAGATATGCAGTGGCCCTCAGGAAAGAGGCGCCGAGCCTACCGACAGGGGACTGTCTCTTCACCTCAATCCTGGGTTACAGCCTGCCCCTGGTCATCTTCGGCTGTTACCGCAGAGCTCGAGCCCTCCGCGGCCTGTCCGCTCCCTCTCCTGGCTGCTGCCATTCCTCTTCAGTCCATGGTTGCGGCCTGCCCGCTGTCACCCGTGGACGCTGCCGGTTCACGTCAGCCCATGGTTGCGGCCTGTCTTTCACTGCTCACAGCTGCCTTCACCCCACTACAGTCGGCAGTGGGGGACTGTTCCTCGTCAACAGAGACACTCTGCACACAGCCCCAGGCTGTGCACGCGGCCAGTAAACCGCCACTCTTGAGCACTGTGACACCACACTGCTTGGGGACAGGAGTCCCATTGAACTCGCTAACAAGCGCAACCCCGCTGTTACAACAAGGGGTTACTTCATCTCAGGACTCAATCAGGGCCTGTTGTGTGCCCCAACTCCTTCTGGGAGCTGGGGCACCCAAAGACTTCTCCTAATCTTCAGCTGCTGGGCCCAGTGGCTGCGACGCCAAGGCAGCCTCATCAAAGACTCCACAGCAGCCTAATCAAAGACACCACAGCAGCCTCATCAAAGATGCCAAAGCAGCTTCATCAGCAACGTAGCGTCCACAGAGCCGCCGAGGGACGTCAGGACAGATAAGTGACATTATAGAGTGTTACGTGTTACACAACCACTCAGCACCCAGAATATATTGTGCAGTTATATGTATGTACAGTGGGGAAAAAAAGTATTTAGTCAGTCAACAATAGTGCAAGTTCCACCACTTAAAAAGATGAGAGGCGTCTGTAATTTACATCATAGGTAGATCTCAACTATGGGAGACAAACTGAGAAAAAAAAATCCAGAAAATCACATTGTCTGTTTTTTTTTCATTTTATTTGCATATTATGGTGGAAAATAAGTATTTGGTCAGAAACAAGCAATCAAGATTTCTGGCTCTCACAGACCTGTAACTTCTTCTTTAAGAGTCTCCTCTTTCCTCCACTCATTACCTGTAGTAATGGCACCTGTTTAAACTTGTTATCAGTATAAAAAGACACCTGTGCACACCCTCAAACAGTCTGACTCCAAACTCCACTATGGTGAAGACCAAAGAGCTGTCAAAGGACACCAGAAACAAAATTGTAGCCCTGCACCAGGCTGGGAAGACTGAATCTGCAATAGCCAACCAGCTTGGAGTGAAGAAATCAACTGTGGGAGCAATAATTAGAAAATGGAAGACATACAAGACCACTGATAATCTCCCTCGATCTGGTGCTCCACGCAAAATCCCACCCCGTGGGGTCAGAATGATCACAAGAACGGTGAGCAAAAATCCCAGAACCACGCGGGGGGACCTAGTGAATGAACTGCAGAGAGCTGGGACCAATGTAACAAGGCCTACCATAAGTAACACACTACGCCACCATGGACTCAGATCCTGCAGTGCCAGACGTGTCCCACTGCTTAAGCCTGTACATGTCCGGGCCCGTCTGAAGTTTGCTAGAGAGCATTTGGATGATCCAGAGGAGTTTTGGGAGAATGTCCTATGGTCTGATGAAACCAAACTGGAACTGTTTGGTAGAAACACAACTTGTCGTGTTTGGAGGAAAAAGAATACTGAGTTGCATCCATCAAACACCATACCTACTGTAAAGCATGGTGGTGGAAACATCATGCTTTGGGGCTGTTTCTCTGCAAAGGGGCCAGGACAACTGATCCGGGTACATGAAAGAATGAATGGGGCCATGTATCGTGAGATTTTGAGTGCAAACCTCCTTCCATCAGCAAGGGCATTGAAGATGAAAAGTGGCTGGGTCTTTCAACATGACAATGATCCAAAGCACACCACCAGGGCAACGAAGGAGTGGCTTCGTAAGAAGCATTTCAAGGTCCTGGAGTGGCCTAGCCAGTCTCCAGATCTCAACCCTATAGAAAACCTTTGGAGGGAGTTGAAAGTCCGTGTTGCCAAGCGAAAAGCCAAAAACATCACTGCTCTAGAGGAGATCTGCATGGAGGAATGGGCCAACATACCAACAACAGTGTGTGGCAACCTTGTGAAGACTTACAGAAAACGTTTGACCTCTGTCATTGCCAACAAAGGATATATCACAAAGTATTGAGATGAAATTTTGTTTCTGACCAAATACTTATTTTCCACCATAATATGCAAATAAAATGAAAAAAAAACAGACAATGTGATTTTCTGGATTTTTTTTTCTCAGTTTGTCTCCCATAGTTGAGGTCTACCTATGATGTAAATTACAGACGCCTCTCATCTTTTTAAGTGGTGGAACTTGCACTATTGCTGACTGACTAAATACTTTTTTTCCCCACTGTATGTATAATAGGTTCCATGTGAGATGCATGTCCCTAATGCATCAGTTCACAGGCTGCGCCCCTGGGCAGAGGGGACACGATATTCTCCTTTTGTCCGCCCTCCCCCCACCTTTGTAATTCCCACAGTAAACATCGGCAGGCTCCGGCCACCTGCAGCTTTTGTAATGTATGTCTGGCCTGCCGCTTTTCTATTGGCCGGCCCTCTGTATCTGTGTGATATATTCTGTGTACTGTGAGTAAAGTGTTGTCAGACTGGAAATACATGGAGAAGCAGTGATCTTTTATATGCGCCCATGTAACCAAGGAATTCCAGCCAGCGTCATTCATTCAGACTCCAGCCAATGCAGAGCGGACCTCCGAAAACACGGGGTGGTACTGAAAGAGGTACCCCAGCTTGGTAGACCCCATTACATAGAGTATAAGGACTCGTAGATGGCCATACCGTGGCCCCATAGTAACTGGCCTCGGCCAGGTTAGCCGTGTTCTTTCCAAATAGTGTTTGGTTGTACTGAATCCCTGCGAGGACAACTGTTGTTACTCCTTTTTGGTTGCTTAGTATAGCCCTAGCGGCTTTAAATTATAAAGAGATTGCTTTTCAAAGTTCAACCAGTCTCGCATCTCGTCACTGCATCCTGCGAACCTGCTACATAGTCTTTAGACCTACCCTTAATATTCATGTATACATTGTTTTTTCACATTTTATGGCAGAGTTTCTGACCTTGGTGGAGTCACCAGAGCATCAGGAGTAGTAGCTGCTGAGAAGATCAAAAGTCGAATGGGATCTTCTTTTACAAAGAGATTATGAAAGAAAATAGTAAAAGAGATTGAACCTAGACATTGTTTCCCAAAGTATAACGAACCAGTTTGCCACATCGGCTCTGTTACCACTTGCCATGGTCATCTCAAATAGCTTGTCTGTGCCAACCACCCCATATCTTCCCCAATGATAGCCAGCTTTCAGAGTAAATGTCCAGCCTGCTCCTCTTACAGTTGAAAGTGGGCACAAAATTCTAGCAAAAAAATACATTTTTGTGTCTTGAACTCTTTTTTCTGCTCAAAGAGACCATAGGAGTGAGGGTGTTTGTGTTAAGTTTTGCCGTGTGGCACAATTGTTGGTAATTATGCTCTTGGCTCTTATTATTAGGGATGTTCCAAATAAGCAACCTATTTTTAAGGGCCCCCATACACATTAGATTAATGTTAGCAAAACCCACCGACACTTATGGGTTCGGTCAACAATCTAATGCAAATTGGGGCACTGGTCATTCATGGTTAGGGAAGATGTCATTCGAACATGACTGATATCAGACTGCTGATTGCATTGTACTCCTGGATTAATGTGCCCAGCCAACATTTCAACTGGTGGCTTTCTCATAGAGAACACAAGAGCACACAGCTGAAAGAGCATTCCTGTTAATGGGAGATTCAACTCTGAGACGGCTGTTGGCCAAAAAATCAGCCAAAGCACCGTTCGGCCGACAGTTATATAATACGTAAGATTGAAGATGCTCCAGCAATAGAGTCGACTCTTGATTCTGAAAGGGGATGTACCAAGAATGCAAGTTATCATCTTACATATGACTGGGAACCTCACTGATCTGGAGAATGGGGCTTTGATGTTCCCCTTTTTTAAATCAAGCAATGGTCACCCATGTGCACCACTGTTCCATTCATTGTTTATGATACTAAGATAGCTAAGAGCTGGACTTGATTTTCTCTAAGTGTCATGGACAATGAATAGAGTGGTGGTGCTATTGCTCCATTTAAAAGAGCCCTTCAGTGCCCCCTTCTAGGAATCATTAAATAAATGAATTTGTAAAAATGACCAGGTAATCCATGGTGAGTTAAAAGACACCAATGTAATCCATAGTTGCACCAATTCCACTAGACCAGGATCTGCTTTCTCCAACAGTCTCATTGACAATGAATACAGTAGTGGTGCTATTGCTCCATTTAAAAGGACTTTTAAGTGCCCCATCTTCTTGGGATCAGTAAATAAATGAATGGACAAATGGGCGTCCAGGCAATCCTAGGAGAATCAGTAGACATTAATATAATCAGTAGCTACACTAAGTCTACTAAATCAGGAGCTGCTTTCTCCAACAGTATCATAGACAAATAATAGATTGGTGGTGCTACCGCTTCTATCAAAAAGGCTCTTCAGTGCTCCATTCTTCTTGGGATCAATAAATGAATGAGCAAATGGGTGACCATGTACTCAATGGTGAATGAAAAGACCCCTATGTAGATCAGGAGCTCCACTAGACAAGGAGCTGATATTTTGAATCCCCTATTGTGACAACCATATAGACCAGAAGGGAATAATGCATGATGTGGACCTAGTGTTCAATTCTACAAATTGCTTAGGTAAAGTGGATACCTTGGGTCTTAGGTTAGCCTGTTTCTTTATATTGTCAAGATTTTGTTACTTTTATGACTCTTTCTTGATTATTCTTGCTCTTAGGGTGAATCAACAGATTGTTTTCGAAACATGATCAACTTCATCATATTACCATTCTCCACCAAAAATGATCATATGACGCATCATATAAAATAAAAGTACTAATGCGTTCCATCTCAACTTATCATTATTATCATTTCTTTAATCCTTGTAACATACAATGGTGTGAAAAAGTGTTTGCCCCCTTCCTGATTTCTTATTCTTTTGCATGTTTGTCGCACTTAAGTGTTTCAGATCACCAAACAAATTTAGAAAAGATAACACAAGTAAACACAAAATGCAGTTTTTAAATTAAGGTCTTCTTTATTATGAAGGGAAAAAAGAAATCCAAAACCTACAGGACCCTGTGTGAAAAAGTGATTGCCCCCTTCCCCCTTGAAACATAAATAAGCTGTGGTTTATCACATCTTTGGAAAGCAGATGTGAAATTCCCTAGCCACACACAGTCCTGATTACTGCGACACCTGTTCTCAATCAAGAAATCACTTAAATAGGACCTGCCTGACAAAGTGAAGTAGACCAAAATATCAGGAAGTGGGCAAGCACATTTTCACACAGGGGCCTGTAGGTTTGGATTTCTTTTTCCCTTAATAATAAAGACTTTAATTTAAAAACTACATTTTGTGTTTACTTGTGATAAAGTTGTCCATTTTTCTATTCTTACCATGATACAAAAAGTTGCCTAAACACTGGCGTCCACCTTCTCGGTTGTCAAAATAAATCTTTAGAAATAAAATTAAATCTAGTCTTATACATTGCCCACTAGCCCCCATGCACTTTAGTATACAGTTTTCAAATACTATTAAATTGATAAGGAAAGTAAAATAATTGCAATAAAATACAACATAAACACATGCCGGAGAATCGGTAATTAAGCATTCTCTTAATATCACAAGATTGCGAAGACTCCTCCAGTTCTTAAATACATTCTTGCCATCTGTCTCAGGCAATCAACAGGTAAACAGTGTTGCTGTGGGTTATTCACTATGAAATCCCAGTTGCCACAAACAGCTTGTCGTGTCTAACATCTTCTTCAGCTGGCGATGGAAGATTTAAGACATAAAGTTCAAGGAAATATGCTGCGACATGACTCGTTTTGATAGACATCAAGGAACAGAGGGAGAAGGATATTTTAGCAATGGCCATAAGAAGGTCCAAAGGACATTAGCATACTGTTTGAGGTTGGGTTGTTAAATTTCACTTGATGGCAGGGTTCAAAGAATATATGCGTATTTGAGGTAATCTGCTCACATTTTCCTCCAGATGTCAAATTAGAGAGATTTAGACAAAACAAAATTCGAGTAAATGGTTTTAAAATGAACCAAACAGTAGACAACTGTAAGTCGAGTAATAAGCTGATTGAAATCGGAAATTATTTTTTTTGGACTTGTAAATTTCTTCCGGATGTTATGTTCCTGACAAGATATTCTATAAATATAAGATACACTTTCTGTACTATACTTCTTTAGTATGTAATATATACTTGTGTGTATATATATTTGTTTCTTTTAAGTTTTAGCATAACTGCAATGCAGAAAAGATTTAAATTTATATATCTAAATATTTTCCTAAATACAGTATATATATATACCGTATATATTTATTTATACACATATATAATTATACAGTTGTGGCTAAAAGTATTGACACCCCTGCAATTCTGTCAGATAATACTCAGTTTCTTCCTGAAAATGATTGCAAACACAAATTCTTTGGTATTATTATCTTCATTTAACTTGTCTTAAATGAAAAAACACAAAAGAGAATGAAGCAAAAAGCAAAACATTGATCATTTCACACAAAACTCCAAAAATGGGCCAGACAAAAGTATTGGCACCCTCAGCCTAATACTTGGTTGCACAACCTTTAGCCAAAATAACTGCGACCAACCACTTCCGGTAACCATCAATGAGTTTCTTACAATGCTCTGCTGGAATTTTAGACCATTCTTCTTTGGCAAACAGCTCCAGGTCCCTGATATTTGAAGGGTGCCTTCTCCAAACTGCCATTTTTAGATCTCTCCACAGGTGTTCTATGGGATTCAGGTCTGGACTCATTGCTGGCCACCTTAGAAGTCTCCAGTGCTTTCTCTCAAACCATTTTCTAGTGCTTTTTGAAGTGTGTTTTGGGTCATTGTCCTGCTGGAAGACCCATGACCTCTGAGGGAGACCCAGCTTTCTCACAATGGGCCCTACATTATGCTGCAAAATTTGTTGGTAGTCTTCAGACTTCATAATGCCATGCACACGGTCAAGCAGTCCAATGCCAGAGGCAGCAAAGCAATACCAAAACATCAGGGAACCTCCGCCATGTTTGACTGTAGGGACCGTGTTCTTTTCTTTGAATGCCTCTTTTTTTCTCCTGTAAACTCTATGTTGATGCCTTTGCCCAAAAAGCTCTACTTTTGTCTCATCTGACCAGAGAACATTCTTCCAAAACGTTTAGGCTTTTTCAGGTGACTTTTGGCAAACTCCAGCCTGGCTTTTTTATGTCTCGGGGTAAGAAGTGGGGTCTTCCTGGGTCTCCTACCATACAGTCCCTTTTCATTCAGACGCCGATGGATAGTACGGGATGACACTGTTGTACCCTCGAACTGCAGGGCAGCTTGAACTTGTTTGGATGTTAGTCGAGGTTCTTTATCCAACATCCGCACAATCTTGCGTTGAAATCTCTTGTCAATTTTTCTTTTCCGTCCACATCTAGGGAGGTTAGCCACAGTGCCATGGGCTTTAAACTTCTTGATGACACTGCGCACGGTAGACACAGCAACATTCAGGTCTTTGGAGATGGACTTGTAGCCTTGAGATTGCTCATGCTTCCTCACAATTTGGTTTCTCAAATCCTCAGACAGTTCTTTGGTCTCCTTTCTTTTCTCCATGCTCAATGTGGTACACACAAGGACACAGGACAGAGGTTGAGTCAACTTTAATCCTTGTCAACTGGCTGCAAGTGTGATTTAGTTATTGCCAACACCTGTTAGGTGCCACAGGTAAGTTACATGTGCTGTTAATTACACAAATTAGAGAAGCATCACATGATTTTTCGAACAGTGCCAATACTTTTGTCCACCCTCTTTTTTATGTTTGGTGTGGAATTATATCCAATTTGGCTTTAGAACAATTTTTTTTGTGTTTTTTCATTTAAGACAAATTAAATGAAGATAATAATACCAAAGAATTTGTGTTTGCAATCATTTTCAGGAAGAAACTGAGTATTATCTGACAGAATTGCAGGGGTGTCAATACTTTTGGCCACAACTGTATATATATATATATGTTTATATTTATATAAACTAGTGTGAGTCAAAAATTCTGTGTACTTCGTTTATATTATAACTTTTGTTGGCCACTCTCTCTTATTAGACCTTTCTGTAGGAGGTTGCTGTCTCCCAAGTCACTGTTGCGCAGGTCTGAACATGTTGCTTCAGTTCATTTATGACTGCGAGCGAGAAACCATGGCTGTCCCACCTGTGATTGACAGGAAAGAAGGGAAGTTTACTGCAATTCGTTTTTTGTGGTCTAGGGGTGTGTCTGGAGCGGATATTTATCAAAGGCTTTGCGCAGAGTATGGAGAAGTGTCGGTCAATGAATAGACATGGCTAAAAGCTCCTTAGAGAAGAAGAGGGCTTGAACTTTAGTGCCGCCTACTGAGGCAGCAATTCTAAAAGTCAATGTCGAACCTTTCCGAGTGACTTAGGATAAGAAGCCAAGCCAGACACTCCATTTTCAGAAACATGATTTTAGGGGTATTGCTCCTCATCAATGAAAA
Organism: Dendrobates tinctorius; assembly: GCF_039654945.1. NCBI lineage: Eukaryota > Metazoa > Chordata > Amphibia > Anura > Dendrobatidae > Dendrobates > Dendrobates tinctorius. The sequence continues at coordinate 10,816,716 of NW_027361677.1, forward strand.
GCAGAAGTTCTGATTTGGATAGGTGACAGACCTTTGACATTGCTTTAGGAGGTAACATTCCTCCTTGTGGAAAAGAAAAACATAATGTAAGGAGACTAATAGGCCATGCAATGCTTCACTGGAAATTTAGATATGCAAATATCCTCTTCAGAGAGGAAGAAGACTAGACCTCTAGTGCTACCTATTGGAGATAGCAAGCCTAAAGTCAATGTCCGGCTTTTAACGAGCCTTGCCACATGACTTAGGATAGCTACCCCAATAGGTAGCACTAGAGTTCTTCTCCTCATCCTCTCTGAAGAGGCTTTTTGCAATTTGAATAGGTGTGGAAAACTAAAAGTCTTCCATTCAACAGCAATCCAGCTGCAATCTGTTTTAGCTGGATGAAAAAACAAAGTATACAATTTTTTTCTTGATAAAATATGGATAGCAACTGAATCATAGATGTTATACCAGTCCAACTAATAAAAAGGAAACATAGATCATAGAATCGTAGACTTGGAAGGGACCTCCTGGGCCATTTGGTCCAACCCCCTGTTCAAAGCAGGATTCGCTAAATCATTCCAGACAGATGTCTGTCCAGCCTATGTTTGAAGACTTCCATTGAAGGAGAATTCACCACTTCTCGTGGCAGCCTGTTCCACTCATTGACCACCCTGTCAAAAAGTTTTTTCTAATATCTAATCTGTGTCTCCTCCCATTCAGTTTCATCCCATTGCTTCTAGTATTTCCTTGTGCGAATGAGAATAAAGATGATCCTTCTACAATGTGACAGCCCTTGAGATATTTGTAGACAGCTATTAAGTCTCCTCTCAGTCTTCACTTTTGCAAGCTAAACATTCCCAAATCATGCAACCTTTCCTCATAAGACAGGATTTGCAGACCAGTCACCATTCTGGTCGCTCTTTTCTGAACTTGCTCCAGTTTGTTGATGTCTTTTTTAAAATGTGGCACCCAAAACTGGACACAGTATTCCAGATGAGGTCTGACCAAAGAGGAGTAGAGGGCAATAATGACTTCACGTGATCTAGACGGTATGCTTCTGTTAATAAATCCTAGAATTGCATTTGCCTTTTTTGCTGCTGCATCACACTGTTGACTCATATTCAGTCTGTGATCTATTAGTATACCCAAGTCTTTTTCACATGTGCTGTTGCTTAGCTCTATTACTCCGATTCTGTATATGCTTTTTTCATTTTTATTGCCCAGATGTAGTACTTTACATTTTTCCCTGTTAAAAACCGTTCTCATAGTTGCTGCCCACTGCTCCAGTTTATTTATATCTTTTTGAATCCTCTCTCTTCTCCAGTATTAGCTATCCCTCCTAGCTTTGTGTCATCAGCAAATATAATCAGTTTACCCTCACTTCCTTCATCTAAATCGTTGATAAAGATGTTGAACAATACAGGGCCCAGGACAGAGCCCTGTGGTACCCCACTTGAGGCATTCTTCCAACTGGATGTGCAGCCATTTACGACCACTCTTTGGGTCCGATCACTAAGCCAGTTATGAATCCACCTAACAGTTGCCTTGTCCATTCCATACCTAGTCATTTTTTCAATAAGGATTGTGTGAGATACTTTGTCAAATGCTTTGCTGAAGTCAAGATATACTATATCTACAGCATTTCCCTGATCCACCCAATCAGTGATTCCATCATAGAAGGAAATTAAGTTAGTCTGACATGACTTATTAGTTACAAAACCCATGCTGACTCGGTTTAATCACTCCATTCTTATCCAGGTACTGACATACATGTTGTTTAATAATTTGTTCAAGGATCTTTCCTGGTATAGAAGTCAGACTCACCGGCCTATAGTTGCCTGGGTCCACCTTCTTCCCCTTTTTGAAGATAGGAACAACATTTGCTCTTCTCCAGTCTTCTGGGACTTCTCCTGTTCTCCAAGAATTTTCAAAGATTATGGAGAGGGGTTCAAAAATTTCTTCTGCTATCTCCTTCAGTACTCTGGGGTGTAATTCACCTGGACCTGGAGACTTGAATTCATTTAGGTTAGCTAAGTGTTTCCTCACTATCTTTCTGTTTATAGATAGCCTGGATTCTTCTATTCCCTTAATAGGACAGTGAAGGACAGTTGATGTTACATTTCCTTTCTGAGAGAAAACAGATGCAAAATAGGAATTTAAAAGTTCAGCCTTCTCAACATCCTGTCTTACCATTTCATCATTTTCATCCTGTAAAAATCCTATAGCATCTTTGACTTTTCTTTTACTTTTGACATATCCCCAAAATCCTTTATTATTGCTTTTGATGTCTCTTGCAAGCCTCAATTCATGGTCAGCCTTAATAATCTGATTTGTGCCCTGCAGGTTCTGCAGACAGCATTATATTCTTCCTTAGATATGCCTCCCTCTTTCCATTTTGTAAACATTTCTTTCTTCCTTTTTAGCATGTGCTTAAGTTCTGTGTTCATCCATCCTGGCTTTCTTAAATGCTTCCTATTCTTCCCTCTTTTTGGAATTAACAATTGTGCTTTGAGAATTTCATTTTTCAAGATTTCCCATCCTTCCTGGACATTTTTGTCTTTAAGGATATCCAGCCATTGGATCCCTCCAATTCTCTTTCTGAATCCCTTAAAATCTGCCTTTCTGAAATCTAACCTTGTCGTCTGAGTCTTCACAGGTCTTCCGCCTCTAGTTATCCAAAATTCTAAAATAGCATGGTCGCTACCTCCTAGGGACCCAGCCACTTTTACCTCCTCAACCATTTCCTCCCTGTTTGTAAGGATTAGATCCAAGGTAGCAGTTCCCCATGTCTTCTCCCCTACCTTTTGGATGATAAAGTTGTCAGCAAGAGAGGATAAGAATTTCCTTGACCTGTTAGTTTTGCCTGAGAGAGATTCCCAACAAATGTCTGGATAGTTGAAATCTCCCATGACAACTATGTCATATTTTTTGGAGAACTTGGCCATTTGATGCATAAAGAGTTCATCCATATCTTCAGCTTGCACAGGCGGCCTGTAGTAAATGCCTACAATGGTGTCCTTTCCATTGTTCTGTCCGTGTATTCTTACCCAAACAGTTTCCACAGAACTCCCAGTCTCTGAAGCTTCAATCTCTGTGCAGATATACGCATTTCTAACATATAATGCGACACCTCCTCCTCGTTTATCAAGTCTGTTTCTAGCAAATAAGTTGTATCCTTCTAGCCTTGTATTCCAATCATGTGTATCGTCCCACCAAGTTTCAGTGATTCCAATGACATATTTCTTTTCCTGTGTTAGTAGTTCCAATTCTCCTTTGTTGCCCATGCTTTGTGCATTAGTATAGAAACATTTTAGTTTGTGATTGGTTTCTCTTTCTCCAATATTTTTATTATTTAGATTTTTTTGTCTTTATTTTTTCCTCCCACTTCTAATACCAGAGTTCTCAATAGCATTTGTCAGGTGGATGGCTTTTTCTGGCCTTTTGCTTCCCTTCCCACATTGTTCTAGTTTAAAGCTCTCCTGATGAGTGTAGCAAGGCGACTTCCAAATACATGTTTTCCAGTCTTCGTAAGGTGCACCCCATCTCTAGCAAGTAGTCCATCGTATAGGTAATTCACTCCGTGATCCAGAAATCCAAATCCTTGCTGACGGCACCATCAACGTAGCCAGTTGTTCACCTGCAGAATCTTATTCCACCTCCTTGTTCCATGGCCATCCACTGAGAGGATGGAAGAGAAGACCACCTGCGCTCCCAGTTCTTTCACTTTCTTGCCTAAGTTTTCAAAGTCACTGCAGATGGTTTCCAGGTCGTTTCTTGCTGTGTCATTTGTCCCCACATGTTTTAGCAGCAATGGGTTGTCATCTGTAGGTCTAAAGAGTCCTGATATCCTGTCAGACGCATCTTTAATTTTTGCACCTGGAAGACAGCACATTTCTCTTGAAGTTATATCTGGTCTGCAGGTAGCGGCCTCTGTTCCTCTCAACAGGGAATCCCCCATGACCACCACTCTCCGTTTCTTCTTCACAACATTTTTCTTTCTCCATCCAGGAGGATTCTGAAGACGTACAAGGTTGCTGTTTGTGGGCAAAGTCTTATCATGATGTATTTCTTCATCGTTCTCCTGCATGAGAGCCTGGTACTGGTTCCTGAGCAGTATGGGTGCTGACTGCCTCCCGATCCTCCTGCTTCTCTGGGTCACATGCTTCCATTCCTCTCTGTCTTCAGGTGCACTTTGAATTTCTTCTCTTTCTGTAACATGAAGAGATAATTCTGCTCTGTCTAAGAACTCTTCACCTTCCTTAATGATCTTCAACGTAGCTAACCTCTCTGAGATTTTGCAACTTTTCCGCCAACAGGGACACAAGCTTGCATTTGTGGCATGCGAAGTTAGGCTTTTCCACTGGTAAGTCTGTGAACATGTAGCAAGAAATGAAGCTCACCAAATGGCTCCTGGCCTCTTCCATATTGAGATTTCAAAACGATGAAAAATGAGCCAAAATTCGCACGCCGAAATGATCTCCTCAGGACTCTTCCTCTGGTTTACCGATTTCCTCTTTTCAGCTGCAACGGCCAAAACCCAGTGATCGTTGAGCTCGCGGAGACTCTTCACTTATCCCAGAAGGCACTGGGAATATGCAAATGATCTCCTCAGGACTCTTCCCCTGGTTTACTAGTTTCCTCTTTTCAGCTGCAACGGCCAAAACCCAGTGATCGTTGAGCTCGCGGACTCTTCACTTATCCCTGAAGGCACTGGGAATATGCAAATGATCTCCTCAGGACTCTTCCCAGATCCCAGGAAATAGGAGGAAGTTCTCAGGGTTTGCATCCAACAGCCACCGACTACTGAACTAGCCACTGGACAAGGTTTGCAAATCGATCTTCACCAATTCTAGTCATCTATGTCTTCTGTTAACCAATTCATTTTTTAAGCACTGCACATGCCCAGTACATTAGAGATGGTCTGAGACACTCCAAACAGACATCAAAGTGTACATCCATTTTTTCTCTATTTGTAACGAATCTAGTTTTACATAACATTAAACACAAATGGATAACAATTTTCGAATGTGACCTGAGCCTAAGTGTTAAAAAAAGTTTAATTGGGGTCACACCTCCTTGACCATGTGCCGTGTACATTTAGGTTCCGATTTTGTCAAGTTTTGACAAATCCAAACTTTCACTCTGGTCTGAAACTAAATAACTGTCAACTCATTGTTGACTTGAGAGTGATCTAATAGCAATTGAGAAATGTCTAAAAATTCTAAGAAATTTCTAATTTCTTTTTGGGCAAGGATGCTTACAAGGTCAGGCCATGTAATTCCTGATCCCTAACTGAAGATGAAACATAGTTTATGTAGGTTGAACTCGATAGACACATGTCTTTATGCAGCTATAAACGTTTGTTTCCAAAGCTTTATTGGACTCCTAATCTTTGGTACCGTGACCCAATTATTGCTTCAAAAATGCTATCAAACATTCTTCCTAGAATAAACTTGGCAACCTTCGACTTACGACTACGCTACATTGAGATTGCACTAAGGGCATAGCTGAAAAGCTGGCCATACACATTAGATGGCTGTGGGATGATTGTTAAGCTGACCCTCCCATACATGTAATTGCTCGTTCTATCAAGTGCTCGTGTTTTTGATGAGAACGCCACCAGCTGATATGTTGGCCAATGACTTATCTCTGGGATAACAGTGATTGGTAGTCCAAAATTTGTCATGTCTGATCAACATCACTCCTGTTATGGCTGGTGGAATGCACCAAATAAGACGGTAGTAATAAGGTGCATTTGCAGCCTGGGGTCCACCGTGCAGAGATTGTTACCTGCTGCCCGGTAATGGAGGACGCTATATGGCGGTATAATGGAAGTACACACGCATTTTAACGTCACCCGGTGTGTACAGAGGCGGATTCTGTTGCTTCACAGAACCACACTACCACGGAATATAAATGCTGTAGCCTGTTAAAGCTCACAGAGCTTGGCAAAGTGAGCGCTAGTGTACAGTCACAGAACTCTGCCCCAAAGACACAGGGTAAGAGTCCCTCTAGACCCACTAAGCACATGGCATCGCACCTGCGAACACCACTAATAGACGCTGGCTACCGTGGAGAGCTGACCAAGTGAACAGTGGCGTACAGGCAAAGCCACTACTTGGCGCTGATGCTAGTCCCTGACTCTGCCTCCTACCTGCACTAACAGCCTGGCACAGCTCATCAACACACACGTACCAAGGGTAGGGGTTTCATAATGAGTCATTCACCAGAGACATTCATACATGCATACAACACTCACTCCACATGTGTAACGAATGGAAGCAGAGGCAGAGATGGTGAAGTTCACATTCGTTTTTATTTTTTAAGTGGAACCTCGGGACCACGGTCCGGGGGGGCTCCGAAGGGGGCGTGACTAGTGAGCCCCGGGCACCTGTAGTAAAGCCCCTCAAGCAGGGTTAGAATGGAATACCCGGAGGACACAGGTGCTACCTCCAGTTAGACCCCGAACACGTGGCAGCTGTCCCAGCGGGACCAAAAGGGATAACAAAAGTTACAGCAGAGTCCGTAATACGCTGGGTGCTGGATCCGGTTAGTTGGTAAGGAGTCGGTTCCAGTGACCTTCACACAGTCCTTGGACTCGGATGGCCGTAGGCGGAACGGGATGGCTTAGGCCCAGATGGTTGCGGATATAACCAGGTAACACAGGATACTGATATGCTGTGGAAACAGAGAGCATTAGACAATGCACAGAGACTGCAGATGCAGCGCAGACAGGTTAGCATGAGAACCGGGCATGAGAACCGGATGTAGCAATGATAGATACTCGTTGCTCCGGCGCTCTCCCTATGGAGGAGAGGCCAGAAATAGCAGCCAGTGCGCTGCCATTGGTTGCATTGCATTGTCCGCATGCCTTTTCATACGCTGGGAGGCTTTCTCCAGAGCAGTTTTGGTATCCCTCCAGACCTTAGAAAAATCTTCGGAGAAAGTATCGGCAGCTGGAACGCCAGATGATCCGGAGATGGGAAGAGGTATTCCGGGTTGCAATCCGAAGACAATCTGAAAGGGAGACTTTCCAGAAGATTCACTTACTTGATTGTTGTAAGAAAATTCGGCCCAGGACAGTAAGTCTACCCAGTCGTCATGATGGGCGTTAACAAAGTGACGCAGGAATCCAGCCAGGATTTCATTTGTCCTCTCCACTTGTCCATTGGACTGGGGATGGTATGCTGAGGAAAAATCCAGTTCAATTCTTACCAGTTTACAAACTGCTCTCCAGAATCTTGAGGTGAACTAGACTCCTCTGTCGGACACGATGTGGAGAGGGAAACCATGGAGACGGAAGATGTGCCGGATGAATAGGTCCGCCTACTCAGGAGCAGTTGGAAGACTGGGCAGTGGAACGAAGTGAGCCATTTTAGAGAAGCGATCCACCACTGCCCACACCACAGAACAGCCAGATGAGATCGGGAGATCTGTGATGAAGTCCATCGCGATATGTTGCCAGGGAGCAGACGGAATTGGAAGAGGCTGAAGCCTACCTGCGGGTAGATGCTTGGCCGTCTTGTTACGAGCACAGGTAGGACAGGCTGTGACGTACTCCAGAATGTCCTTAGCCATGGCAGGCCACCAGTAGTACCGGGAGATGAGTTGCAGAGTCTTTCTCTGCCCAGAGTGACCAGCCAACTTGGACGAGTGACCCCACCGAAGGACACGAGTACGCTCAGAAGCTGACACGAAAATCTTCCTGGGAGGCAGCCGGGCAAGATCAGTAGAAGCGACCGCGACTAACCTTGAGGGTTTATAAATTGAAAGAAGAAAGCTACTGACCATCAATGCAGGGATCACTGCAAAATTACAAATTTTATTGGTAATAGACAAACAAAAGGTTGTTAAAAACATTAAAAAGTCAAAAAATGACAAAGACAAAGCACCAGACTCACAATAGAGCCAAACAAGCCTCCATAAAGTGGATAGAAACATATACAAATGGCTTTAAATAGTGCTATAACAAACCTGCAACAATATTACATTGTCAAGGGTATACATATCTGCTTAGATCTTAATAGTCCTATACAGAGGTAGATCTGTTAGAATTAAACATCCTGTATAACAGGCTATGCAGATGCACACAAATAGGAGCCATATAAATAGAAGGAACACACTGCAGCCATGAGATACAAAAGGAATCAGCAACCTATATAAAATATAACATATAAAGTATAGCCCAATAAGCTGATAACGCAAAAATACGATCCTGCCTGCATAGTCCCAATGTAAAGCCACTTACAAGGGGGGAGCTTGTGGAGTGTCCAAATGTGATCTTATAACCTTGAGGGTTTAATGATGTGCTGCGGTTCTTCTTCTTGATCAGGAGGTAGAAAGGCTCTGGAAAGTGCATCTGCTTTGACATTTTTGTCAGCTGGGTGAAAATGAAGAACAAAGTTAAAACGAGCAAAAAAAAAAGCTCAGCGGGCTTGACAAGGATTCAGCCTTTGTGCAGTTTGGAGGTAAGCAAGGTTTTTGTGATCGGTGTATATGACTACCTGATGAAGAGCTCTTTCTAGAAGATGCCTCCACTTCTGCGGAGCCAATTTGATAGCCAACAATTCCCGATCTCCAACAGAATAATTCCTCTCTGCGGAAGAAAAAACCTTGGAAAAAAAACCACAGGAATGCATTCGCCCGGAGGACGATTTCTGGGTTAGTACAGCTCCCGCACCTACTGAAGAGGCATCGACCTCAAGAAAAAATTGTTCATTGGAGTTAGGATGATGAAGAACAGGTGCTACAGCCAAGGCCTTTTTGAGAGAAACAAAGGCCTCCTCAGCCTCAGGAGACCAATCCTTCGGATTTGTACCTCTCCGGGATAGAGCTGAGATGGGCGCCACTCGGGTGGAGAAGTTAGGAATGAATTGCCTGTAGTAATTGGTGAAGCCCAGGAATCACTCTATGGCATTCAACCCAGACGGACGAGGCCACTTGAGTACAGCCGATAACTTCTCTGGATCCATTTTTAATCCTGTGTAGGAAACAATGTAACCGAGGAAAAGCAAAGAGGATTGTTCAAAGAGGCACTTTTCAAACTTGGCATACAGTCTGTTCTCCCTGAGCCTCTGTAAGACCAGGTGCACTTGTCTGCGATGCAAGACCAAGTCAGTAGAAAAAATCAGAATGTCGTCTAGGTAGACAACAACACAGGTGTAAAGTAGATCCCTGAAAATGTCATTGACGAACTCTTGGAAAACAGTGGGAGCATTGCTTAGACCAAACGGCATTAGCAGGTACTCGTAGTGGCCATAACGGGTGTTGAAGGCTGTTTTCCATTCGTCTCCATCTCTGATTCGGATCAAATTGTAAGCCCCTCGGAGATCCAGCTTGGTGAAGATCCTGGCCCCTCGGAGACCGTCAAACAGTTCTGAAATTAGAGGCAAAGGGTACCTGTTTTTTACCGTCATCTGGTTGAGTTCCCGGTAGTCGATACAGGGCCGCAGGGATACATCCTTTTTCTTCACAAAGAAGAAGCTTGCTCCTGCTGGTGACAATGATTTTCAGATAAACCCTCTGGCCAAGCTCTCCTGGATGTAGTCCGACATAGCCTGAGTCTCTGCCTGAAAAAAAGAGGGTAAACTCTCCCACGGGGAGGAGATGTTCCAGGAAGAAGGTCTATTGGACAGTCATACGACTTGTGGGGAGGAAGTTTTTCAGCCTCCTTTTTCCCGAAGACATCTGAGAAGGACCAGTAAGCGGATGGTAATCCAGGCAGGGTAGCAGGTTGGACCGGGGGTGAAGCTGGTTCAATCCGGGTTAAACAACGGTCCGGGCAGGAATCTCCCCAACGTAGAATTTCGCCTGTTCTCCAATTAAGGACTGGTTGATGCTTCTGAAACCAAGGCAAACCTAGAAGCAAGGGGTGAGACAAACCAGGGTACACATAAAAATGGATTCTTTCAGAATGCATAAGACCTACCCGGAGTTCCACTGGCTCAGTCTGGAACTGGACGGGTTCGGTCAGAGGCTGGCCATCGACAGCGGTTACCCGCAACGGGTTGGAAAGAGCCTGAACTAGTAAGTGGTAGCGATCCACAAGCGTCTGCTGGATAAAGCTTCCGGCGGCTCCGGAGTCCAACAGACAGAGTCCAGAAAATTTTATTGCTCTGCAGGTCACGGAGACTGAGATCTGCAATGAAGGAGAGGAACGTTCCCTACCTAGGGTGGCCTCTCCTACCGAGCCTAGGCACAGGAGTTTTCCGACTTCTTTGGACAGGAGCGGATCAGGTGTTCGGAACTACCACAGTACAGAAAGCTACCGTTTTTGCGACGCGCCTCCTGCCCGCGGCTGGCCAGACTTACTCGATCTACCTCCATAGCTTCAGGAGAAGAGGATGAGGTAGACGTCTTGGAAGAATTAGAGTCCAGGTGGTAGGACCTCCTGTCACGCTTAATCTCCATGGAACGCTCCTGAAAACGCAGGTCAATCCGGGTCGCCAAGGAAATCAGGTCATCCAAGATGGTAGGCCTGTCCCATCCCGCCAGCTCATCCTTAATTTTTCCAGATAGGCCCTCCCAGAAGGTAGCCAGCAAGGCCTCATTGTTCCAGGATAACTCAGACGAGAGGGTGCGGAACTGAACAGCATACTGAGCCACCGTGATGGTTCCTTGGCATAAATGAAGCAGGGCAGAAGCGGTTGACGTGACCCAGCCAGGTTCATCAAAGGTCCTGCGAAAAGTTTCTAGGAAAGATTGAAGATCATTAACCAGCGGGTCTCCTCTCTCCCATAATGGATTCAGCCAGGCTAGAGCCTCTCCTGCTAGATGTGACATAAAGCCCACTTTGGCACGGTCAGAAGCAAACACATGCCCCAAGATTTCGAAGTGTAGGGTACACTGATTGAAAAAAACCCCGACACTGAGTGGGATCACCATGGAAGCGGGTAGGAGCCGCCAAGCAGGGGCCCTTGCTTGTCATGACAGCAGGTACCTGGGTGTTGCTAGGTGAATCAGGAGCAGCCGGGTTCTGCAGAGAATCCATGCGGGTGGACAGGTTACGTAGATACATCATGATCTTATCCTGTTGATCTCTTAAACGGGTCACCTCTTGGCACAACTCCAATGTCGGAGGCCTCTGGGGTCCAGCGGATTTCATGGCCAGAGCAATCTGTAATGAATGGAAGCGGAGGCAGAGATGGTGAAGTTCATATTCGTTTTTATTTTTTAAGTGGAACCTCGAGAACACGGTCCGGAGACCTCCGAAGGGGGCGTGACTAGTGAGTCCCGGGCACCCGTAGTAAAGCCCCTCAGGCAGGGATTGATTGCATTGGTTGATTGCATTTTTTGAATAATGCATGCCGCCCCTTTAAGAAGGCAAGAGAGCGGGCGGGCGTGCCCTAATAGCCTTAGCTACAGATCTCCTTACAGGATGCCAGGAGGAGGAGGCAGGATGGAGGACAGAACGCTGAGCAGCAGCATGAGAGGCTCGAGGTGAGTGCCCAGAATGGAGAGCAGCGGCAGCCCTGGACGCAGCACCAGGATGGGGGCCAGGTGTAACAGCAGCAGACCTGGGCGCAGCATCAGGACGGGACCAGGTGTAACAACATGGTCTATGCTAGTGCACGGCAGTGCGGCCATACAATCCTTTTATAATTGCAGACTTCCAGGACCTTGCTGATGGCCCAATCCGAACAGCTTGAGGACCTGAGCTTGTGACCTCCGACCACCAATGAGTGGTTGTCTCAGGGGCATGCTCAGATGGAGAAAAGCAGGACTTAGCACCAGGTGCGTCTGCTCGCCGCTGACTGATGCTGAGTGCTATAGCTGAGCCTGGGGCGGCAGCAGCAACCAAACGCATGGCATCAGCCTGGGCAAGACGCTGGGACCGACGTCTCTGCTGAGCAGGAACCTCTGCGGCTGAAGAAGAATGGGAGACTGCAGAGGACATGGCCCGAGATTCCCCCTGTGCAGTGGTGGGAACTCGACACCTAACAACTCCTGACCATCATTTGGCCGGTGCTCCCATACACATTAGTCTGTCTGCCAAAACCTGTTGATGTTGGCGGGTTCAGACGACATAAGTCTAATGTGTATGGACACATCTTAGGGTGGTTTGACATTAGCGTTTCAGGGCACAGCGATGGCCTGCGCAGGCCGCCACTAAGCCCCGCCCTCCTCCGGTAGCTCCGCCTACGGGCGTATGACGCTGCATGCATCCTGCGTCCCCTATCTTTATCACTGGGGACACAGGCCGTGCGCAGTATGCACTTGGCGGCGCATGCGTCCTTTTGACGTTGCGCCGACCAGTGCCAAACCAACCTGTTGCAATTTGGTTGCGCTCAGTGCACCGTCAAAAGGACGCATGCACCGCCAAACGCATACTGCGCACGGCCTGCGTCCCCAGTGATAAAGATAGGGGATGCAGGACGCATGCAGCGTCATGCGCCGATAGGCGGAGCTACCGGAGGAGGCACGACAGGGGCGGGGCTTAGCCACGGCCATGCGCAGGCCGCCACTGCGCCCTGAAATGCTAATGTGAAACCACCCTTAGTTCCATAAGCCCCAAGAATCTATTAAAGCATGCATAAATCTGTCATGACAGGACCGAACAAGAAGCCAAGACACAATATATTCATGTACCTACCTGTCTTGCAGAAATCTTCCTTTAAATATCCCAAGTGTTGTTTGATCTCTGCACTCCTTGGTTGGTTGAGAAGTTTTAATCAGGGCTTTTTTTAAAAAAAATATTTGCGGGTACACAATATTTGCCCCCGACCTCCTCTGTGCAGCCCCCGAGCTTCTCTGTGCAGCCCCCGAGCTCCTCCTTCATACTCACCCTGCTGTGCAGTCGCTGAACATCCCTGAATCCTCCGTTGTCCAGCACTGACAGCTTCTTCCTGGCTTCAGAGGTCACATGGTACCGCTTTTTAAGCTCATGAATATGCTTCCACGCCCATGGGCATCCATATTCATGAGCTTAATGGGGGGGTACCATGTGACTGCTGAAGGCAGGAAGAAGCTGTCAGCGCTGGGACAAGGAGGATGCAGGGGACATTCAGGGAGGCACGGGAGGGGGGAGTATGACTTCCCAGCCACCGGCTCCTGCCGCCGCTCCCCCTCCCCCGCTGAAGCACATTCAGATTTCTGGCACGCCGTACTGTCGCGTACCAGCACAAAAAAAGCACTGGTTTTAATATAAAAAGTAAGTAGTAGTAAAGACAGATATAGTAGAAAATGACAAAGAATTTGTATACTCGTGAAACGGATGTCTCCTTTAACAAAGACTATAACATAAAGATCAATTCTTCTGATACCTATAAAAATAAAATAAAGTTAATAAACATTCCGAAAATTCTAAACTCGTTACACATCTTAATCTGGGAAACAGGAATGCTTGTTAAATGAGTCAGAAAATGGACAAGCTGCAGGTAGACAAAGAGCGAGTGTCAGCAGATATCCATAATACAAGAAAACATCTGCCCAATTGTCGGAGAGATTTGTTTTCCAAGTGTATACATGTGATAAGTTACAAAAAGACAATGGCATGGTGACAGCTGTGAGAAATGGTACCTTCTGCCCACATCTGTGGAGTCCTAGAGGCCTGATGAATCGTTCCCCTAGCGTGGAGAACAAATATTCTCCAGCCTCAATTTTTTTTTTTTTTTTTTGGGGGTTGTTGTTTGTTTCCCTTTGGAATTGTTTACTTCCTTCTGATGGTAAATGAACGTATTCCATCAATGGAGAAACCCCAGAGTGAGAATGTAATTTCCAACAGCTAAATCAGACTTCATAAACTCACCTGTTTCTATCACTCATATCCAGTAGAAAGGTTCCTAGAAAGACATTAATAAAAATGACATATGACATATTTTCTCAAGTGGAAAACTGGGATTGTTTTATAACCTCAGCTTAGTTAATTCATGTTTCCAGGGTTTTTTTTTATTTCATTTATTTCTTTTTCTTATAACCATGACGAATAGTTAAGTCATATTTTATACTGCTGTAGATAATATTTATACAGTCCCTTACAGTGCATTCATAAAACTCAGGAAGGAAAGTATATCAAAAGGAAGGCCGAGTGTTCATTGGGAAGAAAATATTTTTTCTGGAATCGCACTTTGAAACATATTAAGTAGGATAAAAAAAAAATCCGTAGAAACTTGGGATGTCACGGGGAGCAAAAATTTTCAGAAATGTTATTATAAAGTATACAAAGATAGTATTGACAGATTTATTTAAAAACACTGGGAAATAATTAAACAATTATTTAAATTATATCATTTTATTATCTATCTAAAAGTAAGAATTTAAGCTACCTTTATTTATAATACATTCATTAAAGTACTTGCAAATCTTAACATGCAGACTGTAACGCACTGGTTCGGCAGGGTTCCGTCACCTTCTCCTACGGCCGCTGCTCTCCGCTGTGCTCCACGCTGTCATGACAACTTGCAACTGTTCACACCAGCTTTATTCCTTTCAGAAGGGTTGGTCATTTTTTTTCCAATTTACTATTATAGGTTATGACTGCCTCCTTTTCTGACTCTGCACTCCTCCCATCAGCCCAAGGGTGTTTTTAATTAGTGCTGGATCCTACCTGCCCATTAAATTTGTAGGCTTATAGCCCAGTAGAGGCATGTTTGGTAAATATTGGGTTCCCATAAAAAAAAAAAGGTCGCCTTGTTGTGGTTGGTGGGCTGACATGAAATGGCGAATTTATGCGCTAAGTGCCATCATTTTTGTAAATATGTTCTATGTAGCAGTAATGCAGTTCAAATCTCATATATTCAATATTTCTATACATCATAGGGCTTACAGATTGCAGCAGTATTCTTAGTTTTCCTGTGTCCTGTCTCCTTGCAGCCTCCAGTGCTTCTAGTACTTGCTCCATACCTACTTACCTGGTTTCCTGTCTCCTTGCAACCTCCAGTGCATCTAGGACTTGCTCCATACCGGCTTACTTAGTTTCCTGTCTCCCTGTGATGTCCAGTTCTTCTTCTACCTGCTCCATACCCGCTTTTCTTGGTGTCCTGCCTGCACATCCAATTCATGGGGGAGATTCAATTTGAAACAAAGAGATTTAGTGTAAATTAAATCTGTTGGGAAGGGGTTAAAAAAATAAACTCTTGCACTCACCTGTACTCGGTCCCCACTATGCCAGGTCCACCAAAGGAGCAATATTCATTGTATCCACTTTCTACTTTAACCAAGAGAGGAGAATGTTAAAGAGAGAACCCCATTTATTTAAACTCATGATGATATATCTGTGTATGAATTAATGAACAGCAAGAATGAAGTATATGTAACAGAAAATCACTATTGTACTGCCTGTTCATACAGTACACTTGGTGGTTCAAAGGAGGTCCCCCATCCATTGCTTACATTGCGAAAAGCATTGTTGAGTTAAATCTTCCAAATACTTCAGGTTAAAGTTGGCTGAACCCACTGATTTTGGTGGGAACAGTTGACCATTTCATGGACACCTTACTGTGCAAAAGTTTTAGGCAGGTGTGGAAATAAATGCTAAAAAGAAAAAAAAAAAGCTTTTTTAAAAAATAGTGTTATATAAGAAATTTGCCAAACAGGTGATAATGATCATCATTTTCATATAAAGGTTGAAACACATTTATTAACTGAAGCAAAAACAGCTGCGTATGACACTTTAAAAGAGGTTGAGGAACTGCCAAACTGTGCTAAAAGGTAAAGTTGTGGAAGACTGTTTCATATCGTTCTAAAACTGAGCACAGCAACAAGACACTAGATAGTTATATTGCATCAGCAGGGTCTCTCCCAGGTAAAAAAAAAAAATTCAAAAGCATACTGGGGATTCAAAATGTGTTTTTCAAGCTCTTTTGAAAAATCTCCAAGAAAAGGGCAAGCTTGTAGACTGTAGACTCAGTGGTGACCAAGAAAATTTAGTGTAACACATTATGCTTACTTTTCTTTGAAATCGAAAGATGTCCAGCAGTGCCATCAGTTTAGAACTTGTAGCAACCAGTAGTACCCAGCTACATCCATCAACTGTTCTCAGAAGACTGTCGAGAAGTGGTCTTCATGGATAAATTGCTGCCAAAACCATATCTTTGACATGGAAAAAAGACTAAAACATGTGTGAAAACATAGGATCCGGGGAGCAGAAAAATGACAACAAGTGCTAGAGACTGAGGAGTGTAAATGTGAAATATTTGGCTGTAACAGAAGATAATTTGTTTGCCAAAGGACTGTAGAACAAAACAATTATGAGCACTTTCAGGCAACAATGAAGCAAGGTGAAGTTTCTTTGCAAGTTTCGAACTGCATTTTAGCAAAAGGATTTGGGCATATAGACAGGACTTGTCCTCAATGGTGAGAAATACAGACAGATCCATCATGTAATAATATCATGTAGGCAATCTGATTATCTCCAAATTTATTGTGCAGAAGGACAACAACCGTAAACATACAGCCAATAACATTAACAACGATTCACTGTGTAAAGAAGAAGGAGCCCTAGAAGTAATGATCTTGTAAGCTGGTCCAGCAGCAGGAAATTTTGTGCTGTGGGGGGGAGGGGTATGCGACATTGTACCTGGATCTGCTGCTTCCATCATCAGTTCCATTGCGCTAAGTGCAGTCCCACTCCTACCGTTTAATAAAATAAGCCAGACCAGTCCATAAAAACAATGTCCATTTTAGATTCAGCCTCCATCTTCCACACAATGTACCGGCTCCATTCTCAGAGATATAGTCTGCACTTTGTTCTCGGCAACAAGTACCCCAAAGGGCATCGGGAGATGTTTGATTTGCCTGCGTTGCCTTAGAGGCAAGGTCATAGAGGTCCACGTCGTGTAATGCTATGATTCTGATACCTGGAACCTTTAGCTAAGATCGTCCCAAGGGGCGCTCTTTGAGTCTAAGCTCCCCATTTCTAGTTCTCACAGCAGGCTGTTACCTTTTCTTAAGGTGCCCCTCTTCCACTGGACCATACTTTTCCTGGACTTCTTATCTCTTTTCTCCTCAAAGCATGGATCCTCCTTCTAGTTCTCCTACCGAGCAACCTGTTCTCCCTCTGTCACTTCCTCTCCAGCACACAGCCTACTCCACACTCTGCCTACTGAACGCTGCCTAACTACTTCTTATATCCTTATAGCCTTCCCACTGGTTCCCCTACTAGACGTCTCCACCTTCCTGGGGACGGCCTTGAGGTTATCCATCCAGGAACCTGACACACACCAGCCATAAGGATTAAAGACATTTTTATATATAATGTATTTAAATGCGGTCATCACACAAAAACAACTTTTAGCAATTTTTCACCCACTTGACACAATGTCTTCTTGAGGGAGACAGCGCTCCTGTCCACCCTCTCACAAGCTCACCATCATCCAGTCTGTCTGGGATCACACGAAGAAACATAAGGATTTGCACAAAAGACAGAAGATCAGTGGTGAGTTCTCCAGGATGTTTGGAACAACCTTCCTGTCAATCTCCTTCAAAACCTAAGTGCAAGTGACAAGTGAAGAAACATAAGGATCACACAAAGAAACTTAAGGATTTGCACAATCGACAGAAGATCGGTGGTGAGTTCTCCAAGATGTTTGGAACAACCTTCCTGTCAATCTCCTTCAAAACCTAAGTGCAAGTGACAAGTGAAGAAACATAAGGATCACACAAAGAAACTTAAGGATTTGCACAATCGACAGAAGATCGGTGGTGAGTTCTCCAGGATGTTTGGAACAACCTTCCTGTCAATCTCCTTCAAAACCTAAGTGCAAGTGACAAGTGAAGAAACATAAGGATCACACAAAGAAACTTAAGGATTTGCACAATTGACAGAAGATCGGTGGTGAGTTCTCCAAGATGTTTGGAACAACCTTCCTGTCAATCTCCTTCAAAACCAAAGTGCAAGTGACAAGCGAACCTAGAAGAATTCATACTGTTTTGAAGTCAAAGGGCAGTCACAGCGAATATTGATGTGATACAGATTTCTCTTTTGTTCGTTCACCTTCTATTTTATTAATTGATAAAAAAACTGAAGTATTAGTAGTTTAAGTATAAGTATTTTTAATTTGCAGCACATTTTTACACACCTGACTAAAAACGTTGTACAGTGCCGTGAATAAATGTATATATGTGTACACACATAGCTAAATATCAATGCGTTAATCCGTAAGCAGGAGAGCTATACACTACACATAGCGTAGGGATGTCCTTGCTGTAGATAGGCACAAAACAAGTTTCGGTCATAAGTCAGATTCCTATCTGTCAGAACTCCTCTCATCATTAGGTGCTAGATCTTGGCAGGCAGTTGAACAATGGTTTAGATTAAGGAAAGAATAGAATTATCCAGCGCTGTTATGCCTTAATGGGCGATGTTAGGCAATGTCAATGTTATTGTCTCACACAGACGAGACGCTTCGAGGGTTATTTTGAGCAAGTAACTGTCATTTACAAGTGGAAATTATACCAGATACACTTTCAGATCGTTCAGTAGTTTACTGACAAAGTGGGATTTGTAGGACATTGCAAGAATTAAAATTACATGGTTTCGTGACTTAGCAAATGCACTGACTGAAAGATATACAGTAAGTCATCACCTAGCAAATGGTATTTTAATATGATGCAAACTCCAAATATTTCAATACTTACTAAAAAATAGTTATATTATTTTTTCTGATAAGTTGGATGGAGTATGTTGGACGACTAGCAGGCACTACTGTACATGCCTTTGCACAGATTTTTTTTTTCATTGTTTATTTGCTTCCTTCCTAATAAAGAAATTAAGCAACTTTCTTTATGTTCTTCATTAAATATTTTCTATAATTTTGCTTCTGCAGTGTTAGTCCTTTTTTTCTAGCTGAGCTACCTGCAGTGACGTAACTAGAGTCCAATGGGCCCTTCTGCAAAATTTGAACCTGGGCCCTCATCTGTATGTTGGTCAGATGTATGGGTCTTTGTAGTGGTCTAGATCCTATGAAGACATGCGTGTTTGCCCACATATGTAATAATGTCCCCCTTCCTGGCTCAAACATGTAAAAGTCTCATCCATTCTGGCCCCTTCCTGGAATAATTTCCCCACATCCTGGGTTCTTTTCTACAATAATTTCTTTCCCCTTTTTTCATAACACCTTCTTTCCTGGGTTCCTTCCTATAATAATGTCCTCCATCCTGGGCAACTTCCAGTAATAATACCCCAACATGGACCCTTCCAGTAATAATGGATCCTTCCAGTAATAATGCCCCCATCCTGGGCCCTATCCTATAACAATGTCCTCCACAATACTGGGCCCCTTCCTTTAATAATGTCCTCCATCCTGGGCAACTTCCAGTAATAATGTCTCAACATGGACCCTTCCAGTAATAATGTCCCCCGTCTTGGGCCCACCCCCCATCCTGGGCCCCATCCTATAACAATGTCTCCTATCCTGGGACCCTTCCTATAATAATGTCCTTCATCCTGGGCAACTTCCAGTAATAATGTCCCAACATGGATCCTTCCAGCAACAATATCCCCTCTCCTGGGATCCTTTGGGGTATAATATCATTCATCCTGGTCCCTTACCTGGTATAATACCCCCCATCCTGGCATAAAGCTGTCCATCCTCGGCCCCTTTCATTCTTCTTCAGCACATTTTAAAAAGAAACACACAATTATTGTTATCTTTCCCTTCTCCAACAATGTGTGATGTCCTCCTTTATAACCGCCATAAAAGGCGGCAGCTGACATCTGAATACCGGCATGGGCCGTACATGACGTCGTTGCCATGCGCCGCTCATCACGGGCAAGCCAACGTCTGTTGTCGGCATCTGATTGGCCTGCAGCATGTACTTCAGTACAGCTAGCCTGCAGGTATCTATGCCGCAATCTATTTCATCTGAAATTGACGCTGGCATTGACATGCCCCCTCTCACGTGTCTGAATGTGGACACACCTGCGACCATGATCGTTAACTCCCCCCCAGGGATCTGCCATGGAGAGTGAAAAAAATATCTCAGGTAGGAAAGCGAAAACAAGCTTTCGATATGGAAAAAAGCAATTGAAGAGGAAATAAGTGCAGGATAGAAGCTGTACTGATAAATGAAAGAAAGTGAAGACTAGATACATGCACATAGCTCATATCCAGCCTATATTACTGGGAGAGATGCTCCCACAAAAGAAACATCAGAAACTTAGATTAGGCTTCAAGGTCTGTAAATGAGTCAAGGAATCAAGATTGCAGACTGAAATTTATTGCAATTTTAATAAGCAATGATAACCACTAACCCATGTCTTGGGTGTCCATAGTCTTTAAGTCTCATATATATGGCCATATTATGGCTTTGTTTTGTATGCAGTACACCTAGAGGTGCACAGGACCTTCACTGTGCCTCTGGCATACACCTCCAATATCATAAATCCTATACGGCATAACCTAAATAGGATGCTGTCTGTACAGCTCTATTCTAGAAATTACCACTAGTTTTTTTTTGTTGTCGGATTTCTTTTAAGTGTATTATAAAAAGTATAAAGCCTCATGTGGACTAGGAACCATGTGCAGCCATTGGAGAGCTTTAGTGCCGGTGAAGGGATATAAGAAAAATGTTCCATCTTTGGTGAGTTTTCAGATGAGTTTTTCTTTTCCTGATGCATTTCCTAAAGCAACTTTCAATATTTTTTGAGGAATTTTGGGTGAGTTTTTTTTTTATTATTGATTTTCGAAGACTCTTCACTTGCGAGTTCCTATTTTCAGAGCGGATTCTAACAAGATCCGCTTCCAAAAAAATTACACATTTTTTTTTCTTCCTTTGAAAATCTCCAGAAAGAAAATATAAAAGATAAAACCCCAATGACCCAAAGAAAATGTATGCACACATAGAGCATGTATACAATCTTCACCAGGACCACGGGAACCCAAGCCAACACTACAGACCGTGATGACATTTTCTAATCAGATTTTCCAATAAATGCCCTATAAAAAACTAAAATTACATGGTGACGAAAAGACAATTTGTATACGATATTGATCCGACGAAGGGAAACAAATTTTCCCGAAACGCGTTAGAGCTGCGAGAACACAATTAAAAGATATATTTTATTGCTTTCTCCCGAGAGTATGTAATTTACTCTCTCTCCAAGAATTGACAGCCCCGCATCGGACAAAGCGTTACTCGTTTGTATGTGCTAGAACAATATGTTTTGTCAAACAGGAATCCTTTAATTCTCCCAAATAACACTCGATGATGAAATTTAGCTAACTGGGAACATTATAAATCCTTGATCGTTGGTAGAAATTGAAATTGATTTATCGAAGTTGATGTAAGAAGTGGATAGAGTCAGAAAGGTTAACCATAATCAGATGACGTTCACTCTATCCAAAGATTTGGGTCTTCAAACGCTCTTCAATAAAAATGTACAAATTTTGACATAGCTTCTTGTAAAGACAGAAATGTAGTTTAGCCAGACTCATAATTTCACGTTTAGCTCTTTCATACAACACAATGGACGGGTAATATATGGTGATATATCGTCCTTGATCTCCCTAACTCTTTCTATGTTTTCTGATATTTAGAAGACTCAAGGTGAAATTACGATGCACTTTACTACCAGTGACAGAATCCAGATACCAAATGAACGGAATGACAATATAGGATATTGATGTATCTGAGTGGCTCCAAGCGGATGAAGTACTCATCTTCGCAATAGATTCCAATATTACACCTCTATGAACCATTCTAGTATTCTCATCGCTATTTTCTCAGTAATAGTCTCCAAATTTCTATCTTTCCATTTCATCTTTTCTTGTATAAATGCAATGTCATTTATTAGAAGTTCACAAAGAAATTCCAAAACTCTTTACAATGTAGTTTTTTGTTCAACAGGAAAATGCAAATTAGTCAATTATCTGTGTTGTATTTCAGAGTAAAGGCCCTGCCTCACATCGCGAGATCGCTAATGCGTCACCGATTTTGTGGCGCAACAGCGATCTCGCTACATGTGACACATAGCGGCGACCGGCCCCCCTGCTGGATATCGCTGATCGTGTTCGAATGTCCTGGGCCACTTTTTCATCGTCGGCGTCCCGCTGGCTAGGATGCATCGATGTGTTTGACGCCGACGAGCGACCTCGTTGGCGGCGCAGAACTCAGGGACGCAGGCGGGAGTCGTTCAGAATAGCTGCTGAGTGACAACGCACCAGCGATCTTTACCAGGTCGTATCATTGTCAGGATCGCTGGTGCATCGTTGAAGAGATCTGCCTGTTTGACATCTTACTAGCGATCATTTAGCGATGCACCAGCGATCCCTACAGGTCGCATCGTTGTCAGGATCGCTGGTGCATCGCTATGTGAAACGGGACCCTTATTACTAAACCATTCCTACAGCCCACCATGTGGTTAGGTATGGTATTGCAATTAAAATATAGTATTTAAGGTAGTTTTGCTGCATCTTTTGTGCGTATTTTTTTGTTATTTTTTATGAAGCGCTACATTAATCAGGAACAGATGCAAAGATAGCAAATTCAGATGATTAATATGGCTAAACACATCCTGGATTAGTGCATATGCTTGGAGATGTCCCAGGTATATGTTTAAAGGGTTATTCCCAAAATAGTAGATAGTATGTTATGCCCTTTCCATATTATGGTTATTGCCAGATATCCTAACATTGGAACCTCCAGTGATCCCGAGCAGTGATGGATGAACTCAAACAATAAAGTTCAGGATCCGTACTGGCACCTAGTGTCCGAGTATGGACTCGAAAACGGACTTGTCACAGAAGTAATTGTTATCGTTTGGATTTGGCAGCCCAAACAAAGCTTGTTGAAAGGCTACAGCACAACCATTCAAATAAGCTCTTCTGTTGTAGGCACTTCCGGCCCCATCACTGCCATGCCAAATATTGGCATGGCTGTGATTGGCCCCCTCAGCATGTTAAAAAAAATTAATGAAAAAAAAATTAAAAAAAGACTTGGGGGTCTCTTCCATTTTTAAGAACAAGCACAGCTGTCTGCTTCATTTTGGCTGGTTATCAAAAGAAGAGGGGCCCCCGCATCATTTTTTTATTTATTTAAATAAATAAAAAAAAAAATACCTGGGGTCACCCTATTTCTCATAACCAGCTAAGGTAAAGCAGACAGCTGTAGACTGATATTCTCAGGCTTGGAAGGTCCATGGGGATTTAGCTCTCCACAGCTTGAAAAAATAAATCCACAGCCACCCCAGAAAACTAACCCACAAGTGAATAGTTAAAAAAACACAGACACAGGAAAAAAATAGTCTATTTGAATAAAGACACCCTTACACTCACTCGTTTTCCCATTTATTAATTATAAATAAATTTAGGAATGAATGAGAAGTAAACACACCAAAAACTATCTTTATTTGAAAAAGCTCTCCAACGATTTCCCACTTTCCCCATTTCTTAGGTTAACAGAGAGTCTCCCGTTATCCATAATATGAAGCTCCCACAACGATCCCAGTCTTCTTTGTCTAGTCTATGGAACTCAGTTCAGAGAATGGCGCTCCATGGACTGAAGCAGCTCCAACTACGAGTCTCGACCTGTGCTCCAAGAGACCTGGCTGCTGTGAACTGAGGTGATGTCAGTAAGGTTATTTCAGTTCACAGCGGCTGTTTCCCATGAAGGCAGCAATGCTATGAACTGAGATAACCTTACTGAGGTTACCTCAGTCCACAGCGGCCTGTTTTCAAAAGGACAGCGGGAGTGCTGGACAAATGAGTGGCAGCTCACTTCCTGTTCTCCGGTGCCTGTGGATAGCAGTAAAGCTACCGCTATGCACAGACTCCAGCGGATGAATACTCTCATCAGTGCCACCTGCTTTTGCTGCTATCAGTGAAAGTAGGAGATGTTTATTACAGCAGTAGTCATCAGCCAATGCCTGACCAGTAGTTACCTTGTCACTGCTGCTTACAGCTGCTTATTCACATGCTGTCTTCTTTGTGACAGCATGGGAACCTGCAGCGGTCCACAATACCCAGCTGCTATGTCCGGTGGTGACTTCAATAAGACTATCACTGATCAGAGCCTCTGTTTCCCACGCTATCACACAGAGGACAGCATAGGAACCGCCTCTTGTTTGGGTCTTCCATTCACTTGAATGGGGTTTGGGATCAAGTTCGGTTGTCATTCTGGCACCCAAAATGAACTTTTTTATAATGTTCAGGCAATCCTGACTGACCCGAACATCCATGGGTCCGCCCATCCCTAATACCGAGAACAATCCAATAAATTCAATCCAATACAAAAATCCATTCATCAATCATGGGGTAGATAATTTTACAAACCTTGTTGGTCACCGAATGGCTTGCCCAATGTCTCTTCAAAAGATGTAAAAGTGAGGAGTGTTATGGAGTTTTCTATCTTGTCATTAAAATATACCATTGGTTTTACAACAATTCACAGTTCACTTTGTGACTAGACATGGGTGGACACCTGGATGGTCGGGTCCGGCGGGTTCAATCGAACAGTTACAAAAAGTTTGGGTTCGGGTACCATAACAGTACCCGAACCCAAACCCAAATCTGGACCCAATATGAGGGGCCTAAACATCAAGTATTTGCCACATTGTCATGTACATGACAGAGCGGCAAACACCGCTTCTGATTGGCAGTGAAATCATCCCTGCAGGTCAGAGAGCCGCGGTTCCCATGCTGTCAAACGACAGCGTGAGCACTCAGCTGTGATCGGAGGTATAAAGTTTACCTATGGTCACTCGTGTCAGTGGATAAAACTACTACTCCCATCATCTCATCCGATGCCTGCTGCCGCTAATAACAGTGAGAGCAGGATCCGCTCATGGAAGTATTCATTAGCCAGCTCCTGCGTTGTAAATAAATAATTTTTAGAAAATAATGGCGTGGGTTCCCCTGGGTTGCCAGGCAAAACTCACAGCTGGGGGCTGCAACGCTCAGCTGTCAGCTTCAGCAAGGCTGGTTATCAAGAACAGAGGGGTCTCCATGTAGTAATTTTTAATTATTTAAATAAATAAAAAAAAAACAGTGTGGGGTCCCCCCATTTTGACAACCAGCCTTGCTAAAGCAAACATCTGGGGACTGGTATTCTCAGGCTGGTGAGGGACCATGGATATTCTTCGCCAGACTAAAAAAAAAAGAAAGAAAAACCCTCACGATGGATCACATCGTCAGAAAGAAGACGCAGAGATGCGCGTTGGGGTGGAAGCATCCACGGGACAGTTGATGACCACCCTCTCCACTCTTTAGCAGGTGTTATTCATCTAAGTATATATGGCAGCATGTTATTGTTCTACACTACGTCACTGCTTATCTTGATATACACCATGCTGTTTGTTTTGATGAGGTATTATATGCACAGGCACTTTATTTGAATAATTTCCTCTGATATACCTTCAATCTTCCTTCCATATTTGGGTCCTCTATCAACTTGAACTAATTTATTATTTTGTCATAGTTAGCAAGCACATATGCACTTTTTACAATCTTCCATTTATTACATTAATTCATTTTGCTCCTATTATCTTACTCCAGCAGGTGATCCCAGCTTGTCCCTTGTGTTTTGCGCCCGCTTCTTCCCTGGTTATTTGCTTCCACTTTGCACCTTATTTTAATGTATTCTTTGTAATTAATAAAGTTATCATTTTTCTTACTCTGGGCTTCAATAAATTTGGTATCTTTCTCCATTTCTCTGATAAAAAATTATTCCGAAAAAAACATTTTATTGATAATGTTATGGATTGATGTTGAACAGTATACATGAAAGGTGGGCCCTCAGAATCAAGTCCTCTGGTGGACCCAATGTTCTTCAGTCTGACACTGATTGGTGGCCAAAAATATTAGTCTAGGTCAGACAAAAACATTTTAATGATAATGCATTGGTTTTGTATACGTGAAAGGTGGGCCCTCAGAATCAAGTATTCTGGTGGACCCAATTTTTTTCAGTCTGACGCTATTAGTCTAGGTCAGAAAAAACATTTTAACGATATGCAATGGTTTTGTATGCATGAAATGTGGGCCCTCAGAATCAAGTCCTCTGGTGGACCCAATGTTCTTCAGTCTGACACTGATTGGGGCCATAAATATTAGTCTAGGTCAGAAAAACTTTTTAATGATACATGAAAGGTGACCCTCAGAATCAAGTCCTCTGGTGGATCTAATGTTCTACAGTTGACACTGATTGGGGGCCATAAATATTAGTCTAAGACAGAAAAAAAAACATTTTAATGATAATGCTTTGGCTTTGTATACATGAAAGGAGGGTCATCAGGATCAAGTCCTCTTGTGGGCCCAATGTTCTTCAGTCTACACTGATTAGGGGCCATAAATATTAGTCTAGGTCATAAAAAACATTTTAACGATAGCGTATTGGTTTTGTATACATGAAAGGTGGGTCATCAGCATCATGTCATCTCGAGGACCCAATGTTCTTCAGTCTGACCCTGATTGGGGCCATAAATATTAGTCTAGGTCAGAATAAACATTTTAATAATAATGCATTGGTTTTGTATACGTGAAAGGTGGGCCCTCAGAATCAAGTCCTCTGTTGGACCCAATGTTCTTCAGTCTAACACTGATTGGGGGCCTACGTCTTTGCTGACTGATCACCATATGCAGCCACATAAAGAAAACTGTAGGGCTGGATGCGGATCCATTTGCGGCCCTAGAGCCTCCCGCACATGGATGAGTCGTATTCAAGAGTCTTAAACCCAATATTACTTTATCTTAATTAAAATGGCTTTGATGTTAAAAAGTCATTCTATCTCTCCTGTGGAATGCATATATACATCTGATTTTTTTGGACCAATTTATTAAGCAATTTAATTCTTTCTTTCTTTTCTTATTATTCTTGAGTAGCAATGTTGTCATGAGTGTTCATCGAATGATCAGAATATTAAAGGACGTATTGGGTTGAACTTTGTGAAAAATCGCTTCTTCTTAGGGATAAGACTTTTTAATGGACTGCAGGCATTAGAGAGACCTTGTATTAGGCTTTGAAATTAATGGGTCACCGGGCAACATTTTAGTCTTCAGAGCCAGATAAGATTAATGCTTGCTTATATAGCAAATTCAATGGCTCATTTAATTTCATATGAATGTTTAAAGTTAAATTGCTTTTGGATTAATTCTAAACTCATTACTCATTTTAACGTCTGAAAGAAGTTTCATTTTTCTTTTCTTTTATTTAATCACGGCTTACATTTTTTTTTTTTCCGAGCCGAGAATTAAATAAAAAACATAATGCCTTTGAAGGGGAAAAAAAAAATAAAATAAAAAATATAAAAGAAAATACCGTTTTTTGTGATTCGACACGTAACTTTTCTTTTTCTTTCTAATCATAATATCAAGTTAAAAAAAAAAGTTTTAAAATAAGATAACTCTGGGAGGTAAGAAAAAAAAAGCACATCAAGACAAAAATAGTTAATTGCAGCTAAATAACAAAAACTAACGTTGTGTAGAAATCCGCACTTAACACCCCAATTTTTTTTTACTTTCCAATTTCAATAGCGTAGATAATTACTCCCTCTACGGGATAAATGATTAGCAGTCATTTACTTTGTGCGTATATTATAATTTCTGACACCTGCAGCACTTGAAAAATGTAGATACTGTTTTTTTTTGTTTTTTTTACGTGCATTAAGCATATTAAGAAATTTCTCTCTGTCAGTTTCATGACTATATCAACATTTTGGCTTGTCTTGTCCGAGTGATTTATTCATTAACTGAAGGGAGGCAAAAGACATCAACGTTTATATTCAGTGCCTTAATTAAGAAAGGAAGACTAATTCTGAGATGAAGTGTATAAAACATTTTTTTTTAAGCAAGACTGAATTTTAAGTAGTTTTTTTTTAAGCAGGACTTATTTAATTTTGCTTTGTCATCAATATAATACTGCGGACTAAGAATTCTTTAAAAAAATAGACATATTTTGGATAAATTAAACAAGACAGAGAGGAATAAAACCAAAAATCTATATAAATATATATAAAAATACTATATAAGTAATATAATAATGTATATTTATTTCCTCTCTATGATTGGATGGCAAACCATCTGGTAAAATATAGATAAAAACTAAAGGAATAGGTGGAGTAAAAAACCAGCAAGGTCAAAAAAATCCCCCTGACGAACGTGATATATACCGAAACGCACGTCGGGGTGCGTTTGACTGGCACATTGCGGGTATACATTGGCATCCAGGTACTTCTGCTGCTCAGCAGCATTATTGTTAGTTTTGCACTAGTGATTTATCACCTATGTTTATCTGTTATCAGGCCAGCTGCATTATTGTCAACCTAGCACCAGTGGTTTTTGCACTTTTTGCACCTTATTTTTGCACATTCATAGATTTTTTTTATTATATAATATATATTTATGATTTTTTTATTATTATTTTTTTCTTTTTACCGCTGTCCGACAGACCTTTACTTCCACTGATGCCATATCCCTTTTGGGACACCATGATTGTGTAATATTAGATTTTATTTAATCTTTAAGCATACTTATATTTAATTGTGGTGCTCCATTTTTATACCATTGTAACATATGTGCCTATGTTATGGTAAATTTATTTAATATATTTAAACACATTGTGTTGTTCATGTGCCATTGTAAAATAAAGGCTATATTATTTTATTTGTATTTTTTATATTTATTTTTTTCATTATTTAGGGATTTTTTTTGATCTTGCTGTTTTTTTGCTCCACCTATTCCTTTAGTTTTTATCTATATTTTGGATAAAGGAAAAAAAATGTGGATGGTGGGTACGCCCTGAGGAAGCAGCATGTAAGCTTAGAAATGCGTCAATGCATAAACCGGCAATTGCATGTTTGTGTATTCTGGATTTTACTACCTACACATCATCAGCGCGGACCATCCACATTTTCCTTCTTTTAGCCAGTCCGGATAACCTGTGGACCTTCATCAGCTGTAATCCTATGCCTTTAAACTGTTGTTTAAAACACAACTTTATCAGGTTAGCATAACCTTTTAAATTTCTTGTATTTTAATTCGGATAAGGCCTCTTTCACACTTCAGTTTTTTGCATCAGTTCAAATCCGCCAAAAAGGCAGACAAGCGGATCCGTTCTGAACGGATGGCACAGGATCCGTTTTCAGACGGATCCTGAAAATGAGGAAATTTAAAGGAAACAGAGAGAGAGAGAGAGAGAGAATTTTTTTTGTCCGGCACCCAGAAAGAATTTCGGGTTAAATTAGTGTCTGGAGGATCTGCCAGAAAAAAAAACGTTGCAAGCTCCGTTTTGAAATCTTTGAGGATGGTGA
Source organism: Dendrobates tinctorius (assembly GCF_039654945.1). Lineage (NCBI taxonomy): Eukaryota > Metazoa > Chordata > Amphibia > Anura > Dendrobatidae > Dendrobates > Dendrobates tinctorius. The sequence goes on from NW_027361677.1 coordinate 10,845,877, forward strand.
CGGACAGCAACTTTTGGCGGATCCGCAAAAAAAAGGATGCAACGGACGACAATCCGTCACAATCCGCCAGTAATGGAAGTCAATGGGGAAAAAAACGGATCCTCAAAAGAAAATTGAGGATCCGTTTTTTTCAAAACCTGGCGGATTGTGACTGATTGTAAAAAACCGAAGTGTGAAAGAGGCCTAAGACTCTATTTTCGCTTTTTTTCTCTCAAGCTCTTGCTAATGGTTTATTTTTGTCAATTAACAAAAATACAAAATGAATGGGCAAAAATGGAATCTAAATCAAATCAATATTTAGTGTAACCTTCCTTCTCCCGTCACCTTTTACGCTCAAAACAGCATCAACTCTTTTAGGTACACTTGTACTTGCACGTAGTATTTTAAGGAACTCGGCAGGAAGGTTGTTCCAAACATCTTGGAGAACCAGGCACCGATCTATAAACATTGCTTATATGTTTATTAATCCGTCATTCTAATGACAGTATGAGACTATATATATCTATAATATAACGGGCTAAGCGTGACTCTGTCTAAAGCCTTTATAGACTGCGCAAGCGCAACACGCCTGCGCAGTCTGGCTCCAGACCGAATGAGGCATTCATCGGTGAGGAGTGTGTATGGTGCCGGAAATGGCGGGACGCGTACACACTGCATACCGCGATCTCGGGCGCCATACTTACATACTTACCTGACCGGGAGGAGCGTTGCCGCGGCGCTTCTCTTCGGCCTGAGACCGGGGCAGGAGTGTAGCCGGAATCGTGCATGCGCATAGCATGATCCGGCGCCATTTTACTGAAGACACATTTGCAGTGTGTCTTCAGCAATATGGCGCCGGACAGTGCTATGGGCATGCGTGTACTCCGGTACCAGACTCCTCCCCCGGCCTCCAGCAGAAGGTGACAGCGCTGGAGCACAGGAAAGAAGGGTGCAAACATTTTTTGCATGTGTGTAGTTTAATAGGGGTGAGGAGGACCGTGCATACCAGGAAAGGGGTGAGGGGGACCATGCATGCTAGGGAAGGGGGGCTGAGGGGACCATGCATACCACAAAAGGGGGGTGAGGGGACCATGCATACTACGAAAGGGGGGTGAGGGGACCACGCATACCAGGAAAGGGGGGTGAGGGGACCACGCATACCAGGAAAGGGGGTGAGGGGACCATGCATAGCACGAAAGGAGGGTGAGGGGACCATGCATAGCATGAAAGGGGGGTGAGGGGACCATGCAGTCCACAAAAGGAGGGTGAGGGGACCATGCAGACCAGGATTGGGGGGTAAGAAGACTATGCATGCCAGGATAGGGGGGTGAGAGGACCATGCATACCAGGATAGGGGGGATGAGAGGACCATGCATACCAGGATAGGGAGGATGAGAGGACCATGCATACCAGGATAGGGGGGTGAGAGGACCATGCATACCAGGATAAGGGGGGTGAGAGGACCATGCATACCAGGATAGGGGGGGTGAGAGGACCATGCATATCAGGATAGGGGGGTGAGAGGACCATGCATACCAGGATACGGGAGTGAGAGGACCATGCATACCAGGATAGGGGGGTGAGAGGACAATGCATACCAGGATTGTGGGGTGAGGGGGCCATGCATATCAGGATGAGGAATAGGGTGCCATGCTTACCAGAATTGGAGGGGTGAGGGTACCATGCATACCAGGATAGGGATGAGGGGTGCCATGCACACCAGGATAGGAGGGGGGCAGCAAATACCAGGATGGGAGACCATACACCAATAAAAATGCTCGCCACCTGGGTGTAGAACAGGCTCATAGCTAGTACTGTATGTATATATCAAAAGATTGATGATTGGAAATAAAAGGGTTACATGACCATTTTCTCCTCATCTGAGAGAAACAGTCTGATTATTCTGATCAGACTTTGATGAGAATTTGATCAGAGTGGCACCTGTTTTTCTTGGGCGTGGAGAGAAAAAAAAAAGGTCCTCCATCATCTTCATTCTGTTAATCCGTGAAAATCAACCATACTCGAATGCCATCTGAATGCAGACTGATTTTTTCCCGGACTCATAGACTTGCATTGCCGATTTTGATCTGACACTATCCGGTCCGGGCTTGTGCTGCAGGGGCGTGACTAAGTGTGTACCAGATTATTACTATAGCCTCTGATGGTGAAGATAGGTTTAGTCACCAGTAAACGCCAGGTACCACTGGTGTCCTTAGGACTGCAGCAGCTGGCTGGAAGGTTGGAGACATAGGTACGGGGTACAGGTGGTCGAGACAAAAGCATGATTAGATGGTCTGAGGTTGGGGCAGGCAACACACGTTCAGAGTTCGTAGCCGAGGTCAGGAATGGAGAGATCAGGATAAATGAGAGGGCAATCCGGGACAATAACAGGTGAGACAAAACAGGAAAAACCAAATACATTAGCTAGAGACAGAGTTACTAAGAACCTCAATTCAGGGGAGGAATGGAGGGTGGAGTCGCCAAATTTATCACTTGCTGGCAGGCTATAGGTTGGAGAGGCGATCTCTGCAGGACTGAATGAATACAAATTCCTTCAGAGTATGACTACACCCCCTATGACTGGTAGAGAGGCACCAGGCTGCTCAGAGCGATGGTCAGGTACTGAGAGGAGCAGAGCGGTGCTTAGGAGGTGTGCGAGTGGCCGGAATAACACTGGCATTCGGTTCAAAATCGGCCAAGTCATAATTTTTTCTAAGGATCCTTCAGAGCCCCATAGTATATCATAGGTACGAGTGTTATCCATGAAAACCACTGATGGCACTCATCCGAGAAATTCAGGCGGGTGCACAAACCCTAAAACTTGAAATGCATGAATTTTGTGTTATTGTGCAATTGTCATTTCTTTTTTCTTTTGAAGAACATTCTTAGGTGAACTGTAGACATCAGCCCTTTAGACTTGTTATTAATTGTTAAAATATCAGGACGTTTTATGACATTGCCTCAATCAAGGAATGAGTTAGTTATAATTAGATTTTTTTTTATATTTTAAGTTATAATCATTATTTTATTAAAAAAAAATATGGTGCTGTGTTTTTTGATATACTATACATTAGGTGAAAATAATTGCTACTATCAACCACTGAATGAGCGCTTATAGTGGACACCACGGCGGCTCTCGGCTGATATGTCGCTTCCAGAGATCTTGACATTTTATCGATGCAATTGTTTTGCTGATTTATAAATCCCCTAAATTACAATTGACATTGAGTGCATGTAAGCTACCATGGAAAATCTGCAGAAGCAGCACATTGCTTTCTAGTGCAGATAACAATGGAAAAAACATGTTGACATCTACTTAACGGCGAAACAATCCAAAACTGCCCTCCATGTAAAGACGCAGGTACAATTCATATCAATCAGCTTGACAAGAGAGCATGTCAATTGCGCCCCGGGGTAATGTATTCACTGTATGCTAATCATCTCCTGTGTGCACCAAGAGACCTATCTGTCAAGGTTTCAACACATAAAGCATTGCAAAATAGTACAAGTTTGTAAAGACTCTACAACTTTGCAGCAGATTCAGAGTCCGTCAATCAATTATTACTCAGGCAGCAGGCAATAAATAAAGTTTGTGATGCTGCGCTGCAAGGTATAGGAGAATTTATTAAAGTCTGCAAATACTTTTGTCTTTTTGGAAAAAAAAAGGCCTAAGCTTATACCAACAAATAGCGATGTACTTACAGACGCTTTTAGTTTCAGATTGCACCATGCACCCCTTTATATCACACACCCGGCAACCCCTTGCACCCCTCTTTTGCACATAACCTGTACTTTAAACATTCGTCTAGCGCACATCAGGATCCTCCATATCCCACAAAGCCTGCAAACCCTCTATCTCACAGTATGTACCCCCACGCACCCCTTTAATAGTTGGCACATCTCTATGACTAACTTAATCACCCTGCACCCCCATATCTCACACACCCTGGCCTGCACCCCTCTATCCCTCAGACCCTGCACCACTGTCTCACTCACAATGCACTCCCTCACACCAATCTATCTCACACACCCTGTACCCCCTTGCATCCCTGCACACCCTTGCACCCCTCTATCTCACGCACCCTGCACACCCTTGCAACCCTTTATCTCATGCACCCTGTACACCCTTGCACCCCTCTATCTCAATCACCCTGTACCCCCTTGCATCCCTTTATTTCATGCATCCTTTACCCTCTTGCACCCCTCTATCTCACATACCCTGTACACCCTTTGCCCTTTCTATCTCATACACCATGTACCCCGGTACACCAATCTGTCTCACGCACATTGTACCCCCAGTCACATTCTGGACACCACTATTTCTCAAAGCCTCTACCCTCACACACCCCTCTGTCAGTCTGCATCCCCCATAGCCCACAGAGCCTGCACCCCTCTATCACATCCAGCCTGCACTCCCCAGGTAGCCCTGTTCCCTTATTACCTCTCACAAGTGCTTCCATCTTCTCCTTTAACATTTTGTTGTTTCTAGCTGGGCAAAACTCTGTGGCTTCTCCCTTCAAGTCACAAGATTGTGACGTCATTGCAGGTCCTGTACCATCTGGAGGTATTTTTTCCTGTTTAGGCAGGGAGCTGATTAGTACTCCTCTCCCCCTTCTGCAAATTCCCCCTCCCCTTAAAAAAACGCCGGATTTACTGCTTGGTCAAGTGTAGGGTTGGACAGGTTCGCAGGATGCAGTGACGAGACACTAGACGAATGGTGGTTTTCAAAATCACGTTTATATAACTCTAGCCGATGAGCTAGGCTGAACAAAACAAGGATAAAGAAACAACACAAACAGTCCACGCAGGGACTCAACAAACTTAACCAAATATAGTTTCACTTAGCCTTCCAGGGACTGCGGGGTTCAGTAGCGTGGCCGCGTTGAGATCGCTGAGGCGGCTGTCCTGAGGAAAGTGACGTCGGTGGGGGCAACAGGCCCTGAAGAAAATAATACCGTTGGGGCGCAACAAGCCCTGAAGAAAACGAGGATGTTGGGGCGCAACAGGCCCTGAAGGAAACACTGCCGCTGGGGCGCAACAGGCCCTGAAGGAAACGGGGACGTTGGGGCGCTACAGGCCCTGAAAGTAACGCTGCCGCTAGGGCGCAACAGGCCCTGAAGAATACGCTGCCGCTGGGGCGCAACAGACCCTGAAGAAAACGTTGCCGCTGGGGCGCAACAGGCCCTGAAGAAAACGCTGCCGCTGGGGCGCAACAGGCCCTGAAGAAAATGCTGCCGCTGGGGCGCAACAGGCCCTGAAGAAAGCAGTGCCGTTGGGGCTCAACGGGCCCTGAAGTAAATGATGGAGGTGGCGCGCGGTGATGACACAGTTCCCCAGAAAGGCCTGTAGCCGTCCTTTACCAAGGAGTCTCTTCCTAAGCCAGGGTAGCGAGCCTTTTATCCCGCCTGTGACAATGTGGCGTATCTTGAGGCCGATGATGGCCGGGTCGGCGTGATAGGGGAAGGCAGGGGGGAAGGGCCCAGGTCTCTGAGGCCTGGTTACCAGTACTCACGGCCACAACCGGAGGTATAGTTCCTCTCCCTTCAAGGCAGGGGTTAGCGGGGATAATTCTCCCAGAACGGGAGCGGGAAGCAGTCTCTGGGCACAGTCTCTCACGTCTCTCTTGTCGGTCAATCGGTTGCTTTCTCCTCGCAGGCTCCTCTCGGTGCCCCTGCAAGTCACCCTGCGTCTTGCCTTCACTCCCTCTCTTCCCCAACTGCCACTTCAGCGCGTCCCCTGCTCCTTTTACCCTAGCCCCGCCCCCTGTTGCCCTGACAACCTCAGTCGCATGTCTCCCTTTGTAATCCTCCTGATGGGATTCCTTCAATAACTCTGATGGCGGTCCCCTTGGTTCCGGCCCAATCACTATATGGGGGTCCTCCTCCCCACATTCCTCCACCCTGTAAGCTCGCCAGTCCTCGGACGAGGGAGTTAGTCTATTGAGATGGCCTGTAAAGGTGTCAATATTCGTTGCCATACGAACTGGTCTTGTTCATACCGTTCGGGGGGTTTGCCGGCTGTTGACCGCTCGGAACGTCTAAGTTCGACTGGGGTGGAATCTTCTGGGGTGGTGGACGTCGGTGGACTGCATGATGCCGGTGGGTTAATTGTGTCAACGGGCTCATTATTGGGTGAAGGGCCTTTGGGAACTGGAGGGAAATCCTCGTCGTCCGAGTCCCAGCATATGTACTCCGGTTCGGATGTCTTCGGGACAGGTTCCAGTTGCTTCGGGTCAGTGGAAATACACGGGCGTAACATATTACGATGCACAATGCAGGTGGGCAGTGTTTCATCCTGCTCGGGCCGTATTTCATACACAGGTCCTTCTGGATGGATACAGCGTAGTACCCGATAAGGATTCTCTTCCCAACGTGACTCCAGTTTATTCTGGGGGCGTTGATCTAGTACAAGCACATGGTCCCCGCTTTGGAGATGGGGAGGGGAGGTTGTATTTTTCCCTGGGTGTTCCCAGTCTTGAAGTTTGGTATGTACAATTCGGTGAAGAGTTTGCAACCTGTCGCGATGATTTCGGACCCAAGACGACACTCCAGTCCAGGGCCGAGGCTCTTCGGGGTCCAACTCTATTTCCATGATCCCTTTACCCTCTCGTCCGAACAGCAGGAAATAAGGAGTATAGCACGTTACTCGATGTACCCGATTATTATAAACCCACACTAATTCAGAAACATATTCAGGCCAACGAGCTTTCTTGTCACTCTCCAGAGTGCGTAGCATTTGAATCAATGTCCGATTAAATCACTCACAAGCCCCATTTCCTTGCGGGTGATACGGTGTGGTCCGGGATTTATCAATCCCATAAAGATGATGTAGTTCCTCCATAACTTTCCCCAAAAAACATGCTCCCTGGTCGGAATGTATACGTTGAGGACAGCCGTACACTTGTATAAAGTTTCTGCAAATTGCGGAGGCGGCTGACTCCGCGGTCTGGTCTCGAGTAGGGGTTACCACAGCGAACTTAGTAAAATGATCCACCATGACGAGGCAGTGTTCGTATCCCTGGAATGCGGGACCAATGTGCAGATAATCCACCGCCAGGAGCTCAGAGGGTTCTGAAGTCACAATCGTCTGTGTTGCGGCCCTCTGAGCAGGCGGTTTGGCCAATTCACATAAGCGGCAGGTACGGCAGACTTCGTCCACAACAGCCGACAAGCGTGGGTGATAAACTTTCTGTTGTAACCATTGCAAAGTCTTTTTGACTCCAAAGTGGGCCCCTTTTTCGTGAGCCTCTCGAGCCAGTTCGTGTAGTTGTGCTCCGGGTGTAACCACCTGCCAAACAGTCGTTGGTTGTTTGCGAAGTGATTTTACGGTACAGTAGTCCCTTTCGGATAATCAGTCTCTCCCATTGTCGCAGCATCAGCGACAGGTCTTGGGTCAAAACTTGTCATTGAGTATCAGTGGGTAATTGACCAGCGGCGAACCATGTCCGGAGAAGTCCAACTTCTTCATCTTCTTGTTGCTGTTGTATCCACTTATCACGAGATTGTTCCAGGATGCCCCTGTGGGCCTCTGGGGAAGATACTTTTGCATCAACACTGGTGAGCACAGCGGCGGTAAGAGCGAACGGTATTTCCTCTCCTTCTAATTCTTCGTCTCGATTCTGTCCGGGAGTTGTATGTCGAATCCTAGAGAGAGCATCTGCATGAACATTCTCGGCCCCTCTTTTGTAAATAATCTTGTAATTGTATTTCGCCATTCAGGCCACCCATCGCTGCTCCAAAGCCCCCAACTTGGCGTTTTCCAAATGAGCCAGTGGGTTGTTGTCAGTTCGCACTACCACCTCGGAGCCCGCTAGGTACTCTGCGAATCTCTCCGTCATAGCCCACACCACCGCGAGGAGTTCGAGCTTAAAAGAGCTGTAATTGTCAGGGTTACGCTCGGAGTCATGGAGTGAACGGCTTCCATATGCGATCACCCTCTCCCGGCCATCCTGCACTTGTGACAACACAGCCCCTAGCCCGTGAAGACTCCCGTCAGTGTGCAGGATGAACGGCTGAGAGAAATCCGCATAAGCCAACACTGGGGCATCCGAGAGTGCAGCCTTGAGATCTCGGAAGGCATCTTCCTGAGGGTGTTGCCACTGGATTTTTCGCCCATTGGCCCCAGCGGGAGCCCCCTTTAGCAGGTCATGCAGGGCTCGAGCTCGACATGCAAAATTCTTTACGAAACGACGGTAATATCCAGCTAACCCCAGAAAAGCCTGCACGTCTTTCACCGTCTCGGGGGTAGGCCATTCCTGGATAGCAGCAATCTTCTCCCGGGATGGCCTCACACCCTCTGCCGAAACAACATGACCCAGAAACTCAATCTGAGAGCGAAATAGGTGGCATTTCTGAGGCTTCACCTTAAACCCGTACTTTTGCAGCCGGCTGAGTACCTGTCCCAACCGCTTCAGGTGGTCCTCGAAGGAGGCGGCATAGACAATGATGTCGTCCAGGTAGATCAACGTGGCCTCAAAATTGAGATCCCCTAGACGTCGCTCCATCAATCGCTGAAATGTCCCGGGGGCGTTGGCCAGCCCGAATGGCATTCGATTAAACTCAAACAGTCCCATGGGCATTATGAACGCCGTCTTAGCTCTGTCCTCTTCTGACATGGGCACCTGCCAGTACCCACTGGCCAAGTCCAGGGTCAAAAAATATGTTGCTTTGCCCAATGCAGACAGAGATTCTTCTATGCGGCGCAGTGGGTATGAGTCTTTAATAGTGCAAGCATTCAATTTACGATAATCCACACAGAATCGTAGTGTACCATCTTTCTTCCGGACCAACACGATGGGGGCCGCCCAAGGGCTTTGACTTTCCCGTATCACCCCTTTTTGCAGCATCTGAGCCAGCAAAGTTTTCACCTCTTGATAGAGTTGTGGCGGGATCTATCGATATCGTTCTCGGATAGGGGCTGCTCCTGCTGTGGGGATCTCATGAGTGATGGCGGTGGTACACCCAAAGTCGTCCTCATGACTAGCAAATACTTCATGGTACTGTCCCAGTAATGCTTTGACTTGTGAAAGTTGGGCCGCAGTTAATCCAGAAAGCTCGGCCCGCATCTGCTCCAAAATATTTCGGCCTTCTCTTGTGTCGAGACTTCGTAGGCCTGCAAGGTTCGTATTGTTACCTCCCAAGGATCCTCGGGGTGTACTCGTAATTGAACCGCAGGAGTGGGCAGCACTTCTTCTAAAGGCTTCACTAGTTTGGCCAGTACAGTCCGGGCTTTCAGAATGGTATCTCGGTCTTCAAGGTTAACGCAGCGGACCAGGACGGTTCCTTTTCGCACCGTAGCAAGGGAACGGGCCACCAGTATGCCAGGAGATAAGTGCTCTGAGGGACACGGCTCCACCTGCACCTCTACGCCCTCCAAAGGTATCGGGGCCCGAATTGGCAGGGCCACCACTGTCTGTCCAGGAGGCAGCACAAGCAGGGGTGCCGCTGACGCGATGACCTTACCCAGAGCCTCACCCTCCTGGCAGTCCCGATGCACCCGCGCACCTCGCACCAGCTGCTGGAATACCTGTCCCTGAGCTGTGCGAGAACCCCACTGCTTCAGTGTCCTTTGTGTGGGATCATTAAGCAACAGGTTACCAAACTCTTTTAAAATATTCATGCCTAGGGTGACGGGGTGTCGTTGATCAGCTTATCCTTGAGTCAGCACCACCCCTCTGCGGCCAAGGGGTTTACCGCACAACGTCATCTGCACCCACACTACCCCGGCAACCGGGACCGGCAGTTCGTTAGCAGCTACTAGTCTAATCATGGGTCCCCACTGAGGCCTTGCTGCCTCTGGAAAGTTTCGTTGAAAGTACGCTGCGGGCATAGTGGTTACTTGTGACCCCGTGTCCACCAGACACCGGACGGCCCGGCCCTCTACTTCTGCCCAAACTACCGGACAATTTGCTATCAAATCTTCGGGACTTCCACCACCCCTAGTTGTGGTTTTCGGCTCCGAGCGGCGTCCCCCCAGCCCGGAGCCCTTTAGTTTAATGGCCGCCGGGGTGGATATCTCCCACGCCGCGGACACTCTCGGGCGAAGTGGCCTGGTTCTCCACACTCATAACACTGGGCCGGTATAATTTGACCACCCCGCGGAGAACGTAACCCCCAGGGACCGGGATTAACACTGGGTCGTCCGGTTTCTGGTTCGGTTCTTCTCTTTACTTCAGCCAACTCGCTCTTAATATTTTTCAATTCTCGCTTCATCTCCTCCACCCACTGGGGTTCCTCAACTATGTTCGAGGAGGCCTCCACACCTCGCATCTTCCCCACGGGGACCGCCATCCCCTGCTCTTGCTCCCGAACCCGTGCCTGACTTCCCACTTCTGAAAAATCTATTTGGGGATTCATTCTGATCTGTTCCCGTAATGCCTGTTTTATCAGTGGATCTCGCAGTCCAGTCACCAGTAGGTCACGTAGGGTAATGTCAACAGGTCCTACCCCTACCCCGTCTTTTCTTTCAATAGCCGTATGCAATTCTTGGAGCACATTCATATACTGAGTAATCGTCTCCCCCTCTGCCTGCATCCGACTAAACAGACGGGTCTTTAACTCTCCCACATCAGTGGGATCTCCGTGGGTCTGTTCCACTATCTGCAACACCTTTTCAAAAGTGTTGCGGAGCCCCGGAGGTTTCAACATCACTGACCTCTGCACCTCCCCGTCTAGGGCCATGAGTGCCACTTCAGCTTCCAGGTCAGGGGTCATTGGGTGCATCCGAAAGAGCCCCCGCATTCGCTCTGTCCAGCTCCATAGCATAGTATTGGAGCCGGAAAATCTAGGCAGGTTGTTCAGCATGGCCCCCAATGAAATGCTAGTACGGGGGCCCTCATTATTTACAGATTCTACAACCTCCCCCTGACCTGCGCCACCACCGTCTATGCTCGGAGACTGCATCTTGCCGACTACGCCAAGTGTAGGGTCGGACAGGTTCGCAGGATGCAGTGACGAGACACTAGATGAATGGTGGTTTTCGAAATCACGTTTATATAACTCTAGCTGATGTTTTGTTCAGCCTAGCCCAAGGATAAAGAAACAACACAAACAGTCCACGCAGGGACTCAACAAACTTAACCAAATATAGTTTCACTTAGCCTTCCAGGGACTGCGGGGTTCAGTAGCATGGCCGCGTTGAGATCGCTGAGGCGGCTGTCCTGAGGAAAGTGACGTCGGTGGGGGCAACAGGCCCTGAAGAAAATAATACCGTTGGGGCACAACAAGCCCTGAAGAAAACGAGGATGTTGGGGCGCAACAGGCCCTGAAGGAAACACTGCCGCTGGGGCGCAACAGGCCCTGAAGGAAACGGGGACGTTGGGGCGCTACAGGCCCTGAAAGTAATGCTGCCGCTGGGGCGCAACAGGCCCTGAAGAATACGCTGCCGCTGGGGCGCAACAGGCCCTGAAGAAAACACTGCCGCTGGGGTGCAACAGGCCCTGAAGAAAACGCTGCCGCTGGGGCGCAACAGGCCCTGAAGAAAACGCTGCCTCTGGGGCGCAACAGGCCCTGAAGAAAGCAGTGCCATTGGGGCTCAATGGGCCCTGAAGTAAATGATGGAGGTGGCGCACGGTGATGACGCAGTTCCCCAGAAAGGCCTGTAGCCGTCCTTTACCAAGGAGTCTCTTCCTAAGCCAGGGTAGCGAGCCTTTTATCCCGCCTGTGACAATGTGGCGTATCTTGAGGCCGATGATGGCCGGGTCGGCGTGATAGGGGAAGGCAGGGGGGAAGGGCCCAGGTCTCTGAGGCCTGGTTACCAGTACTCACGGCCACAACCGGAGGTATAGTTCCTCTCCCTTCAAGGCGGGGGTTAGCGGGGATAATTCTCTCAGAACGGGAGCGGGGAGCAGTCTCTGGGCACAGTCTCTCACGTCTCTCTTGTCGGTCAATCGGTTGCTTTCTCCTCGCAGGCTCCTCTCGGTGCCCCTGCAAGTCACCCTGCGTCTTGCCTTCACTCCCTCTCTTTCCCAACTGCCACTTCAGCACGTCCCCTGCTCCTTTTACCCTAGCCCCGCCCCCTGTTGCCCTGACAACCTCAGTCGCATGTCTCCCTTTGTAATCCTCCTGATGGGATTCCTTCAATAACTCTGATGGCGGTCCCCTTGGTTCTGGCCTAATCACTATACGGGGGTCTTCCCCCCCACACAAGCAAACGGGAAGGGAGTTTAAACTCCCTCCCCACAACCTGCCGCCCTAGGTGCTTGTCCCCCAGTGCTTAGTGGCTAATATAGTCCTGGACATGCTGTGCCTTACACCGCATGCAATGATGGCCAGTCCCTGGGTCATCAGAGATCATTCATTCCCAATGAAGCACAGTTGGGCAAAGGCCTGGGTGTTTGTACAGCAAAGTTGGTTTCTATCTTCCGATCCCATTCGGTAACTGGAAAATTCATATCATTTTGAAATCTCTTGTAAGATATTCTAATTTTGGGCATAATTTGTTGAAAATTTGGCAAATTCAAATTTTAAAAAATCCGCTCCTCATTTCTAATGATTAGAAGTGTGGATCTAAACATCTACAAAATGGTCAGTCTTTATTATTATTATTATTATTATTATTTACTAGCTGAAGAGCCCAGCGCTGCCTGGCATAGTAACTAACTATGGTTAGTTATAATAAATTATAATGATTATATCTATATATATATATAAAGCTGAGTGTATAGCCCCGCCCACTCTGCATAGCCACATTCACTATATTATCCCACATCATCCCGCCAGCCAGCGCTACAGGACTACTACCCCTAATATCCCACATCATCCTGTCAGCCAGAGCTATCGGACTACTACCCCTAATATGCCACATTGTCCCATCAGCCAGAGCCACCAGACTACTAATATCCCACATCATCCCGTCAAAGCCACCGGACTACTACCCCTAATATCCCACATCATCCCATCAGCCAGAGCCACCGGACATCTACCACTAATATCACACATCATCCCGTCACAGCCGCCGGACTACTCCCCCTAAAATCCCACATCATCCCTTTAGCCATAGCCACCGGACAACTACCACTAATATCCCACATCATCCCGTCACAGCCACCAGACTACTACCCCTAATATCCCACATCATCCCGTCACAGCCACTGGATTACTACCCCTAATATCCCACATCAGCCAGAGCCACCGGACTACCCCCCTAATATCCCACATCATCCCTTTAGCCATAGGCACCAGACTACTACCCCTAATATCCCACATCATCCCGCCAGCCTGGGGTCAGAACCAGAGAGCTGAGTGTAATGGCCCTAACTTCCATACCGGGGATCCCTTTAAGAGAGGCCTGGCGTCAGAACCAGAGCGCTGAGTGGATTTGCCCTGACTTCCATACCAATGATCCCTTTAATAGAAGCCTGGGGTGAGAATCAGAGCACTGAGGGATTTACCACAACTTCCATACCTGAGATCCCTTTAAGAGAGCCCTGGGGTCAGTATCAGAGTGATGAGGGATTTGCCCTAACTTCCATAGCAGAGATCCTGTTAAGAGGGAAGATGTGCCTATGGGATGGAGGATGTGTGATGGGGATATGGGCACGGGTGGGGGGGATTCATTTCTGTCATGTGATCTCTGCTCTTTTCTGGGGGGCAGACAATGGCTGGGAACTTATGTTTACGGGATGCTAGATTTCTCCCACCATGTCAGTGTCTGCTGAGGTGTTGTCGAGTTGGGAAAACTGTTGCTCATAGCAGCCAAACACAGCTCAGCTTCTTTTAAACAGCGCTGGTGGAATGAAAGATGCTTCGTGATTGGTTGGTGATACACACACACACACACATTAAATTTTATATATATATATATATATATAGATTATTAAAGCGCCATTTATTCCATGGCGCTTTACATGTGAGGAGGGGTATACATAATACATACAAGTACAGTAATCTTAAACAATAAAAGTCACGACTGGTACAGGAGGAGAGAGGACCCTGCCCGCGAGGGCTCACAATCTACAAGGGATGGTTGAGGATACAGTAGGTCAGTCTTGTGGGATATTCTTTTTAATCAGCAAAGTGTTGATTGGTGATCAGCAGTCAGCAGGAGAAACTTCATAAAACACGTAAGGTTAGCTGTTTTTATTTTATCTGGGACCAAAAGTACTCCTCAAAGTGAATAACTTGAGGGCAGATCATGGTAGCCTAAGTTGGTCAAATAGTTTGGTGATGGAATCAAATGGCCAGGCACCTTCGATAGTAAGATACAAAATCACAGGCACAGAAAACATGTTATAATAAAACAATCTCCAACCTATCAACTGGGATTGATACAGGCTATAGCCTTATGGAGCTCCCAACTTTCATAGAAAACAAGGAAAACATGGAGCACATAATCCACGATAAAGTATATCTGTAGTAACCCGGTCCAGACTGGGTATGTCCCTTTAAGTAACCCTGGACCGTGAGTAGCTTTTATACACCTCAACTCACCCCTAAGTTATCCTTTTACTGTTATATGGCTTAAATGAATCCATTACTCACTAATCTCATATATTCATGATTCATATATTAATCTCACCATGTGAAGTCTGACACAAGAATTGAGGGTTATCCTATTGGTCAGTGACCCTGTCACCAAGGTTCAATGGGAGGAGCTACCTCCAGTCTCTGTGGAGATTATACAGGGTTCTGGAAGGTTCCCTGAGGTGTCTGGTTCAAGATGTAACCCAGAGCAGACCTCATGTGAGGGGTCCCCTGACCCCCTCTAGGCTCCAAGCCTAGAGATTCATCCTTCTCTTCATGTCGAGACATATAGCCAGGCCTAATGCCTTGGATCTTCCACCGACTTCTACAGCCAAGATGGCTGAAGACTTTTAACCTTTTTTTTTTTAACCCTGGATCCATGCTGTCCAGTTTAAGGCATGCTTCTCCAGCATTAGGTCACACTAAATGTGTACAGAAGAACCTATTGCTCTGCGTGTTGAGAAAATCGAGGGTCCCCCGCCTCACCGCAAATTATCCGTTATTTCCTTCTAGTATATTTCTACACGTATCATGACCAGCTGAGAAAATGAATACAGGATTTCAGGTGTGTAAATATTGCCATATATTCCCTCTTCTGCCTTTATGCCACCAAGAGACTTTGAGCTTCTTATAATTACTTGCAAATATTGCTCCTAACTAATCCAGGTTCTTAAAACTCCAGAACCTTAATTCTGTGTCAGAATCCAATCCTGAACTGTATTGGCCGTGGATTCCCCACGTGAACTGTTACCATAACTCCATGTTATTTCTCCCCGTTCTGCTGAAGTAAAGCAGCTGTTATCCCCGAGACCTGTTGTCTGTGGTTATTCAATCGGCTGTGGACGCTGCGTGGGGGTGGATAACAGTGAACGGAATGGCCCCATACCAGGGCTGTTGCATATCAATAAATATGAACCTAGCACTCAACTTAAAGGTAAAGGTGGACACCGCATCTGGAGGCACGTTTGCCCCTCTCCTATATACTGACAAGCTCATTACCTTAGAGAGATCATTCTCCTCATAACTGAAGGTCACATTGACCGAAACGTCTTTTTTCGTGTACTACAATAAACCTCCTTGCAAATACCTTTACGTTGAGTGCTAGGTTCATATTTGTTGCTTTAATGGTTTGGGAACCTAACCTTAGCACCATCTTGAGTTGTGCTCACGGTGTTCTTTCTATACGTTGCATATCAATATCGTAAAAAGTACATTTTAATAACAAAGACTTCATAATCAACAATACAATACATATATCAAAAAGGTTGTATCAAATAATAGAGCTGTCCAAATCAGGTAAAAAAAAAGGTGCACCAAAATATGTGGTGTCACCCCACAAGCACGAATATAGGAAAAGAGCTTTCACATTATTCTCATTGTATACGTGAAGTGACAGTGCATTTATTTAATGCACAAGTAATTATGGAATGACAGGCTCCAGCACCACATAGGGAAGACAAAGTACAGTCACCATAAGAGGTGCCAAGGCCCCCTGGGGAAGCCGAAGCGAAACGCGCGTAGGGGCGCGTGTCACATCCACAACCATTAAAATGGGTAACAGATACTAAGGACATGACTCCTTGCACCTCTTATGGGGACAATACTTTGATGGTCACTCACGTATAAGATATATAGCACTTTCTGCTATACAACCTTTTTGATATATGTATCGTATTCTTGATTATGAACTATTTGTTATTAAAACATACTTTTTACGATATTGATATACTTTTTCATGGATTGTATGCTCCATGTTTACTTGTTTTCTGCACTTGCGATAGTGTAGACTAAAAGCACAGCCAAGGAAATAGGTGAGTTTGAAATACATATAATCACTTGATATTATGGAATAAAGCAGCAGTTAGAGGTTGCATCATGGAGCTGGGCAGCTGGTAAACGTTCATGTCCAGCTTAGGACTATTCAGACCAACATCTGCACTATTGGAAAACCCGAAAATCCACTTACAGCTAACACTGCCACATAGAAGCACAGCCAACTTTACGGACTTATTTCTTTACAACC
The DNA here is from genome assembly GCF_039654945.1 of Dendrobates tinctorius. Taxonomy (NCBI): domain Eukaryota; kingdom Metazoa; phylum Chordata; class Amphibia; order Anura; family Dendrobatidae; genus Dendrobates; species Dendrobates tinctorius. The sequence goes on from NW_027361677.1 coordinate 10,862,341, forward strand.
AGCAGAATTGTGAATGCAGCTCTGAAGCCTATAACTGGCTGTAACTTCTGATTGGCACAAGTTAGGCAATTAGAAAGTCACTCTACCTTTTAGATGGATTATATCTATAAATGACGAGAAGAAAGGCTCACACCTTGAAACGAAACGTCGCAGGAGCCCATATGGCCTAATAAACCACTATATTTTTTCTAAGAAGAAGTGCCATCTTCATCTCAGTCTGCGACGTTCTCCATAACTCTGCACAACAATGCTCCCTTTGAAGAATTATTTTTGTCAAAATGCAGAGAGGGTCAAATCCGCCAAGCAATGTTCCGATCAAATGAAAGAAGTCTCTAAGATATGATGTTTTATTTTCATTTTTTTTTTGGCACAATTCATTTCTGTGTTATGAGGCTGAAATCGTGCCTATAAATGCCATAGCTTTGCAGACATCGCGTTAGGGCTTATCTCTGAACAAGACAAATTCAAGCTCATTTTTTAAAAGTGCATAGAAAAATGCCATGGGAGTCGATTTTTTTCAACGAGAACACATCAAGATGTCATTCATCCCATCGCTGGGCATCTGTGATTAAGAAAAATGTTTTGTTTAATAAAACCTGATATTTGAAAGGACTTTGACAAAATGAAGCCCCATCCTCTTCATCATTTACATTATGCCTTAGGGGTGGAATGTGGATTGAAGGAAGCTTGATTTGCAGGTAGGACTGAAATCTTGTCTGGATAACTTCTCGGTATTCATACTTTAGTCACATTAAAAATATAGAATATGCATCAAGGGAAATTTCTGACATATAAATAGATACTTCCGGGAGTTCTGGCAGAAAGATAATTCTTAATGTCATATTAATAAATCATAAGGATAATTAAAACTTATGGATAAGATTTTGAAACAGAGTATAGCCAAGTTGACTATCTAAACTGCAGTACCCAAGCAAGAAATAACACAGGTCAACGAAAAAAATTTTTTTTTCTGGTGTCCAAAATATTTTAATGAATTTGGGGTATTTTTGGGGTGCTGATTCTGAATATGTCATCAGTTTTGCCAGATTGGCTCAAGTTTTTGAGATTTTTGGTATCTTATTTATAGCACTTGTTGGTAAATGCGACGCATCATCTCATTAATTTCTTTGGATTAGTACTTGAACTGAGCAGTTCTCAATATAGTTTTGTGTTAATTAGTGTTCTAAAAGTTTGTTCATAGCTTGATTTTTGCACTAACTTTATGTTGTTGTCTGTTTTCCAGTGAAAAGCATGAACTCATCATGAAGAAGTTGTCTTAACGATCCAGACTCATTCTGTTACATTTGTGGTGAATATACACTGCCAAAACATAGAAGAAACATAACACACTTCGTAAAAAAAGTGTATTTTGCCTATTTTGGGGTTATGCTTGGGGACCAAGACAAGTTTTGGGCACCACACATAGTGTGCAAAGCATGTATCGAATTATTACGAAAATGGAGCAAAGGACAAAGAAAAAGCTTCAAATTTGGTGTTCCAATGGTGTGGAGAGAGCCAAAAAATCATCATGATGACTGTTATTTCTGTGCAGTGCAAGTGCAAGGATTCAATAAGCATAAGAAACGAAAATGGGAGTAACATGGAATCTGCAAGAAGGCCTGTCCCTCATTGTGAAGATGTGCCTGTACCTGTGTTTACCATAAATAACAGTCATCATGATGATTTTTTGGCTCTCTCCACACCATTGGAACACCAAATTTGAAGCTTTTTCTTTGTCCTTTGCTCCATTTTCGTAATAATTCGATACATGCTTTGCACACTATGTGTGGTGCCCAAAACTTGTCTTGGTCCCCAAGCATAACCCCAAAATAGGCAAAATACACTTTTTTTACGAAGTGTGTTATGTTTCTTCTATGTTTTGGCAGTGTATATTCACCACAAATGTAACAGAATGAGTCTGGATCGTTAAGACAACTTCTTCATGATGAGTTCATGCTTTTCACTGGAAAACAGACAACAACATAAAGTTAGTGCAAAAATCAAGCTATGAACAAACTTTTAGAACACTAATTAACACAAAACTATATTGAGAACTGCTCAGTTCAAGTACTAATCCAAAGAAATTAATGAGATGATGCGTCGCATTTACCAACAAGTGCTATAAATAAGATACCAAAAATCTCAAAAACTTGAGCCAATCTGGCAAAACTGATGACATATTCAGAATCAGCACCCCAAAAATACCCTAAATTCGATGAAATATCTTTGGCACCAAAAATGCTGTTGACCAGTGTAATCGATCTAATAAAGAGAATCAGTCATCTGGTTTTTGGCACTTTATCTGAGAGCCTGATTCCATCGATGTGTCACTTACTGGACTTGATACAATCACTGTCTTATCAGGAGATTATTACTAGGGGACCAGTAAACGTACTGCCTCTAGCACAAACCCCGCCTCCACCACTGATTGACAGCTTTCTACAGTGTGCACAAAAAGCTGCCAATCAGGGATGTGGGCGGGGTTATACAGAGCTCAGAATTCAGAGAACGGGTAGATCTGCAGCAGAGACAACAGTGATTTTATCAAAAGTGGAGCTAATAGCCATATAAGTGATACATCGCTTGAATTAGGGACTTGCTTTCTATATTATACTGCTCTCAGATGTGATGAGAGATTTAAGTATTTTTTTGAGTTAGAACATAACCTTTGGGTTGGCTGATATAGCAGATGCTATGGTGTCTGACCTTACAGGAGATGAGGTCATACTCCAGTCTTTACAGAAGTGTGGATTCGTGGGTGCTCTGAACCCTGGCTCATCTTTGAAGATGCTCGGTCATTGCACTTCCAGGTGTTTTAGCATATCAAGCAGTAGCCAGGGATCAGAGTACACCCACACTGACACTGTGTGGGTTCCTCCAGAGTCAGTGTGCATATGCATGATCTCAGATTGAGTTCTGGCAACTTACTCTGAACAAGCCACTGCCTTAAGCCCCCGTCTCACATAACAAGATCGTTAGCGAGATCGCTGAAGCATCACCAATTTTGTGACGCAATAGCAACCTCATCAGCAATCTCGCTACTTGTGACACATAGCGGCGACCGCCCCCCCCCCGCTGGATATCGCTGATCGTGCTCGAATGACCTGGGCCATTTTTTGATCATTGGCGTCCCGCTGGCCAGCGCGCATCACTGTGTTTGACGCCGACAAGCGACCTCGTTAGCGATACAGAACTCATGGACGCAGGTGTGAGTCATCAGAATAGCTGCTGTGTGACAAGGTACCTATGACCGCCGAGGTCATTATACGGATCGCCGCATCGTTGAGTAGATCTGCCTGTTTGACGGCTTACTAGCGATCATGCAGTGACGCACCAGTGATCCTTACCAGGTCGTATCATTGTGGGGATTGCTGGTGCGTCACTTAGTGTAACGGTACCCTTAATCAGGATCAAGGGAAGTGGTTGATATGCAACTTGAAGCCCAACTGTGCCCTTGGCTATACTAAGAAGCAAGATGAAAAATGGTCAGAGGAGCACTAGAAAAGACTAGGACAAGGGAGCTTTTTCTTTAACCACAACGCGTTTCGATGGTACCCCGTCTTCATCAGGTGGTACCGTCGAAACGCGTTGCGGTTCAAGAAAAAGCTCCCTTGGCCTGGTCTTTTCTAGCGCTCCTCTGACCGTTTTTCATCTTACTGCTGCATTTATCCTCCCTTGGAGGTATACAGCTGGAGCTGCGGTAGGATCCAACCCTTCCCATCATCTCTCAGGCTGCCTTCCCAGTGCTCTCCTGTGACCACTATTTTTGCTCTCATCTTGGCTATACTAAGGGTGCACCAAGACACCCTCATTTGCATATGAAATATAAGCCAAATTCTCTGTCACTAATACTTTTAAAATGTATTCTGTTGGTATGATTTTAAGGATGGTAAGTGCACTATATCAATGTTTAGTAGTTGTTTAGTTTACAGTTTGGAGGTGATAAATCCCCTTTAAGTAGATAGAGCGCCAAACACCATCTCCATTATTCCCTAAGGCCGGCCTCTGCTTTTCCTATTAATAAAGGGGACAAATCTGAACATCGTAGGAGGAAGGAAAGCAGTAAATAGTGAATAAAAAAAGTGAAGGAATTAAATTAGTTTTCAAAACTTTCTCAAACTTACATACTATAACGATCATATAGGAGACCAAGTTTTGCAATAGGGTGACAATGTTCCTGGCTGGGCCATTGACTTTAGGATTGTGAGTTTTCCATGTGCTCCGCATTTAAAAAGAAAATATCAGCAGATTTTACACCCTAAACAACTCATATGTGCATTCAGACAAGTTCATCAATACTTTTACGTGGCCAGTCCATTCTTCTGTTACTAAGAATTAATATGCAAAGGAAACTGAAGAACTATTTGCTGATCTGAAACCTCCATCACTCCACCTCTGTTCCCCGATAAGTGCTGCCTCTTCCTGCTTGTCTGATTACTCCTTTGACTGAAGTCACACAACATGGAGGCTGCTGTCAATCATGCAGGGCTGGGCTGTTCAGGGAATAGAGCTGGAGTGACGGAGGCTTTAGATCTACCATAGCTCTTTAGGTTCATTTACATAACAATTCAAACACTGATTTCTCTGTAATGGAGGAACAGATTAACCATGGAAAGATATTGCTGGACTTGCCTATGGACTTTCTACATTCTACGCATATAAATAGTTTTTTGGGTGAAATCCTGATGACAGATAAGGAGTTTTCCATTTTAGACTCGACTGACTTCTTACAAGGATTCCTGGACAAAATGTGTCCTATTATTCCTTTAGTTTATCATTATCTGTTTTATATACTTATACCAATCAAGGGCATTAGTTGGCGAGGAACAAGTAGTTCCATAACTTTGGTATAACTTTAATATACTGTACATGAAAAATTACATAATTAGGGACCTGTATCTGTCCATTTTATCCGTTCTAATGTACGCCAAGCCAACATCTTGTCCCATCACATCACTTCCATCATGGGAAGTACACATTTTTTATTACTACATGTGGCTTGAGGCTTATTGGCAGCAATTGTAATTGTTTGGACTAGATGGTGATACATTTTTCCCGGTTTTATTTTTATTTGGAGCCATTTGTAATAGCTATATCCTTCAAGAAGACCTATTAGCTGCCACTTAACGGTGAATGACTTTTCTATACCCGTAGCACTGTCTAGTAACAGCACCATGTCCAATATAATGTACGTTTTAAAACATGGTGGCCGGTCTCACAAATAATATACATTAAAACTACGCTATATAGCATTTCGTGCCTGGACAAAAAAAAAAAATCAATTTACTTGTAATGATTATGCTTGTGGTAAACAATGTTATCGACCTTCTATAGACAGTGGGGTTGACATGAGAAATAAATGTGCTGGAGAAGGGAGGTTGAACTAAAAGGGATGAGGTCTGGTCTTTGGTTTTAAAATTAATTCAGAAAAATATCACTTGGGAAAAATTTGACATAGAGATACAATTAGTATATTACCTGCTAAGTCAGATATACACTGCTCAAAAAAATAAAGGGAACAGCATGACAACCCCTATAATGTAGTGGTTCTGCAGGGGATGACCACAGGCCATTTCCCTGTTCGCATCCTTTTTGGCTGTTTTGGTCACTTTTGCATTTTGTTATTTCTCTCACCCCTAGAGATGGTGTCTACCACCCACAGAAGTTGCTCAGCTAGTGCAGCTCATCCAGGATGACACATCAATGTGGGCTGAGGCAAGAAATGTAGCTGTTTCTGTTAGCACAGTGTCCAGAGCATGGAGCAGATACCAGGTGACAGGTCAGTACACCAGGAGATGTGGAGAGGGCCGTAGGAGGGCAACAACCCAGCAGCAGGACCGCTACCTCCTCCTTTGTGAAAGTAGGAAAAGGAGCATCAGTTCCAGAGCCCTGCAAAATGACCTCCAGCATGCCATTAACACCCACTGTGTCTGCTCAAACTGGTAGAAACAGACTCCATGAGAGTGGTAAGAGGGTCCGACGTCCACAAGTGGGCGTTGTGCTTACAGCTCAACACCGTACAGGTCGATTGGCATTGTCCAGAGAACACCAAGATTGGCAGATTCAACATTGTCGCCCTGTGCTCTTCACAGATGAGAGCAGGTTCACACTGAGCACATGTGACAGACGTGACTGAGTCTGGAGATGCCGTGGTGAATGCTCTGCTGCCTGCAACATCCTCCAGCATGACCGTTTTGGCAGTGGGTCACTAATGATGTGGGGAGGCATTTCTTTGAAGGGCCGCACAGCCCTCCATATGCTAGCCAGAAGTACCCTGATTGTCATTAGGTACCAGGATGAGATCCTCCTGTGGCTGAAGTGTGTCAGCAGTTCATGTATGATGAAGAAATTGATGCTTTGCACTGCACTGCCCATTTCCTAGACCTGAATCCAATCGAGCACCTCTGGGACTTCATGTCTCGTTCCATCCACCAAAGCAATGTTGCACCACAGACTGTCCAGAAGTTGACTGATGCTTTAATCAAGGTCTGGGAGGCTGGGAGGGGATCACTCAGGAGACCATCCGCCTTGTCATCATGCTCATGCACAGGTGGTGTAGGGAGTTGATACAGGCACGTGCAGGTCACACACACTACTGAGCATCATTTCCTTGTCTTGAGGCATTTCCACTGAAGTTGGATTAGCTTTCCACTTTGATTTTGAGTATGATTCCAAATCCAGACCTCCATGGGATATTAATTTTGATTTACATTGATCATTTTTATGTTTAATTATTCTCAACGCATTTCGCTATGTAATGAATAAAGACTTCCAACTGGAATATTTCATTCAGTGATATCTAGGATGTGGGATTTTAGTGTTCCCTTTATTTTTTTTTGAGCAGTGAATTTCAATGGCACCTGTCACCAGGTTGAAAGTGGCCAGGTTTTGCTCTTATTTGATTACCGTTGTTCCCCTGAGTGTACCGGGTTTTGTTTTATTCAAATCCGAAATACGGTTACAGATATCTGGGCCTTTTCATTTGTTGCTAATGTTTATGGTCTTTACCAATGGGGCGGTACTTATGGAATAATAATGCAGTGCAGCCTAACATCATGCCGCCAGGGAATCAACTCTATATAATGACTCTGAATGGTAAAGTGCTGCAGATTATGTTGGCCCTATAGAAACAAAAAATATTATTATATTATTAATGATTGCTGTGAATGGCCAACGGGGTCACATGTCAATATAGAACAACATAACTGCTGTTGATTATCCAAACCAAGACATGTGACCATCTCTCGCACATCTCACTTCCAAATGAAACACACAAAGAAACGCAACATACACAGCCAAGAATAGACATAATTTCAGGACAATGGGACTATCTGCAATTCGTGGCTAACTTATTCCCAGCAAATCAAATTTTTGGAAAAAATTTTCCGAACTTGGTGAATTAGAAGTGTCGAAAGGTTAGATAGATTGTCTCTACTAGTATGGTAATTTGTATTTTAATAAACAATACACCACGCCCAAAAATATAGTATTGAATACTACTGATGGGGGGCTAGCTTGCAAGGGATCCAACCCATTAGGAAGATTCAATGCCAAACTTCTACTGTATGTAGATAAGTATACCACATAAATACAACTGACAGCCGCGCTCCCCCTCCCCCGCCGACCCCCTGATCTAGGACTCGAGTATAAGCCGCGAAGGGCACATTCAGCCTTAAAAAATGCGCGGAAAATCTCGGCTTATACTTGAGTATATACGGTACTTTAAAAATTAGCCCAGACCCGACTTTTACAGGTTGTTTTTCCACTGTTTTCCGAATTTATTTGGTATTTTGTATAATATGCAAATATATACAAGATATAAGATAATAGAACTGAATTGTTTTCCATTGGATGGTAATTCATAGTTTAGTGCCAAAGAAAGATTGATCATGTGCCATCGGTAAGTCGTGTCCATTTACCCATACACATATATCTACGCTGGCGAGAATAGATCAGGTGGCACTGAGTTAATTAATGTGGCACTATCATCTGGCTGTTTTTCAGTTAGTATTGTGTTGAGATGTTTTATAAAAAAGCTACTGCATGCTAATACTAATTACATGTTGGCAGATGCTATTTAGTTCAATATCTGCGATCGGGCAAAAAAAAGTTAATTTTGCTTCTATTAAACTCTTAGTCATCGCAGAATGAAAAGTTTTCATAGGTGCTTTAACCCCTTCACTGCCAGGCAATTTTTCTCTTTTCTCTTTAAATTTTTGTTCCTCCCCTTCTTCCACGAGCCGTACAATTTTTTTTTCCCGTCAACATATCTATATGAGGACTTGCTTTTTTTTCTGGGACAAGTTGTAGTTTTAGAAGGACACCATTCACTTTAATGTACAAAGTACACCGAAGGTGAGTATAAGTGTTGGTATTTTACAAGGAGGAAGCATAACGATTGAGAAGAGGTTGTACGTATAGTAGACAATCCATATAGCCTCTGCGACAGAGTCACTGGCATAGTATGTGAAGGGAGATACGTGTCACTGCGCATGCTGTGGTCAGTGATGTAAAACCAGAGTGTTTTTGCCTCCAGCATGCTAACTGCTGAGAGGGTTAATAGGAACCTATGTTATGGACTGGTTTTAGTGGACCTTTACAGAGTGGCTGGGAGGAGTTCCACCATATCTCTACTGGCAGAGTCCTGACAGGACCTGTGTGAGGTTAAGGTCAAGCGACCATCACATGAGATGTTAAATACCTCGACATGAGAGACAGATGGATGCTGTGAGCTCATCTGTTCATTCACCTTTTGTGTCCGAGGATCTCCCTCTTCTGGTGAAGGAAGGTAGTGAGGCTGATTTGGATGAAAGAAACCAAACACCTGATCAGGTGGATTGTGACTGGGTAACAGGAACTTCAGACTGGATATAAGGCAGCCGACGCCTTTCTGAGTGGCTGGTGATTTCTCTGCTGAATTCTTGGAGACCAGTCTGATTCCTGCTTCCCAAAGATGAGTTTTTGCTCTGCTATTGAACTTATTAGTTTTGGTTTTGTTTACCTTGTTTTTTTAGTTCAGCCATCCCCGGCTGGGGGTGTGCTGGATTCTTATTCCTTGATCAGTGTTCTCTTTTGCTCTGCTTTCAGAATATTCTGAGTGCTGATATAGGGTTTGAAGTCTAGTGACTTCAGGGTCCTTTTTGCTTATCAGTTGTGTTGGTAATATTTTTAGCAGGGTTTTCTCGGATTGCAGACAGCAGCTTTTCTGTCCTGTCCTTTTTAGTTAGCTTGGGCCCCATCGTTTGCTCAACCTATCTTTCTATCTGTGTTAGTGTTTTCATCTTTCTTCACCGTCATTATATGTTGGGGGCTACCTATTGCTTTGGGGTCTGCTCTGGGGCAGTTTTTCCCTTTTCTCTCTTTAGGCTTATTTAGATCTCCGGCTGTGACGAGGTGTCTAGGATCACCGTAGGAACACTCCACGGCTACTGCTAGTTGTGTGATAGGATTAGGGGTCTGCAATCCACTAGTTTCCAACCTCTCTGATTTTCTGGGCTGAGCTTGTGTTTTGATTTTCCTTCTCGGTGACTCAGTCATAACAGATGGAGATATGAAGTGGGAGAGGAAGGACTCCCATGTGGCTCCAGGAGGAGCTGAGGACATTGCAAGGCGTCTGCAGGTGAAACCTGCAGTGAAAGGGCTCTGTTATACTTTGTTTTTTTTTCCGTTAAGCCAGGAAGGCTCTGCTTCTGTTTTCCACAACCCGGCCTTTGTGTATGCTGACTTTAATAAACCAGCAGGTGTTTCACTACCAAAATGTTCCTGTGTCTACTGGAAGGAGCAGCTAAGGGTGTCAACCCCTCACACCTCTTAAAGTCTTTTAGAAGAATAACTTTATTTTCCTCTTGGTCAATGGTCCATTGTGGACCCTGAATTCTATGAGTAGTTATTTTTGATCATTTAACAAACAACTTGAAGAAAAGATGTTCAGAGACAGAAAAAGTCTCTGATTTGAAGACCATTTTAAGAAATTCACCTTTTCCTGGTTTCCAAGAAGCAGTTCATCTTTGTACAAGGGATGAACCTGAATACATAAGAATGATGGATATATCTACTCTATATGTACACGGAAAAAAAAAAATAGGTAATAGTAGGCATACTTTACTTTTTCCTGTCTTCAAACTTGTCAGATCATGAGCTCATTCAGTGATAGCACTAAGCAGAAAACTCAAAGATAAACCTTATCGGGAAGATGAGGCAGGCACTTTGTTTCACAGCAGGTGGACATTTCACTTCAGTTTGCAGCAGTAGGATGTGGTGTGAGGATCTGAGAACACCGTTAATAGCTTAAACCTTCAAAACAAGAAAGGAAAAAACCAATGCATGTGCTTGACGAGTGGAGATTTCATGCTGTCTAGCTAATTGCCACCCCTGGGGTAAATAATAAAAAGAAATAATAGGTGCAATAGGTGAGATTTTATGCCCTGCCAAATCTGCTTCCATTGTTTTAACTAGATTGCCTTACTGTACCTATGTCATCTGTCTGGGCTGCATATTACTTGCTCATACTTACCAAAGGCTTCGAGGATCTGCCATTTTAGGTGAGACATAAACCTGACAGGTCCAAATTAAGGGGAACTCAGACTTTTTTTAAGTCCTTTAATCTGAATAAATAGACATAGAAATTACTGAGCTTGGCAAAGGCTGCCTAATCAGATGTGACCAGTATGGATCTCAATGCCCCTTTTTAATTCCAGTATGATCACCTTCCAAACCATAAAGATCCTTCAGAAGGTAACGGAGCTGATGTTGCTGTCTTGTCATCAGAAGAACATCAGCATGACAGGATGTGTAATAATAGACAATTTAACAAAGCTTTCTTGTAATGCCTTGTAGGGTGAGTGCAAATCAATTTGCAGGACCTGGTCCAGCTGCCAGGTCATTATTCGGAGAACTGCATCCTACCTCCCAACATCTACAACTCTTGTTTTGATTAGCTGGCCTGGTGCAGCATCTCAGATGCATAATGCCACAATGATGACATTGTGCCAGGTAGACTAATCAATAAAAAGAGCTGTGATTTCCAGGAAGTAGAAGGCGACTCTTAGGAATCCCGCTTGAAGTTATGAGACAACAACTATAAGGAGATAATCTAAAGTTATCTGGAAACATATTCTGATTCTTGCAAAATCAGTATTATAAACCAAAAATGTCATATAATTGCATATATAATGTTGCATGTACCAAGCTCTCCTTCTGCAAAGGTTATGGATCAGGAGAAATAGGACATACTGATCTACATGGTCCATCCTACTTAATATACACTTTGTACAACCTACATATTCATGCAGGATTGGTTAAAACATTTAGGAGGTGTGGAAAAAACACTGCAAAGTCAGAATGCTTTAAAAAAAAGAAGTGTTAATTGTTTTTTCTTATCAATTATCATTATACAATATAAACGAACAAAAGAGAAATCTAAGTCAAATCATTAATAGCGCTCTGGAATGCCCTGTCTGAAAGGAGGGAAAGTCGTGCATGTGTAGTACGTGTGCCGACTGGGGGGTGGTCCCTTTCTGCCGTGAGACGGACTGACGACAGAAGCAGAAGCTCGTTCAATCAGGTCCACTTTATTGAGCAACTTCCTGGACATCCACAGCAATGTGACGCTTCTGCACCTTGGCCCGGGTACCTATCACCTTCTCCTCTGGTTGGCGATGACCCTCTGGGCTCTTTCACCGTGGCTGCTGTTAGGCCCATGGCCACAGTGCTTTCCCTGGTTGAGTCTGCCCGCTGTGACACTTACTGCCTCTTCAGTGTCCAGCCGTCCGGTACCCCAGGCGTCTGTTAGTCAGCGTCCTTCGGTCTGCCGGTGTACTGTCAGGGCCACCCCCCAACTATCAGTCTCTCTCTCTGGTCTTTTCCTGAGCTCCTTCTTCCTCCGTCTTCCCTTGAGCTCCTCTCCTCAGTCTCCTTCTGGGTGTTCTCCCTGACCCCCGGGACGCTCTTTCCTCTTATCCCCTTTCTTGGGAATTCCCCCCCATCAGTCCCGTAACTCCGCCCACCATGACTCTGCGTATCTTAGCTTCAGCTGCTGTTAGGTCCCTTCACTCACTATCCTATGTCTCCACCTTGTGGCCAAAACTCGGTACTACACCGTCTCTTACTAATTCTAGCTGTTCCCATAGACATATCTTGTCAAACAGTGTACACATCATATTTTACATGTTCCTTCTTCCTCAGACAGGTCCACATGTCAGTCCACCCTCCTTCACATGTGCGATGCCCCTGAATTCCTTTTCTATTAGACTTCCAGAGGTAGTCGAACATTGTACTTGGCTATTTCAGGCTTCCCCATAGAGTGGTGGAATGCATGCTCCACTGTGGATGGTTAGAGTGATGGGACCCTAGCAATCACTTATCCTCTTCGTAAGTAAAATCTTGCATTTATGGTACTAATTATTATAGGCCTAAAAAAGAAAACGAGGTGATAGAGGAAATATATCTCCCACAGTAGGTGAAACATTTTTCATATATTATATTCCAATACATCAGTCCAATATTATATTAAATCTAAGCAGGAACATTGAATACTAAGCATAAAATTGATTCTAAATCTCTCCATCATTAATCCTTAATGTTTACGGCAATTCCTTTCATAACTGCTGAATTCTTTTCAATGTCATGCTAAATTGTACCCCAAATTACAATTAATGCAAATATTGTGCTATAATTTAACACTCTATTTCTTCTTTAAATTTTCCCATTGTGTGTCGAACGAGAATGTTGTTTGATTTAATTTATGTTTTCAGTTCTCTTCCATCGCTTTTAGATGTTTATTACGCTTGAGAGAACTTTTTTACTTAAGCCGGCAAAATTGCAATGACGTTTCTTTTCAAATTAAGCAATAATTGTAGCCGGTTAGATATTGCGATTAGGCTTCGAAGACGGCGGGTGATCGTAAACAAGACACAAATAAAAAAAACAAGCAAAAATATGATAAACACTTAATATGCTATCGTATTTGCTTGGAGCAAAATTTTTTCGAGGAGTTGGTTATTAAGTCTAGAACCGATACAACAAACATCCTATTAGAGAAGCCATTTAGAAATGTGCAAAGTTTTACAGTTGATATCGTCGCGAGTGAATCTGGAGCATTAAATTCTCTTTCAATACGTCTCATATGATTTGTGAACGTAATCACAACAGATCCTGGCGCTACGAAGACGGCACTAAAGTGACTCATAAAACTGTATCAAAAGCGCATTAGGAGGCGGAAAGTGAAGTTGAAGATGTTATAAACGACTTAATGCGGCCAATGGTGTTGATCCATAAATCACGATGGCATACTTGGGTGACGGCACTTAGGAAATCTTCAGAAATACTGGAAATTATCATTTCCAAAATCACAAAATCATAATTGCTACTTATTAGTCAATGATTGATGACATTTTAGTGGCCATCTTTTTTTTTCTATAAAATTTTATTCAAATCATCCACCACAATAATCCACATTTGGCAAGAGTCAAAAAAGTCAAAGACCGGGATTAACTCAAAATTAGGCCAGTTTCACATTTGCACTTTATAGCGCTGCGACGGCCTGCGCACGGCCACCACTAAGCCCCGCCCCCTGCCGGCTGCCTGCCCGCCCCATCCGGTCATCGCCGCCTACTAGCGCACATGGGCGCTTGCTATCTGCGCACCCTATCTTTAGCATAGGGTGCACAGATCGTGCGCTAGCAGGATTTTGCCATGCGCTGCGCACTTTTGAAGGTGCGCCGTGCGCGCCAAAATGCAACATGCTGCGTTCGGTGCACACAGGCACACCTTCAAAAGTGCGCAGCGCACGGCAAAATCCTGCTAGCACACGATCTGCGCACCCTATGCTAAAGATAGGGTGCGCAGATCGCAAGCGCCCATGTGCGCTAGTAGGCGGCGATGACCGGATGGGGCGGGCAGGGAGCCAGCAGGGGGCGGGGCTTAGCGGCGGCCGTGCTCAGGCCGTCGCTGCGCTATAAAGCGCAAATGTGAAACCGGCCTTACTCAGTCATACCACACTTGCAGTCATATGTCCCATTGATATGATATATGTCAGTGACAGCCTTTAAAATTAATAATTGGTTAGTTATATTTGGTTGAGAAATTTAATGCAATACATATTAAAGTATAGATTATTTTTGGAATCGTAGAGACTCGTGATGTAATAGTTTCAGGTACATTCATGTAATAAAGTAAGCACACCTCATGCAACGTTCTTAGAAACATTTGTAACAGATATTGATCAAATAAATAAAGGAGATAGAATTGTAAAAAAATTCAATTCCAAATTTGCAATAGTACCAACTTTTCTTTTTTTTCTTTTTTATAAGCATAACATTTTTGTTTTGTGGAAAAAAAGAAATCCTATCTGGGGGAAAAAAGGAAATTTTGTATAAATCAGTTTTTTTTTTTTAAAGTTTAAGTTTTTTTTAGTTTTGACAATGTTTTATTTGATTTTCCATATCACTACATAAAAAAATTGAAATCTTGCAACTTTCACACCTGATTTATGGATTAGTGTACTGTATTTTGCAGATTATAGGATCCCCAGGTTTATAAGACCCACCCTACATTTTAAAGAGAAAAATAGGAAAAAAAAGTTTTTCTTAATAAAATTTTATGTATTATTCACTTTTGCGGTAGCTTATCTTGAGGACAGTGGTGATGGAGTGGGGTCCCAGGTGGCAAGGTTGCTACTAACAGAGACAGGAGATGCTGCAGGCTCCAGGCTGATAGGAAGGGGTGTTCGACAGTGGCATGAGTTAGGCCATGACTGCAGGCCCCAGGCTGGTACGATGAGGTGTTCAGTGGTGCAGGGGCTCCGTCAACAATTTTTGAATGCCTGGAGTCCAGCACCTTTCATACTTTCTACTGTGGTGGACTCCGGGAAAGTGACTGCTGGAGGCGGCACATGCGCAGTTGAGATATCGGGAGATCTTTTTCCAGCGTCCACTGCATAAAAGAGTATGGAATTTGCTGGGCTCCGGTCTTTCACAAATTGTCGGCAGAGACCACCACATCACCAAACACCTCATCGTACCAGCCTGGGGCCTGCAGCCTTTGCCAACCCCTGCCTCCGCCATCACCAGAAGCTCCCGGCAGCAGAGACCCTGGGACCCCACTCCACCGCAGTTGGTAAGCTCCAGCAGAGCTACAATTCAGATTATAAGATGCCACCCCATTCCCCCCAAAAAAAATTTGTAGGGGAAAAAAGATTGTCTTACATTAAGAAAAATACATCGAATCTCATACTTCATATTCTGTGATGACTTTTTGGCAGTCTAATTATCATCACAAACAGAGCTGCTGCTCTTTCACTTACTTCAGATATATGTGACTTGTCCAAAGGCGGGGAGAGTGTAGCGAATGCTGTTTGGTCACAGGGATCCCCGGCAGATCGAGTGTCCACACAGCTGTATAGGCATTGGAGGGAAGTATAGATATTATTGTTTTACAAGGAGAAAACATAGGGAGACTATCATTTTAACCTTAGTGCTTCATTATGGACAATTGATATGTTGGAAGTGGCTGAACGGCTGCGTGCAGGGTCACTTACCTGTCAATTGCCAATGAACTGGTAATGGGTTATTCCATAAGTTTCATTTCTCCATCCACTTGTAAGGGTGGATAAGTAATCTTAACACCCTCTCTGAAGGCTATTGTGATGAGCGTCAGCTTACGCTGAGTCGTTTTTCTTTAGAGAGTAGACCCTGTGGGCCGTGGCACCCACCCACCTAGGGTGAGCTGACCTTGTGAGAAGCCACCCCCTATACAGGGAGTGTCAGGGGCAAGACCAAGGGGGTGAGCCACCACGACAGCTGGGACCAGACGGCCGGCTCACGGAAGCAAGACAAGGCGAGACAAGACGTAAGTTCAAGATAACTTCATTACGGAACAGTTCAGGGTAACAACAGGTGCAAAACGTAAACACACAGGGAACACATAGCAAGGTGCGTGCGTGGGCACGCCAAGGTCCATAGCATGGTATGTGCCAGGTGGCACGCCTGGGTACAGGCAAAGACACAAATGGCATCAGACTCCGGACAGCTGGCAACGATCGACATGATCAGGGAATCAGGCTGCGGACATCAGCTCTGGACATCAGACCACAGTCATCAGGCTTACGATCTCTGGCAGCGATCGGCAGGTTCCGGGCATCCGGCAGGCAAACCAGGGTTCAGGCAAGGTGGCACGACAGATCTCCAGGCATGGTGCGTGTTAGGGAACACGCAGGGGTCCAAGGCATAATTCCAGGCAGGGTGCATGATAGGGACACACCAGGGTCCAGGGCAAGGTGCATGGCAGGGTGCGTGTGTAGGGGACACGCCAGGGTTCAAAGCAAGGTGCATGTGTAGGGGACACGCCAGGATACAAAGCTCAACAAACAAGACAGGGTGTGTGTGTGTAGAGACACGCCAAGGCACAAGGTACAAGGCAGGATCCTGTGCGTGCAGAGAGACATGCCAGGGTCAGGGTTCAAGGCAGAGTCCTGCGCGTGCAGAGGGCACGCCAGGGTCAGGGTTCAAGGCAGAGTCCTGCGCATGCAGAGGGCACGCCAGGGTCAGGGTTCAAGGCAGAGTCCTGCACGTGCAGAGAGACACGCCAGGGTCAGGGTTAAAAGCAGAGTCCTGCACGTACAGAGGACACGCCAGGGACAGAGTACAGGCTAGGACCTGTGCGTGCGAGATGGCACAACAGGGGACATGGCAAGACCTGCGCGTACTTTTACAGAAGCACAGGGAGGTATGCCACGGGGCAGGCGAGGGCCTGCGCGTGCTAAGAGAAGCACAATGCAGAGACAGCGAGAGTGCAAGGAAGCACAGGGAGCATGGCTGGGGCACTGGCTAGCTGGACGGGCTGCAGCACAAACAGGCGGGTAAGACTCCAGCGAACCCGACTGGGGTATAGAAGGTGACACAGCTGTCACTGACCGACGAGTACGGCTGAGGCACAAGCAGGCGGGCACGGCTAGGGCAGGCATGGCTGAGGCACAAGCAGGAGGCAAGGAAGGCCAGGCGCATGCAAAGGGCACACAAAGAAACAAGGCAAGGCAAAGCAAGAAACAAGGCAAGGCTAGGTGAGAAACAAGGCAAGACAGGGTAGGGAACACGGTGCAGAACATAGGCAGAAACACAGAACCAGGTCAGAGTGAGAACAGTGCTAGCAGTGGAGCGTAGGCCGAAGCCCAGAGCCGGGTCAAGGGAGCACCTTGAGATTAGCGTGGAGGTAGAGCAAGGCAAGGTACGGAACAAGGAATGGGAGCTTGACAGGAGCACAGAATGGAATCAGAGCAAGGAAGGACTACAAGGCAAAGCAGAGCAGAGACAAAACATGGCACAAAGAACAAACACTAGACATGGCACGAGACAGGAGGCAGAGTACAATCACAGAGCGTGTGCAGAGACGCACGACAGGGCAGCGTGCAGGGGCACAGAATACAGAGAGCGACCGATCAGACCAAGCAGCCATGCAGGGAAGCAACACGATACTCAGGCCCTGACCATAGGGAGGGGCGGTCTGATATAGGGCATTAGCACCTCCACTTCCGGATCAGGACCAGGGGAGAACTTCCAGTTCAGATCCTCCAGGATCACAGAGAGCAGTCACATGATCAGGGATTCCAGGCATGCAGAGATGATTGCAGAGCCAGACAGTGCTGTAACATAGAAAGGACACATGATCAGGGGTTCTTGGAACACAGAGATGATCACAGAAGGCAGAGCAGAAACGCAGGCATCTTGCAGCCCAACAGTCATGAGGTAAGTGTGCAGACTGCTCTAGGCAACATGCAGGATGGCAGACATGAGATGCGCGTGCACACTGCTCCAGGGGTCATGAGGCAAAACAGACATGGCAGACATGACAGACATGGCGGGCGTGACAGCTATTATTGCATTGACCTTCTGTTTTATGTGTTTTATTCTCATGTGGCTGCAGTTTCCTGGCTATTTAGAGGTGACAAGGTTTACTATAAGGCCTCAGAAAGCTAATTCCTGGTTGTGAGTTAGTTAGAGAAGCAACTGAAGAATAAAGAAGTGTTCTATATTATTGTTTAGGAGATGGCCACAAGCGGAGAGTGTGTTTAGCGACAGAAGATTTCAAGGATAGCAAGTTTCAGAATAAGATCTACCAGCAACTGAATTCTATACCACCAGAGTAGATATTGAAGAAGAGTAATAAGAAGGCTCCTTCCCATCTGCAATGAGAACAGTCATAAGATACTAGAGCGGAGGGAGGTGTAGTCACTGTCACGCCGCCTGCTGCCGCGCTCCCCACTCCCACTGCTCATGTCACGCCTGCTGCGCCCTCCACTTCCACTGCTCCTCCTCCCGAATACCGGCGCACTCACCTCACCCGGCGCGCTCTCGAGGTGCGCGCGTCATCCAGCTCCTTCACTTCCGCCGCTGCAGCCGGCCTTCCGTGCTCGTTGGGTGCGCCTGCGCACTGTGCGCCAATGACCCTGCCACTTATCTCCCCTGCTGTGCTGCTGCTGCTCCACCTCCTGGCTGACCCTGACCCAGAAGTGCTGCCAGCAGTCCTATATCAGGTAGCCTCGCCTCCTGCCCGGTGCCTGACTATCATTTGTGTCTAGCACCTCTGATTCAGGTCCACGCATCCCTGCGTCCTCCCAGCCTTGCACTCTGTCCTGCGCTCTTTGCTCCTGTACCTCCTTGTAATCTCCCTGTGTTCCTTCCTAGTGCCAGCCTCATCCGTTCCTGTCCACAAGTCTTCTCCTGCAGTATCTACTGCCACCAGTCTTATCCGTTCCTGTCCACAAACCTTCTCCTGCTGGTCCTGCCGCAGCCCCTGTGGTCTCCGCTGGTCTTCCTCCTGCTATCTGTCCCCGGGTATCAGCTTCTGCGGCGATAGTCTCCCCGGGGCTTGCCCCAGACACTCCCTGTATAGGGGGTGGTCCACTTGGCCAGCTCGCCCCGAGGAGGTTTGTTGTCGCGGTTCTGCGGGTTCACTTCTGGTTCTCCTCAGCCCTACAGTATAGTCAGGCCATGGACCCCGCTGGTACCCCGACCCCAACCCAAAAGGAGCTCCTATTCCTATGGGAGTATCAAGCAAGGATAATGTCCTTCCTCAAGTCCATGGAGTCCCGCTTGTCGACTCTACAGGCCTCTGATCCTGGGACTGCCTCCCAGCTGGGCAGCCTCCAACAGGAGCTGGCTCAGCAGCGAGACACCCAGTCCCATATATTGAACTATATGGCATCCATAGATATCCGTCTCCTTGCTCTGCAATCTGTGGCCTCGACCCTGGCCCAGGCTGCAGTATCTCACCCGCCGCCCCATTTGGCAAAACCCCTGCGTTATGGTGGCGATCCTAAATCGTGCAGGGGTTTTTTAAATCAATGCCAGCTCCATTTTTAGCTGCTGCCTCAACAGTACCCCACTGACCGAGCCAAGGTGGCCTTTGTCATTTCCCATTTGGAGGGTGAGGCTTTGGCCTGGGTAAACCCTCTCTGGGAGCGTGATGACCCCTTGGTCTCCCAACTCTCCATCTTTCTTGACTCTTTCCGTAAAGTGTTTGACGAACCGGGCTGCGTAGCTTCTCCCACTGAGTCACTTTTTAACCTGCATCAGGGCACGCTCTCCGTAGGCCAGTACGCCATTCGCTTCCGTACCCTGGCCTCTGAGCTAGGATGGAACAATGAGGCCTTGGTAGGAGGTTCTTGGTGGGGACTCTAGGGCCCAATTAAGGACAAACTGGCGGGACGGGATATTCCAACCTCTTTGGAGGATCTAATTTCCCTAGCTACTCGCATCGACTTGCGCTTCGAGGAGCATTCTCGAGAGGCCGCCAGGGATAGAAGATTTCCTCGCTTCCCACCAGCTACCCGCAGCCCACCTCGCTCGCGCCCTGCCCTGGCTTCGGCACCTTCCGCACCTGAGCCCATGCAAGTAGACAGTCTCAAGCCGGTGGAGCAACGCCGAAAGGAGAGGCTCACTCAGGGTCTTTGCCTCTATTGTGGGAGTGCATCACACTTCCTGTCCTGAGCGTCCGGGAAACACCTCCACCTAGGACAGGTAAGAGAGGCCTCCCTAGGTACCTATGACTCCTCTCTACCCTTGATTCTTTCTGTTCTTTTGCATCTGGGTTCCAAGCGTTCCTCCGAGTGGGCGTTCATAGATTCTGGTGCGGCCGGAAACTTCATTCAGCTTGAGGCAGTCAGGAGGCTTCGTATTCCAGTCAGGTCCTTGGAGACTCCTAGGCAGATTGCGTCGGTCGGCGGCCAACCCCTGCGGGTGTCCGTTACGCAGGTCACCGAAGAGTTGGAACTTCAGATTGGAGCTTTGCATCGGGAGAGGATAGCCTTCTATGTGCTGCCGACCTTATCAACACTATCCTGTTGGGCCTTCCTTGGCCAAGAAAACACGAACCTACTTTAGACTGGCGGTCCAGTGACATCTTGTGGTGGGGACAGTTCTGTCAGAGTAAGTGTTTGCTTTCCGTCCAACCAAGAAACTCTCCCCGTCCAACGTCGGTATCTCCAGATTTACCTTCAGCCTATTGGGCCTATGTGGATGTCTTCAGCAAGAAAGAAGCAGAGAGTCTGCCTCCGCACCGCCCATACGATTGCCCAATCGATCTCGTTCCTGGCTCCACTCCACCCCGAGGCCGGATTTATCCTCTGTCGCTATCTGAAACCCAAGCCATGACCGAATATATTCAAGAAATCTTGGCCAAAGGCTTTATCCGCAAGTCTTCCTCACCCGCAGGTGCGGGTTTCTTTTTCGTCAAGAAGAAGGACAGGTCCCTTCGTCCCTGCATTGACTATCGTGGCCTCAATGATGTTACAATTAAAAACAAATATCAGCTTCCTCTCATCCCGGAGTTATTCGACCGTCTCCGAGGAGCACGAATCTTTACCAAATTGGACCTGCATGGAGCCTACAACCTAATCCGCATTCGCCCCGGAGATGAGTAGAAGAATGCTTTCAACACCCGCGATGGCCACTATGAACATCTGGTCATGCCCTTCGGCTTGTGCAACGCACCCGCCGTGTTCCAAGAATTTGTCAATGATGTATTCCGAGATCTTCTCTATTCTTGCGTGGTGGTGTACCTGGACGATATTCTGGTGTTTTCCCCGGACCTGTCTACTCACAGAAAAAACGTCCGTCAAGTGTTGTTGCGCCTGAGAGAGCATCGTCTCTATGCCAAACTCGAGAAATGCGCCTTTGAACAGTCTTCTCTACCGTTTCTGGGCTACATAATTTCTGACACTGGTCTACGTATGGACCCGGGAAAGCTGTCTGCCGTACTCAACTGGCCACGTCCCCAGGGAGTGAAAGCTATCCAATGATTCCTGGGGTTCGCCAATTACTCCCGGCAGTTTATCCCACACTTTTCCACCCTGACCGGTCTTATCTCCGCTCTGATCCATAAGGGGGCCAATCCTCACCTCTGGTCACCTGAGGCCAAAAACGCGTTCCGCTCCCTGAGACAAGCCTTTGCTGCGGCTCCTGTACTCCATCGCCCTGAGACCAATAAACCCTTCATTCTGGAGGTAGGCGCCTCTGCCACCGGAGCCGGTGCAGTGCTTTCTCAGAGGTCTCCCTCTGGACGACTGGTCACCTGTGGCTTCTTCTCGAAGACATTCTCCACCTCAGAGAGGAACTATGCCTTTGGTGACAGAGAGCTGCTCGCTATCAAGTTGGCTTTGGAGGAATGGCGGTACCTCCTCGAGGGAGCAGTGCATCCTGTCAGGATCTACACTGACCACAAGAACCTGGCATACATCCGGACAGCGCAAAAACTTAATCCTCAACAAGCCAGGTGGTCACTGTTCTTTGCCCGGTTCGATTTCGAACTGCATTTCCGCCCCGGCGATAAGAACCTCAAAGCGGATGCTCTATCCAGATCCTTTTTTGTCACCGACTGTGAGGAGGAGCCTTCACACATCATGGATCCTAACAAGGTCATTGTGGTTGCTCCTGTAAACCTGACTTCCTTGCCCCCGGGTAAGACGTTTGTTCGAGAGAACAATAGGAAGTGAGTCTTACATTGGGGCTATGCCTCCAAGCTAGCAGGTCATGTCGGTCTCAAGAAGACCCTCTCCTTCATCTCTCGTTACTATTGGTGGCCCTCTCTTGCTCAAGATGTTCAAAGTTTTGTCACCTCTTGTCCATCTTGTGCCAAAAATAAAGTTCCCTGACACCTACCCGCTGGCCTTCTTCACCTGCTCCCAGTTCCTTCAGCCCCATGGCAACACATTGCTATGGACTTTATTACCAATTTGCCTCGGTCTTCGGGTCACACAGTCATCCTCGTGGTCGTAGATCGATTTTCCAAGATGGCCCCTTTCATCTCCCTGCCTGAACTACCCTCTGCTCCCGAATTGGCAAGAATTTTCATTACCCATGTTTTCCGGATTCACGGCTTTCCTCAGCATATCGTTTCGGATAGAGGAGTCCAGTTTACTTCACAGTTCTGGCGGGCACTGTGCAAACTGATGGATGTGACTTTGGACTTCTCCTCTGCCTACCACCCCCAAACTAATGGTCAGGCTGAACGCATGAATCAAATTTTGGTAACCTATCTTCGCCACTTCTCCAACGTTCACCACAACGACTGGTCCCACCTGCTCCCGTGGGCCGAATTTGCCTACAACAACCACACCAACGAGTCCTCGTCTAAATCACCTTTTTTCATCTGTCTCGGGTGTGCCGGCGGCCGACCTTCTGACTGAAAAATTCTCCAGGGTCTGGCAGGAAACCAAGTCCGCGCTTGTACGAGCACGGGACAGAATAAAGAAACACGCTGACAAAAGGCGCCTGGATTCCCCGTTGTACCTTCCTGGGGATAAAGTGTGGCTGTCCTCCAAGTTTGTTCGTCTTAAAGTTCCCTCGTATAAGCTAGGTCCTTGGTATATCGGTCCTTTTGAGGTCTTAGCCCGCATCAATGACGTTGCCTACAAGTTAAAACTCCCCGCCTCGCTACGAATTCACAATTCTTTTCACGTGTCCCTCCTGAAACCTGTCATATTCAACCAGTTCCATGCATCTGTGGGTCACTCTCCTCAGCCAGTTTCCACCCGGGATGTCTTTGAGGTTAAAGGCATTCTTGCCGTGAAAAAATCAAGAGGAAAGACCCACTTCTTAATTGATTGGAAGGGTTTTGGTCCCGAAGAAAGATCTTGGGAACCCCGGCAGAATATCCAGGCTCCTGGAATTCTAGCTAGGTTTCTTGCCAATCTCAAGAAGAGGGGGCGTAAGGAGGGGGGTACTGTCACGCCGCCTGCTGCCGCGCTCCCCGCTCCCACTGCTCCTGTCACGCTGCCTGCACCCTCCGCTTCCACTGCTCTTCCTCCCGAATACCGGCACACTCACCTCACCCGGCGCGCTCTCGAGGTGCGCGCGCGTCATCCAGCTCCTTCATTTCCACCGCTGCAGCCGGCCTTCCGTGCTCGTCGGGTGCACCTGCGCACTGCGTGCCAGTGACCCTGCCACTCATCTCCCCTGCTGTTCCACCTCCTGGCTGACCCTGACCCAGAAGTGCTGCCAGCAGTCCTATATCAGGTAGCCTTGCCTCCTGCCCTGTGCCTGACTATCATTTGTGTCTAGCACCTCTGATTCAGGTCCACGCATCCCTGCGTCCTCCCAGCCTTGCACTCTGTCCTGCGCTCTGTGCTCCTGTACCTCCTTGTAATCTCCCTGTGTTCCTTCCTAGTGCCAGCCTCGTCCGTTCCTGCAGTATCTACTGCCACCAGTCTTATCCATTCCTGTCCGCAAACCTTCTCCTGCTGGTCCTGCCGCAGCCCCTGTGGTCTCCGCTGGTCTTCCTCCTGCTATCTGTCCCCGGGAATCAGCTTCCGCGGTGATAGTCTCCCCGGGGCTTGCCCCAGACGCTCCCTGTATAGGGAGTGGTCCACTTGGCCAGCTCGCCCCGAGGAGGTTCGTCGTCGCGGTTCTGCGGGTTCACTTCTGGCTCTCCTCAGCCCTACAGTCACCCAACGCAACTAGAAGGAGTGTGCTACAAAAGGTCCTGAAGGATTAGAGAATTCCTATTCTGACTAGGAGAGGACATAAAGGTATACCTGTAGTGGAGGATAAAAAGGATAAAGAATGTGAAGGACAGAGCCAAAAAGCTTGATAAGTACTTTAACTTGTGCAAACTATCAATTGTGCCATCAAAATTCCATGTTCCTCTCACAGCTCTGAACCTCTGAGACACACAAAGACGGTAACACCCTTGACCAGGTCTTTGTCTGGCTTTGCTCAATCTCCTACCTTAATAACTCACAGCTTCCCCTCTCTGACCACAACGTTCTCTCCTTCACGCTCACAAATCCGCGCCAACCCCAGCACACTCCTACCTACAGTATCACACATTCAGAAATCTACAAGCCATTAACCCTCAGATACTTTCAGACTCCCTACAATCTTCCCTGTCCCCAATCTCCTCTTTTTCCTGTCCTAATCTGGCTGTTCATCACTACAACAACACTCTTACAACCACCCTTGACCAGGTAGCGCCCCTCACCCTCAGACCCTCCAAACACAGAGTAAAACAGCCCTGGCTCACATCGCAAACTCAATTTCTCCAGCGATACTCTAGGGTGCTGAACGCCGATGGAGAAAAACCCGCACACCAGAAGACTTCATCCACTTCAAATTTATGCTAAGAACCTACAACTCTGCCCTTCACCTCACCAAACAGACCTACTTCACCACCCTGATCTCCTCACTAGCCAACAACCTCAAGAAACTTTTTGACACCTTTCACTCCCTCCTCAGGCCAAAAGCACAAGCTCCTATCTCAGAAATTTGTGCAAATGACCTGGCCTCCCATTTTATAGAGAAAATAGATAATATCCGTCAGGAAATCCGCTCCCAACCACCAAATGCTGTGACTTACATCCCTACCTGCATTTCCCCTGGCTCACTTTCCACATTTGATCCCATCACAGAAGTCATCTCCAGACTCCTCTCTTCTTCTCGCCCAACTGCATGCACTACCGACCCCATTCCCTCACAACTCCTCGAGTCTCTCTCTCCAGTTATCACAACTCACCTAACTACAATCTTTAATCTCTCCCTCTCCTCGGGCATTTTCCCATCCTCCTTCAAACACTCTATCATTACTCCATTATTAAAGAAACCTGCTCTCGACCCATCCTGCACAAACAACTACAGACCAGTCTCTAATCTCCCCTTCATCTCTAAACTCTTGGAGCGCCTAGTCTACTGCCGCCTTACCCATTACCTCTCCACTCACTCCCTCCTAGACCCTTCACAGTCTGGCTTCCGACCCCTACATTCGACTGAAACTGCACTCATCAAAGTGACCAATGACCTTCTGATAGCAAAATGTAACAGTGAACACTCTCTGCACATTCTTCTCGACCTTTCTGCAGCTTTCAACACTGTTGGCCACCGTCTCCTACTCCATAGGCTCCAGTCACTAGGCATTAAGGACACTGCTCTCTCCTGGCTCTCTTCCTATCTCTCTGACCGCTCCTTCAGTGTTTTGTTAGCTGGCTCCACATCATCTCCTCTTCCTCTCGCTGTCGGGGTACCTCAGGACTCAGTCCTTGGCCCCCTTCTCTTCTCTCTCTACACGGCCCCAATTGGACAGACCATCAGCAGATTTGGCTTTCAGTACCATCTTTATGCTGAGGATACACAGCTATATACGTCATCCCCTGACCTTACCCCCCGCTGTACTACAGAACGCCAGTGGCTGTCTGTCAGCAGTCTCCAATGTCATGTCCGCTCTCTATCTGAAACTTAACCTCTCAAAAACTGAACTTCTTCTGCTCCCGCCATCTACTAACCTCCCTAAATCTGACATTTCCCTCTCCGTGGGTGGCACCATAATAACACCCCGGCAGCAGGCACGCTGTCTGGGTGTTATGTTTGACACCAACCTCTCCTTCACATCCCATATACAATGTCCTGCCCGCTCTTGCCGCTTACACCTAAAGAACATTTCCGGAATTTGCCCTTTTCTCACCATGGAAGCAACAAAAACCCTGTCGCATTGATCCACTCCCGCCTGGACTACTGCAATGCTCTATTAGTTGGCCTCCCCTCTCCAGTCCATACTTAATGCAGCAGTCAGGGTCATCTATCTGGCTAATCGGTACTCGGATGCATCCGCTCTTCGCCAGTCCTTACATTGGCTGCCCATTCATTATAGGGGCCAGTTCTCACCCACAAAGCTCTCCACAGTGTGGCACCCCCCTACATCTCCTCCCTCATTTCTGTCTATCGGCCTAGCCGACCGCTGCGCTCTGCAAAAGACCTTCGACTAACCTCTGCACTAATCCGTACCTCCCACTCCCGACTCCAAGACTTCACCCGCGCTGCGCCAATCCTCTGGAATGCTCTACCCCAAGAAATTAGGACTATCCACAATTTGCACAGTTTTAGGTGCTCTCTCAAAACACATCTATTCATAGCAGCCTATCACGTTCACTAATCAGTCATTTTATGTGCAAGTGTGAGTATGTAGTGTGGCACCCCTGAGGCTCGGTCGCCACAGAGGTACTGCACCTTCTCCTAAGGTGTAGTGCCCCACCATCCAGGTAAGGTGGGAACTCCTTTCCACGCTCCAACACTCGCACCCCACACAACAGGGTAGTTCTGCACAACCACATTGAGGCTCAGTGCTTAGAGAGTAGCAGAGCACCTCTGGTGGTTCCCTGCATGGAACAATGGATGTGCTGGGAGGTGGGTGGAGTTGAGATATATAAAAGAGTTATTAAGTGTAGGATTACAGGTCAGTCAGTCAGGGCAGTCTGACAGAAGGTCAGAGAGGAAGGAAGCCACTCGGGAGGAGTGGGGATCCCTGGAAGAAGGGATGGAGGAAGGAGTGCTGCAGCTGCCTCAGTGATCTGAGCCAGCTGGCACGGGCAGGGAACAGAAGGAGAAAGACGTAGAACTGCAACCTAAGCTTCCATAAGAGAGAGAAGGATCAGTGCGGAACAAAGGAGTAGGAGAACAGAGAGGAGACGTGGGTTGGAAGAGGAACCCTGCCTATAGATTCTCAGCGCAAGGTCGGGGCCCGGTCCCCGAGGTTGTATGGACACTTATGGTTCTGCAGCAGACACCAGTGGAGTAGTTGGCTGTAAATGCACTACTCCCATCTAAGACTCGGGGCACAACAGCAACTGAATAGAGAGCCAGGACTCTGGAGAAGGGAGTCCCCGAGAGAGGCTACAGCTGTCTGCCATACGAGTTGAGTTGTTAAGAACATCTGACAGGAGGAACTCCAGAGTACCACGGTACTGGAACTCTTCACACCTTAAGGCGCAATAGAGGAGTCGATCAGGAAAGGTACATGTTGGCGGAGTGTTGGAGAGGAGCTTTCCATCTGGCCTGGAGGTTGGCTGAGTCTCTGACCTGGAGGACACGGCCCGTAGGCAGGAACCCTTGTGTACCGCAGACTGTGAGTAAAGCTTTGGAACTGCAAGCTCCAGTGTCCTCCATTCAATCTTGCGCCAACCCACTCAGCACCGCTACATCTGGGTACGATTCTTTACACTGCCTGTGCCTTTCCACAACCCGTACAACTACACTGCCCTGGGACATCAGCCCTGCCTGTGGAGGGCTATACCATCACTGCTGCACCACACCATCTGTCCCAGAGGATCTGTCTGCAGCGTCGGCTTAACACCTCCCTTGCCGAGCACCACAGGTGGCGTCACAAACTATTAACTACACATACATTCCGCCATTGACTTGGACGCCCAGGGCCACGGTCTGGATCACCGCTGCTGTGACACATTCCCCTGACACCGACCCGGTACTGGGTACCCCGCAGCCCTGGGAGGGCGACACAACTTGGTGTCACGAACAGGATGACGAGACCCGATGCCATCGGGTTCTGTGTGCCTAAGATTTGTTAGACTTTATACTTTTGAAAATGTGCAGAAGACCTGATTTGATGGACTGTAAAATGGACATTAGAAATGGCCGCTGGCGCGGAGAAGAAGGGTGTGATGATATGGGAGGTCCTAGGAAAAGACCGCGAAGAGTCTTGGGCCTCCTCTGCCTGAATTACTACGTGACAGCTACATGGCCCACCCCCCGAGGGGTTCATATGCTGGCTTGGTATGGAGGCACTGGAAGACGACGCCACCCCCGGAAGGAGGGGCAGAAGAAGCCAGTGGTGGGAAAGGGGCCGAGGCAGGAAGAAGAACACCAGAACGCCATTTTGGAGAGTGAGGGAAGGAGGTCTGCGGAGCTCGGGGAAACAGATCTCCCTGGCACCATGGTTGAAGGCTCCGACCTCGTCTCTGCGATGAACCGCCAGCAGCTGGAGGACGAAATCGCCCAGCTGACGTGCCACCTGCGACTGAGGCAGGAGGCCTTATGGAGACTGAGCAGGCCGCACGCCCCGGAGGGGCCTACACAACCGGCGCCCCTGAACTTGGTACCCTTGCCACCGGTACCTGTCACCGCTGCACCGGAGCAGAGACCACACAGCCAGGAGGCCCCAGGTACGTCTGATGTCCCGACAACTGGGAAGGCCCTGGGGTGCACTACGGTCACAGCGGCTGGCCAGGTCGTGCTAGATCTGGTCTGGGACCGGGATATCAGTCCCCGAGGGGGAACACTGGAACCCCTGAAGGTGGCGCCGCAGTACCATATACCATACCAGCCTGGATCGGTCCCAGGAAGAGCGGGAGTAAGAGGAGAACTGGGCCCAATGTCAAGCCACCATCCGGCAACTGACAGCCTTCCTATTGAACTAAGCGATCATGAACTTGGAGTGATCCAAAAACTTTTATTGTAAATAGTTGCACCTCTGTAGGTGCCCTTTCTTGGTTTTACATAAGGACACTTTACGAAGATGATGTCAAGATTTTACATAACGACACTTTGCGAAGATGATGTCTACCTCAAAGGACACTGCAAGAGATCCCGGCTGGGAGTGGTGTCCAGCACTTACAAGAATAATTGTTGAAAGTTTTAATGTAAAGTATATGATAAGGTGTTTTATGAGAGTATTAGTAACTAGGATCTATACGTGCAACACAGTTCCACTCCAGGCCAGCAGGGGGAGCTCTGAACCAGAATTCAGGGGAGGAGCGCTCTCTGAGGGCCAAGAGGAAGGAGTGGGCAGTTAGTAAATGGCTTTTACAGAGAATTAGGAATGTTTTGATAAAGAATTAAGAATAAAGAATTGAGCATGACAGGTGATGCCGGTACTTGCGGTCAGCGTCTTGCGTCTAGAAGAGAGAAAGATGATAAAGAAACGTGTACTAGAGAAGGAAAGCTGAATAATATTGAAGTGATAGTGAGTAAATTGCACTTTTTGACTTGAAATTTAGATAGTTAACTAAGGATTGTTTGTAATATTCAAGAAATAATGCCTCCTATACTAGGAAGATTAGTATAAGAATTGTTTACACAGCATTATAAAATTTTGTATGTTCCTGTACTGTCAACTTTGTTGTGTTGCAGCCCGCGGACATGCTGTGTTTAACGGGGTGGTATGTGGCGCCCCTGAGGCTCGGTCGCCACAGAGGTACTGCACCTTCTCCTAAGGTGTAGTGCCCCACCATCCAGGTAAGGTGGGAACTCCTTTCCACGCTCCAACACTCGTACCCCACACAACAGGGTAGTTCTGCACAACCACATTGCGGCTCAGTGCTTAGAGAGTAGCAGAGCACCTCTGGTGGTTCCCTGCATGGAACAATGGATGTGCTGGGAGGTGGGTGGAGTTGAGATATATAAAAGAGTGGGAAAGTGTAGGATTACAGGTCAGTCAGGGCAGTCTGACAGAAGGTCAGAGAAGAAGGAAGCCACTCGGGAGGAGTGGGGATCCCTGGAAGAAGGGATGGTGGAAGGAGTGCTGCTGCTGCCTCAGTGATCTGAGCCAGCTGGCACGGGCAAGGAACAGATGGAGAAAGATGTAGAACTGCAACCTAAGCTTCCATAAGAGAGAGAAGGATCAGTGCGGAATGAAGGAGTAGGAGAACAGAGAGGAGACGTGGGTTGGAAGAGGAACCCTGCCTATAGGTTCTAAGCGCAAGGCTGGGGCCCGGTCCCCGAGGTTGTATGGACACTTATGGTTCTGCAGCAGACACCGGTGGAGTAGTTGGCTGTAAATGCACTTCTCCTATCTAAGACTCGGGGCACAACAGCAACTGAATAGAGAGCCAGGACTCCGGAGAAGGGAGTCCCCGAGAGAGGCTATAGCTGTCTGCCATACGAGTAGAGTTGTTAGGAACATCTGACAGGAGGAACTTCAAAGTACCATGGTACTGGAGGTCTTCACACCTTAAGGCGCAATAGAGGAGTCATTCAGGAAAGGCACATGTTGGCGGAGTGTTGGAGAGGAGAATCCTGACTTGCCCGGGAAGTTGATTGAGTCTCTGCCCCGGAGGATACGGCACGGAGGCAGGCACCAGTGTGTACCACGGACTGTGAGTAAAGCTTTGGAACTGCAAGCCCTGGTGTCTTCCATTCATTTGTGCGCTAACACCATCAACACCCCTACATCTGAGTACCAGCATTCCTCACACCGCCTGCGCCTATCCTCATCTATTGCACTTACACTGCCCTGGGGTTACAGCTTCACCTGTGGGGAGCTACACCATCTATGCTGCAACACACCATCAGTCCCAGCATATCTGCATGCAGCGTTGGCTTAACATCTCGCTTGCCAAACACCACAGGTGGCGTCACGAACTGTTCACACAAACTATATCACAAACCAGCATTGATTTGGGCGCCCAGGGCCACGGACTGGGTCACCGCTGCTGTGACACATCCCACCGATACCGGCCCGGTACCGAGTACCTCACAGCCCTGGGAGGGCAACCCAGTAGCCCATTCACTATCTGTCCCCCACCTTCTCAAGATGGCTGGACCATCATTGTAAATACATCGTTGTAAATACACACCTGTACTTTGTATCTCCCCCACCTCATTGTAAGCGCTCACGAGCAGGGTCATCTTATTTTGCTTTAATTACTGTATTGTTAACGTTGTTACTTATGACTTGTGTTTTGAAACTGTTAAACTGTAAAGCGCTGCGGAATATGTTGGCGCTCTCGTAAAGATTATTATTATTATTGTTAAGCATAGGCAGAAAGTCTGTGTCCCATAGAAGAAATGTTCTTAAATTATCGTGCCTACTATTGTTTCTTATTATTCTACTTAAAGAATTTCAGTAAAGATATTTTTATATTTTTACAATGGAATATGATCTCACTGATGTATCTAATATTTTTAACCCCTTAGTGACTGAGCCAGTTTGCAGCTTAATGACCAGGCCAATTTTTACAATTCTGACCACTGTCACTTTATGAGGTTATAACACTGGAATGCTTTAATGAATCCTGCTGATTCTGAGAATGTTTTTTCGTGACATATTGTACTTCATGCTCTTGGAAAAATTTCTTCGATATTTCTTGTGTTTATTTATGAAAAAAACGGAAATATGGCAAAAATTTTGAAAATTTTGCAATTTTAAAACTTTAAATTTTTATGCCCTTAAATCAGACAGATGTGTCACACAAATTTCTTAATAAATATCATTTTCCACATGTCTACTTTACATCAGCACAACTTTGGAAGCAAAATTATTTTTTGTTAGGAAGTTATAAGGGTTAAAAGTTGACAAGTAATTTCTCATTTTCACAACAAAATTTACAAAACCATTTTTCCCTTACGTCCCCCCGGACAGCACCATGGAGGACGTCCTTCCTTGCCCTATAGTGGGACAGGATCAGAGAGAGGTTAAAAGGCCCCTCCCACCTCCACCCTCCAGTGTTTTTCCTGTCCCGGCAGGGGACGGTTGTACGAGAGGTTGCTTTTAGAGCGAAGATAGCCTGTGGACGTTTATGGCTTTCCATTCCCCTGGCAGGCGGTCTGTGGCTGATTCCTCTCTGGGAGAGGTCCCTCAGCCGTCATTCGCTGTACCAGACGGGATTGGGGGTCTCAGCCCTCTCTTACCCCCTGTCAAGTGGACCGTGGCTGACACCTCTTGGAGAAGTTCCTCCGCCAGCCTGCATGATGGGCTCAGGGGGATCGTGCGGCGCGTCCAATCCTTCCCCCTGTCAAGGGGCCCAGGGCCGACACTCTCCAGTGGGGAGTCCCTCTGCCCCAGAGACCAGTCGAGCGGACATGCTCCTGGGTTGAGCCGCTCCTCCCGGTGGGAGGCTCTCGGCTCGGACGCCGGCCGGCAAAACATTGCTAATTCCGGAATACATGCGGTGGAGAAGGCCGTAGCGCCTCCGGCAACGTCAGCATATGGTCGGCGTGCGTTCCACGGCAGAACGCGGAAGTGCAGAACGAGACAGGCAACAGCCTAGTTTCTTGGATCTCGGGCACAGAAAAGGAAATCACTGGCAGTAATACAATGGCAGTAATACAACATTCCTGACCGAACGCCACTTCCCTCCATGGTAGGCTCGGCATTACCAGCTCCCCCTGTCTTTCTAGCAGGTGTGGAGCCAGCACAGGTGAGTGCACGCTGGAATGTTGTGTTCAGGGCCTGGCCTCTGGGTTGATTCTAGCCTCATGCCTTGGTGCCAAAGCTGGGCCTAGAGCCTCGTGCTGAGATGTGCTTCACATATAAGCAGCTAGGCCTTGGACCTCTAGGCTATAGTAATGCCATTTGTCCAAGCTACATCTCATAATGGGACCTCAGTTAGTTGCAGACCAGGTCTGCACAGAGCCTTATAGCTGGACACATGGTATAATGCAGCATGGTCTCCAGGGAGACTGCTCTCCACCTGAGTCTCATTAATTAGCACATTCAGGTGGAGCTGGTCTGACAATTGAGATATACTATTCAGAGCGGAGGTTTATCTGGATCTCTGATTGCTCTCTTGGAGGTAGCTGGGGACCTGGCCTCTTGTTTGGCACCTTCAAGCAGGGCCGTAGTCTGGGCATCATATTACATCATAGGGGAATCGTTTTGTCTCTGTGCATCGTATCGCCGCTGAACATCGTATCGCTGATCATCATATTGCCGTGCACGATATATGGCCTCTGTGCACGATATATGGCCGCTGTGCACGATATATGGCCGCTGCGCACGACATATGGCCGCTGCGCACGACATATGGCCGCTGCGCACGGTATATGGCCGCTGCGCACGGTATATGGCCGCTGCGCACGCTATTTGGCCACTGCGCACGATATTTGGCCACTGCGCACGATATATTGCCGCCGTGCGCCATACTGCCGCTGTGCATCATACTGCATCATTTGGCATCATTGTGCATCATATCGCATCACTGTGCTTCATATTGCATCACTGTGCTTCATATTGCATCACTGTGCTTCATATTGCATCATATTGCATCATTGTGCATCATGTTGCATCACTGTGCTTCATATTGCATCATTGTGCATCATATTGCATCATTGTGCCTCATATTGCATCATTGTGCATCACTGTGCTTCATATTGTATCACTGTGCTTCATATTGCATCATATTGCATCATATTGCATTACTGAGCTTCATATTGCATCACTGTGCATCACTGTG
The DNA here is from genome assembly GCF_039654945.1 of Dendrobates tinctorius. NCBI lineage: Eukaryota > Metazoa > Chordata > Amphibia > Anura > Dendrobatidae > Dendrobates > Dendrobates tinctorius. The sequence continues at coordinate 10,895,786 of NW_027361677.1, forward strand.
CATCATATTGCATCATTGTGCCTCATATTGCATCATTGTGCCTCATATTGCATCATTGTGCTTCATATTGCATCATATCGCATCATTGTGCTTCATATTGCATCATTGTGCTTCATATTGCATCATTGTGCCTCATATTGCATCATTGTGCCTCATATTGCATCATTGCGCTTCATATTGCATCATTGCGCTTCAGGTTGCATCATTGTGCTTCATGGTACCTCTGTGCATCATATGGCGTCATAGTACTTTGGTACATCATACGTCATCATATGGCTTCATAGTGCCTTTGTACATCATGTGGCTTCATAGTTCCCTTGTGCATCAGACTGCATCATGCGGCTGCATAGTGCCTCTGTTCACCATGCGGCATCATGGGGCCTCTATGCAGCGTATTCCACTATGTGGCTTCATAGTGCCTTTGTGCTGCATCATAGAGCTCTATAGTGTCTGTGCGTCATACTGCATCATATAGCTTCATAGTCCCTTGGTGCATCATATTGCATCATAAGCCTTCATAGTGGCTCTATGCATCATATTGCTTCATAGCGCCCCATAGTGTCTTGGCACATCATATTGCGTCATGGCGCTCCTGTACAGCATAAGTCTTCTGTGCATCATATGGTGTCATAAGGCTTTGGTACCCCTGCGCCTCAGGGGGTCATTTATGGGTCCTAATACCTCTGTGCTTCATAGTACCTCGGGTGCTGTGGCTTTGTGCCTCTGGCTTAGACCTTCTGACTTGGGCATTTTTGTGGGTCACACCTTGTTTTGTCTCAGGCCCCAACTCTGGTCTTTGTGTTTCGGGCCCAGACCCAGTTTCTGTTGCTTCATTCTTGGCAACTGGACTTAGCCAGACGAACAGTCATGCTTGAATTGGCCTAGTAACTTAGCATTTCTTCTATTTGGAACAGAACTCTCAAGTGAGTTACTGTCTTGAGGGCTAAAGGCAGGTCCCTCTCATAGTTAGCTTTTAAAGGGAGACATACGTCTCTGGGGTTCATCCTTTAAGTGGACATATTCTGGGTGCAGAAAATCACATAAGGTGGGAGAAAACAATTCTTCCTGACTCCACATAAAGCAGTCGAACTAGTTTCCTTGATAGACACCCGGTAGACAGATTCTTGTCTCATAAATCCGTTGTATTATGTTTACCAGGGGTCGCATCACTACTTTTTGTACCTGGTGGTGATTCAGCAGCTCTGCGTCAGGGGGCAGAGGATCCCATACTCGCTGCTCTTACGGGAGTCAGGGCTCCTAAGTTAAAGAAGCTGTATCCATGACTCTTGCAGTCGAGAACCCATAGTCCATCTGCCTCGCAGTAGTCAATCCCCTCTGCGATGGGAGGAAACCTACCTCCCTCTAGTTAGAGTGTGGTTCCTCCCACCATAGCAGTCAGAGGTATAAATATCTCTAAGAAGATTGCCTTTTAGGATATAACATATAAATAAGTTGACACATTTACAGTGTCTGGGCTAATGACTTGTATAGAAGCGCACACACACACTTACTCTCCTCAGTTCCAAAGTCCAGACTCCCTGTGTCTAACATCAGTAAAACAGGGGTGAGGATCCACACTTCCCTTTCAATGCTTCTAATGAAAAGCCAATGTTGGTAGTGGCAGGAGAGGTTACCTGCCAGATGGAGTATTTCCTTAGTCTTAAATAATATCCAACCCTTTCTTGAGGTTTAGACACGTAAAGGATTCAGAATACACATGATCTCCTGGATGAGTAAGGTACATACGTCTCAATGCTCCGCTATTTTCCATGTACTGTTATTGCTCTGATCTGCCAGCGGAGCAGGGTCTCTGGCCTGCAGGTTTCCTTGTAGTATAGTAAGGTGGTCTCCAGCCAAGGTTTAAGCCGAGCCCAGGAGGACCGACGAAGGAACTATCCTGTGTTATAGCACATACAGCGAATTAATGGTCTGTACAGTCCTCTTTGTATTATGGCTGTGGTTATCACCATACCTTTTGCTTGGCAATAAGGTTTTAAACCTATTCGGTGACTGCAGTGTTCATAAGTATCTATCACAATAACTGTAATTCACTGTGGTTCATTAGTGGTATTGGGGTGCAACAGGTTGTTCCACTGCAAATCTTGTTTGCCACATTCATACTGAAATTGGCCATTATAGACATATATCAGACACTCACTACGGTGATCACCTTTGTAGATCCCTTTCGATATCTATATTCTCATCTTATAGATAATTTCTAGATCTAGCCTGGTTCTTACCTAGAACTTTGATCCGGGGGCTTCTGTACCCACCCTGAGACCTTTGCTTTGGTATTCTCCATGGTGCTGTCCGGAGGGACGTAAGGGAAAAAGGGAATTAGACCTACCGGTAATTCTGTTTCCTGTAGTCCCTCAGGACAGCACCCTTAGTTCCCTCCCTTATGTTTGTCTTTAGGCCTGCATGGGATCGATCGGCAGATTGTTCATCCATCAGGTCATCGTGGCTCGAGATTGGGATGGAGCCGCTGAAGGGTCTTACATACGTGTTTGTAAGGGGCGCGTTTAGACCATTTCCATCCATCCTCGGTGGTACTTTGAAAAAACACTGGAGGGTGGAGGTGGGAGGGGCCTTTTAATCTCTCTCTGATCCTGACCCACTATAGGGCAAGGAAGGGCGTCCTCCATGGTGCTGTCCTGAGGGACTACAGGAAACAGAATTACCGGTAGGTCTAATTCCCTTTTTTTTTAAGGGACCACATCATATTTAAAGTCATTTTGAGGGGTGTACATGACAGAAAATACCCAAAAGTGACACCGTTCTAAAAACTAGACCCATCAAGGTGCGCAAAACCACATTCAAGAAGTTTATTAACCCTTTACGTGCTTCACAGGAACTAAAGCAATGTGGAAGGAAAAAATTAACATTTAACTTTTTTTTTTTTGCAAAAAATTTACTTCAGAACCAACTTCTTTTATTTTCACAAGTGTTAAAAGAGAAAATGAACCACAACATTTATTGTGCAATTTCTCCTGAATACGCCGATACCCCATATGTGGGGGTAAACCACTTTTTCAGCGCACGGCAGAGCTCGCAAGGGAAGGAGCACCGTTTGACTTTTTCAACGCAGAATTGGCTGGAATTGAGATCGGATGCCATGTTGCGTTTGGAGAGCCCCTGATGTTCCTAAACAGTGGAAACCCCCAACAAGTGACCCCATTTTGGAAACTAGACTCCTTAAGGAACTTATCTAGATGTGTGGTGGGCACTTTGAACCTTCAAGTGCTTCACAGAAGTTTATAACGTAGAGCCGTGAAAATTAAAAATAATTTTTTTTCCTCAAAAATGATTTTTTTTAGCCCGCTATTTTTTATTTTCCTAAGGGTAACAGGAGAAATTGGACCACAAAATTTTTTGTGCAATTTGTCCTGAGTACGCTGATACCCCATATGTGGGGGGAACCACTGTTTGGGTGCATGGGAGAGCTCGGAAGGGAAGGAGTGCTATTTTGGAACGCAGACTTTGATGGAATGGTCTGCGGGCATCATGTTGCATTTGCAGAGCCCCTGATGTACCTAAACAGTGGAAACCCCCCACAAGTGACCCCATTTTGGAAACTAGACACATTGAACCCCCAAGTGTTTCACAGAAGTTTATAACGCAGAGCCATGAAAATTAAGTCTTTATTTCCACAAAAGTGATTTTTTAGCCCCCAATTTTTAGACCCCCAAAGTTGGTAAATAGTGGAAACCCCTCAATTCTTGCTCCAACCCTAACCCCAACACACCCCTAACCCTATTCCCAACCTTAATCCCTAATTCTAATTCACCCTAACACTAATTCTAACTCAGCCCTAACCCTAGCCCTAACCCTAATGGAAAAATGAAATAAAAATATTTTCTTTATCTCATTACGTTTGCCTAACTAAGGGGGTGATATACGGGGGGGGGTTATTTACAATTTTTTTATTTTGATCACTATGATAGTTTATCATAGTGTTCAAAATGAATGAATGGAATCTGCCAGCCGGAGCATGCAGATTCCCGGCAGGCGTACTGCGCATGCGCCCGCCATTTTCTCCAGATCCAAGATGGCGGCGCCCACCGGAGGATGCTGGCGGGATGCAGGACCACCGGGAGGGGACCCTGGACCACGGAGAGGTACCGGGGGGATTGGGGACCCTCTTTCTCTCTCCTCTGATGTGCGATCACCTCAGAGGAAAGAGAAATTAAATGCAAAACGCGGCTTTTTTGCGGTCGCCGTTATTGGGTTAATAACGGCGATTGCAAAAGCGGGGTCGGCAAAAACCGACCCGATTCATGTTCATTGGGGTCTCGGCTACCCCCTGCAGCCGAGACCCTGGAGAAAAGCCAACACTGGGGGGCGCTATTTACTTACTCCACAGCGCCGTGAATTCACGACGCTGTGGTTTAAGTACCCGTAATTACTGCCGTTAAAAGGCGTATCGGCGGTCGTTAAGGGGTTAAGATCACCATAACAACAATCCACTTGTGGTCTTAATGGGGGTAGAACCACAAAAATGTCCAAAAACATACTAATGCGGTAGGGGAACCTTCACCATAAAGGACTTCCCAGCATGCATAAAGTACAGGGGTGTCTGAAATACATAGACCAAAAAGTGGATACAAAGTATCCTGAACACACCACTCACAAAGAGAGATATATCATAAATAAAAAATAAATTTTATTAAGTAAATTTATATCACAGATAAATAGACAAACAAAATACAAGTAAGAGGAAGGAATGTATACCTAAGTGAAATACACACAAATACAGGAATAAAGGAATGGATACAGGTAATGGTAAAGTGCAAAAATATATCAGCATATAAGCATATATCCACCTAGACCCATAGTGGTCTGTAAAGTGCACAGTGCCATATAGAGGAAAAAATCCCCATGCTGGTAATCACATATAACATGAGCACATAGCCATTTAATCGCCTGTTCACAGAATTCTACTATGGGTCTAAGTGGATATATGCTTATATGCTGATATATTTTTGCACTTTACCATTACCTTTATCCATTCCTTTATTCCTGTATTTGTGTGTTTTTCACTTGGGTATACATTCCTTCCTCTTACTTGTATTTTGTTTGTCTATTTATCGATGATATGAATTTACTTAATAAAATTTATTTTTTATTTCTGACATATCTCTCTTTGTGAGTGGTGTTCTCAGGATACTTTGTACCCACTTTTTGGTCTTAATGGGGGTAGTCAGCAACCCCTTGCATTGGATACACACATTCACGGGCACTGTAACCGAGTGCTTTGGGACCGCGAAGCAAACCTCACCTGAAAAGGGTCCGTAACAAGCCCATCCAAGAGAATCCAGGCAACTGGAATGGCAAATGTCTTGACTAACAGGTTGCCAATCATGGCCTTGGTGAACTTGCAGCCCTACAAGAATGTAGCTTAAAAGTTCCCTAGGTCCTATTGTCTTCTCTGCAGAAGAAGCTTCCGCGAAGCAAAATATATTTTCCCCATCTGAATAAAAGCTTTCTGTATAAAATATTCCCATTTGCTTTTATTACCATGTCCAGAAAGAAAACAGTAAAAACGAAAATTGCTTTGACTACGCAATAAAACATTTTATTCAAAACAACACGAGATTTTCGCCATCTATCAGACGTAAAATACTGACGGACAGAAATTGGTTTGCTTGATGAAATTGTTTCTGTAACGGCCTTTATATTCACATAATCATGACTACTGTTTGTCGGGAAGCTTTACCATGATCTATTTCGTGTTACCTAGCAACCTGTCACAGATATTTTGTATGAAATAGGGTTTTTTTTTGTTTTTTAATGAACAAAGTGTGATCCTAATGTCACTTTGAGAAAAAAATATTACACCTAAATTGTCGTTTGTCTCCACTCTCTCTATCTTGTTTGCCTTCAAATACATTTCGAGTGAAAATTATACCTGAGAAATACAAGCTAATTTCACTATAAAAACAAAACAAAAAGAAAAATGAATGGACCAAAAGTGGGAAATCTCGTTAGAACTAGTTAACACCTACTTACAGGATAAGGGATAGTTTGCTGATTGGCGGGGGTACAAGTACTGGGACCTACACCCAACAACAGTTCAGGGATCTTTATACCCGATGGGGCACTTTAGTCCTCGTTACAAAATGGTGTGATAGTCCAGGCACATGATGGCCGCTTCATTTATCATCTAAGGTCTACTGCAAAAAGCCGACCGTGACACTTGGCAGCCCGATAGGGAATGAATGGAGCAGCAGTCGCACATGCACACTGCCAATCCATTTTAATAGGAATAAAAGAGCTCCGTTCTGCCTATTGGGTCCCAGTGGCCAACTATCACTGATCAATCAGTTATAATCTATCTACATGACAACCCCTTACGGCTCCTTAAAAATTGGACAAACATCATCCAAACTGGCCAAAATTGGGACCCCTTGGCTCTTCCCCTACAGGGAATGTTTGATAAGTTAAGGATCCCCCCTATTTTTTTCACCTTAAATTATATTTTATTTGAGTGAACCGCCGGAATCAAAATTTGGTAGATTTCATTATCTCTAACCCATATTCCAAAAACTGTGAAAAAAAATAAAAAACGCCTTAATGAATATATATATATATATATATATATATATATATAAAACAAATAATTAAAATATTAATTAAATGAAATAAAAAAATTATTAACGGGTGATGATAAAACAAACTTACAATAATATTTCCTTGCATCTTAAAATGTGGTAAATCTCTCTATATAAAAATGAATGTGTGTGTGTGTGTGCATCACCAATCAATCACAAAGCATCTTTCATTTCACCAGAGCTGTTCAAAAGAAGCTGAGCTGTGATTGGTTGCTATGAGCAACAGTTTTCCTTGCAAACAATCACTAAGCATCTCTCATTTCGCCAGAGATGGTTAAAAGAAGCTGAGCTGTGATTGGTTGCTATGACCAACAGTTTTCCCACTTGACAACACCTCAGCAGACACTGACATGCTGGGAGAAATATAGCATCCCTGGGAACATAAGCTCCCAGCTATTGTCTGCCCCCCTAAAAGGAGCAGAGAGCACATGACAGAAATGAATCCCCCCTCCCGTGCCTATAACCCCATCACACATCCTCCATCCCATAGGCACATCTCTCTTAAAGGGATCATTGGTATGGAAGTCAGAGCAAAGCCATCCAGTGCTTTGGTTTTGACCCCAGGCCATACCCCAGTATGGAACTTAGTACAGTTCCTCACAGCTCTGTGGTTCTGACTCCAGGCTGAAGGGATGATGTGGGATATTAGTGATAGTAGTCCAGTGGCTCTGGCTAATGGGATGATGTGGGATGTTATGAGTAGTAGTCCGGTATCTCTAGCTGACGGGATGATGTGGGATATTATACTGAATGTGGCTATGTGGAGTGTGCGGGGCTATACACTCAGATATATATAGATAGATAGATATATATATATATATATATGTAATCATTATAAATTTGTTATAACTAACCGTAGTTAGCTACTATGCCTGGGCAGCGCCGGGCTCTTCAGCTAGTTATAATATACAGATAAAAATAGCTCAATCCCTTTAAATACATTTTATATAGTCACACCCGAGTCTATTAATCGAACAATAAATGAATGGCAAGTTTTAATTGATTGAAATCATTACTGCAGATTTGTTTTTCTTGATAACATTACGACTTCAATAAATTTGTTATTTTCTAATAAGATCTTATCTTCTAAAAAAAAAAAAAAAAAAATAATTAGGATTTTAAATCCAGACCCTATTCTGCCAGACTTGAGGCACCATGTGACTTTCTTAATTATTTCCATTTTATTTGCAATTATGTTTTAATGGGTGTTGTTTATTGCTTGGACGATTCGTTCCGCTAAAATATTACCGCTATTGCAATTGTAATTTTAAAATATTTATTAGGGCGATCAATTTGCCGCTTAATGTATGGCATCATTTAATGGGGGAATATTGATGAATCCCACTAAAATGTTATTTCCTCGTTAATTAAATCGACTTTTTTGCTTGATTTTGCACATCCCCCTTGTCACTAGTAAAAGTTTGATCATCCCTTTAAAACTGATTTTTTTGGGGAGGATAGGGTTTGTTGGCAACAAAAATTGGGCTTTTTAATTGTATAAATTAATTAGGAAATGATAACTTGCTGATCTTTTGAGGGATAAATCTAATAGTCCCATAATTACTTTGAAACTACTATAGCAAGCAATGTTCAATTTGATTCCAATTAGTACATTAACCTTGAAAGGAAGTGTACATTTTTTTAAATTACGATGTATTGAAATCCCCATACAAGTTAATTAGATATCAATTAAATGTTAACATAATGGGATTAAGGATGTTAATTGATCACTCGTTTGGCACAGCCAACTTAGTAACGTCTACTGTAAAAACTTTGCTAATTGTGCGCATCAATAAGTTATGAAAATGACTATGGAACAGAAAGTTCGGTAGGACAATGCCTAATTACTATTGGCTTCCTCCAAACCTTATTAAAAATACATTTGTAATCTAGAGACTTTTTTTTAAACTTTTTTTGGAATTCATTCAACGTGACAATTATTATCTTTTCAATGATACATGGGAAACAGATGCAAGATAATTATAATCCCTCTGTGTACAAGGGTTTATGACATCAAGCGACATGCTCCTCATGCTGGGATCTGATTCAGATACACATTAACTTATTCATCCGGTGACGGAGCGTTAGTCAAGATTTTCATTATGATAGTCTGAGGATTAAGTGTGTAAGGATTTAAAGGGAATCTGTCACCCCATTTTAGCCCTATCAGCTGCCAGCACTGCCATCAGGGGCTTATCTATAGCATTCTGTAATGATGTAGATAAGCCCCTGATGTAACCTGAAAGATAAGAAAAACGAGTTAGATTATACTTACCGGGGGGGGGGGGGGCAAGCTCGGGTGCGGTGGGTGTCGCGGTCCGGGTCCTCCCATCTTCATACGATGAAGTCCCCCTTCTTACTTCTGCTGCGGTTCCTGCGCAGGTGTACTTTATCTGCCCTGTTGAGGGCAGAGTAAAGTACTGCAGTGCGCAGGGAAAGGTCAGAGAGGTCCACAGGAGCCGCAGCAGAAGTAAGAAGGAGGACGGCATCGTATGAAGATGGGAGGCGCCGGACCGCGACACCCATCGGACCGGACCTGATCCCCGGGTGAGTATAATCTAACTTGTTTTCTTCTCTTTCAGGTTACATCGGGGGCTTATCTACAGCATTACAGAATGCTGTAGATAAGTCCCTGACGGCAGTGCCGGCAGCTGATAGGGCTAAAATGGGGTGACAGATTCCCTTTAAATCCTTACACACTTAATCCTCAGACTATCGTAATGAAAATCTTGACTAACACGCCATCACCGGATGAATAAGTTAATGTGTATCTGAATCAGATCCCAGCATGAGGAGCATGTCGCTTGATGTCAAACCCTTATACACAGAGGGATCATAATTATCTTGCATCTGTTTCCCAAGTATCATTGAAAAGATAATAATTGTCACGTTGAATGAATTCCAAAAAAAAGTTAAAAAAAGTCTAGATTACAAATGTATTTTTAATAAGGTTTGTAGGAAGCCAATAGTAATTAGGCATTGTCCTCCCTTTAAAGACAACTTGTAGGAGATTCAGAATGTCCGAACCACCATCAGCATGAGTAAGAAACTGTCGTTACCCCAGGGTGACAGGTCTCTCCTATACACAAACCCACAGAGAGGGACCTGTCAGTCAAGGAGAACTGGGTGGGAAAAAGACACTAGGGATCTTTCTCCGACTAGTCATCCAAGACACATAGTCCTCAGCCAGCTTTTCAAGGCAAGTCGGAGGTGCAATTATGCATGAATCTAATAGCAGATTTCTTTTTAAAGAACACTACACACAGAAAATGCATCCAAAACTAAAATTTCCTGATCTACTCCTTTTCCTTTATCCTGTTTTATCTGAAATTACAAATAAAACTGTTTCTGTGGCTAACCTATGTTCCCCTCCAACTACTTATTGTTCTGTTTGTGGTTGTAAAACAAACCTGGCTTCAGCAGGATCCTCTCCCCTCTCTCCTGTCTGCAGCAGGAGCCTTACGACTCTCTTCTGTCTGCAGCAGAATGAAAGAATACTATCTCCCACCACTCTCAATCATTTGGCCACCAGTCAAAGATGAGACTAATTAATCAGATTATCACCCTTGTTTTATTGGTAGATCTTTTTGACCCGTTCCCACAGAAAGATTTGTGTGATTGTATGACATGACTAGTGTTGAGCGATACCATCCGATACCCTAAAATATCGGATCGGATGGTATCGGCCCGATACGAAAAAAAGTATCGGGTATCGCCGATTCCGATACCGGAATTCCCATTCAAGTCTATGGGACTTCCGGTATCGGAATAAGAAAAACCCTTTTCTGTCCTTATACAGCCTCTCGGGGGTTTGTACGGACCTTCCGGGGGTCTGTGCCGGCCTGCCGGGGGTCTGTGCCGACTGCCGGGGGTCTGTGCCGGCCTGCCGGGTGTCTGTGCCGACTGTCCGGGGGTCTGTGCAGGCTGCGGGGGTCTGTGAAGGCATTGTCTGATGGGACTACAAGTCCCATCTGGCGATGCCTGCTCCCATGACGGTGATTGACACATTAGCCAATGATGGGACAGCAGTAGTCCCATCATCCAGCCTATGTGTTGAATGTAAAAAAAAAAATACATACTACATGCTACATACATACTACATACATGCTACATACATGCAACATACTTACTACATACATGCTACACACAAACTACATATATACTACATGCATGCAACATACATACAACATATGTACTACATGCATGCAACATACATACTACATATATACCACTTGCATGCAACATGCATACTACATGCATACCACATATATACTACATGCATGCAACATACATACTACATATATACCACATGCATGCAACATACATACATACTACATATATACCACATATATACTACATGCATGCAACATACATACTACATATATACCACATTCATACTACATATATACCACATATATACTACATGCATGCAACATACATATATACTACATATATACTACATGCAACATGCATACTACATATATACTACATGCATGCAACATACATACTACATACATACCACATATATACTACATGCATGCAAAATACATACAACATATATACTACTTGCATGCAACATACATACTACATATATACCACATGCATGCAACATGCATACTACATATATACCACATATATACTACATGCATGCAACATACATATATACTACATGCAACATGCATACTACATATATACTACGTGCATGCAACATACATACATACTACATATATACTACATGCATACTACTTATATACCACATATATACAGTACTACATGCATGCAACATACATACTACATATATACCGCATGCATGCAACATGCATACTACATATATACTACATGCATGCAACATACATATATACTACATATATACTACATGCAACATGCATACTACATACACTCACTGGCCACTTTATTAGGTACACCATGCTAGTAACGGGTTGGACCCCCTTTTGCCTTCAGAACTGCCTCAATTCTTCGTGGCAGAGATTCAACAAGGTGCTGGAAGCATTCCTCAGAGATTTTGGACCATATTGACATGATGGCATCACACAGTTGGCGCAGATTTGTCGGCTGCACATCCCTGATGCGAATCTCCCGTTCCACCACATCCCAAAGATGCTCTATTGGATTGAGATCTGGTGACTGAGGAGGCCATTTGAGTACAGTAAACTCATTGTCATGTTCAAGAAACCAATCTGAGATGATTCGAGCTTTATGACATGGCGCATTATCCTGCTGAAAGTAGCCATCAGATGTTGGGTACATTGTGTTCATAAAGGGATGGACATGGTCAGCAACAATACTCAGGTAGGCTGTGGCGTTGCAACGATGCTCAATTGGTACCAAGGGGCCCAAAGAGTGCCCAGAAAAAATTCCCCACACCATGACACCACCACCACCAGCCTGAACCGTTGATACAAGGCAGGATGGATCCATGCTTTCATGTTGTTTACGCCAAATTCTGACCCTACCATCCGAATGTCGCAGCAGAAATCGAGACTCATCAGACCAGGCAACGTTTTTCCAATCTTCTACTGTCCAATTTCGATGAGCTTGTGCAAATTGTAGCCTCAGTTTCCTGTTCTTAGCTGAGAGGAGTGGTACCCAGTGTGGTCTTCTGCTGCTGTAGCCCATCTGCCTCAAAGTTCGACGCACTGTGCGTTCAGAGATGCTCTTCTGCCTACCTTGGTTGTAACGGGTGGCAATTTGAGTCACTGTTGCCTTTCTATCAGCTCGAACCAGTCTGCCCATTCTCCTCTGACCTCTGGCATCAACATGGCATTTCCGGCCACAGAACTGCCGCTCACTGGATTTTTTTTCTTTTTCGGACCATTCTCTGTAAACCCTAGAGATGGTTGTGCGTGAAAATCCCAGTAGATCAGCAGTTTCTGAAATACTCAGACCAGCCCTTCTGGCACCAACAATCATGCCACGTTCAAAGGCACTCAAATCACCTTTCTTCCCCATACTGATGCTCGGTTTGAACTGCAGGAGATTGTCTTGACCATGTCTACATGCCTAAATGCACTGAGTTGCCGCCATGTGATTGGCTGATTAGAAATTAAGTCTTAACACACAGTTGGACAGGTGTACCTAATAAAGTGGCCAGTGAGTGTATATACAACATACATACTACATATATACCACATGCATGCAACATGCATACTACATATATACCACATATACACTCACTGGCCACTTTATTAGGTACACCTGTCCAACTGTGTGTTAAGACTTAATTTCTAATCAGCCAATCACATGGCGGCAACTCAGTGCATTTAGGCATGTAGACATGGTCAAGACAATCTCCTGCAGTTCAAACCGAGCATCAGTATGGGGAAGAAAGGTGATTTGAGTGCCTTTGAACGTGGCATGATTGTTGGTGCCAGAAGGGCTGGTCTGAGTATTTCAGAAACTGCTGATCTACTGGGATTTTCACGCACAACCATCTCTAGGGTTTACAGAGAATGGTCCGAAAAAGAAAAAAAATCCAGTGAGCGGCAGTTCTGTGGCCGGAAATGCCTTGTTGATGCCAGAGGTCAGAGGAGAATGGGCAGACTGGTTCGAGCTGATAGAAAGGCAACAGTGACTCAAATTGCCACCCGTTACAACCAAGGTAGGCAGAAGAGCATCTCTGAACGCACAGTGCGTCGAACTTTGAGGCAGATGGGCTACAGCAGCAGAAGACCACACCGGGTACCACTCCTCTCAGCTAAGAACAGGAAAATGAGGCTACAATTTGCACAAGCTCATCGAAATTGGACAGTAGAAGATTGGAAAAACGTTGCCTGGTCTGATGAGTCTCGATTTCTGCTGCGACATTCGGATGGTAGGGTCAGAATTTGGCGTAAACAACATGAAAGCATGGATCCATCCTGCCTTGTATCAACGGTTCAGGCTGGTGGTGGTGGTGTCATGGTGTGGGGAATTTTTTCTTGGCACTCTTTGGGACCCTTGGTACCAATTGAGCATCGTTGCAACGCCACAGCCTACCTGAGTATTGTTGCTGACCATGTCCATCCCTTTATGACCACAATGTACCCAACATCTGATGGCTACTTTCAGCAGGATAATGCGCCATGTCATAAAGCTCGAATCATCTCAGATTGGTTTCTTGAACATGACAATGAGTTTACTGTACTCAAATGGCCTCCTCAGTCACCAGATCTCAATCCAATAGAGCATCTTTGGGATGTGGTGGAACGGGAGATTCGCATCAGGGATGTGCAGCCGACAAATCTGCGCCAACTGTGTGATGCCATCATGTCAATATGGTCCAAAATCTCTGAGGAATGCTTCCAGCACCTTGTTGAATCTCTGCCACGAAGAATTGAGGCAGTTCTGAAGGCAAAAGGGGGTCCAACCCGTTACTAGCATGGTGTACCTAATAAAGTGGCCTGTGAGTGTATACTACATGCATGCAACATACATATATACTACATATACTACATGCAACATGCATACCACATATATACTACATATATACTACATGCATGCAACATACATACTGTAGGGATTCGACTCGCTTAGGTGCAGCGGGAGACAAACATGAGGCACGTTCCTTTAAAAGTTCACAGGGTTTATTACTCCATAAACCATAGACAGCACATAAACAGTCCTTAGCTGGGCTGTGTTCCCTCAGGTCCTGTGCACACAGGCCAGGGCAATGTCCAGAGCAGCGCTCTATCTGCAGCCGCAGACACAGGAAGGCTTCTCCTTCTTTGGAACCTAGATCACTTTCTGCAGTGTCCCACCTGGACACATGGAAGTCTGTCCACACTCTGACAGACTCCCTCAGTCTCCCTCACATGTGCGAAACACCTTAATTACATAGCCCTGTAACCACACCCATAGGTGAGGTATGGATCACATGAGCTGGTCACATGGTCAGGACTTCACCACAGGTCCTGAACATACACATATCTTCAGGCAAAACAGAGTACAGTCCGCACCCAGTGCACTAAATGACATCTTTAGTGCTCATGTACACTATAGGCAAAATACTCCGGGTTGCATTCCAGGGAGCATCCCTCCATGTGACATATCTCCCATTAACCACGCGATCACCTGTCACACCACATATCCCCCTCCTCTGCCTAAAGCCGTGGGGCTTGGCACTTTCTATTACTTGGCCAGAGATCCTTCTCGGTCGTCTCTGCCAGTCAAATCGTCTATCAAAGTCACGCCCTGCTAGTGAACCCTTCAGTAGGCGTCCATTATCTGACTCTGTCTTGTTCTTTGATAAATATGGGCCCATGTCAGACCACCCGCATCCCCGGTGGTCAGTATGGTGTTGCGACTCCCTTGCCCCCATACCGCTTGTCTGGACTGACTCTTTGTCATCACTTCTTCTACAGGGTCTCCCGCCTAGGTCACTCAGCTCTGAGCTAACTGAGGCATCACTACTTCCTCTTCCATCAGGCCACCTATTGTCCTCTCTCTGATGGCCATTTCTCCTAAGGTCTATAAGGTCCCGAGAGCAGCCCTTCCATTTATCTCTATGTACTCTCTTTTCTAAAGCTTGAGGACTTCTAGTCTTAAGTGAACCTCTTTGCCTTTCTATACCGCGAGTTGAAGGAGGCAGCCATCTTCTTTCCATTTCCTCCCGCTCTCTACTGATCTGCTTCCTCTCAAGTCTTAGCTGCTCTACTTCTTTCATGTATGACACGAGATACTCCAGGAGCATCCGGATATTCCCAAGGCTCTCCATGGACCCGACAACGAGGAATGGAACCATCCCATCTTCACCCTTGTCCTGAGCTTCGTCATCAGCCGGAATCCTCACTCTCATCACGCCAGACCTGTTCACCATGTCCTGCATCACTTTCCCAAACCTTCCGATGACTTTCCTCACCAGACCTCCAGGCACTTGAATGATGTCTTCTGCAATGCCCTGCTGACTTTGAACTTTCCTCACACACTCTAGACATCAAGCGGCTTCTTTTTTTTCCAACAGGATCATCTGCCTTGTGCAGAGGCATTGTAGATGCATATCCCTCAGGATAGTAACCCGCTTCCTTGTGACTTCCTTCGATGACAGTATGACCAGCTGCTTCGTCTCTGGTGCCCAGATCACACTACATGCTTCTATAGCCTTCCTAAAGGCCTCATGCACACCTTCCTCAGCACAGGCTTCCTGCATGTCTTCTGGTACATCAATTACAAGCTTGAAGGTCGTGGACTTGCTCTCATCCTGGACAGATGGCTCTGGGTTCCCTACGGACACTTCCCTCAAGATATCTGTCACGATTGGATGACTGTCTTGTGCAGCCCTTGGCTCACCAACGTCCTGAGATTTACAGTCTTCAGGACCCTTTTCCAAGATGGGCTTTGGCAGTTCTGCCTTGCTCTCAGTCGGGCACGGCCGCTGTACGTCTTCGCCCATCCACTTCTCCTGCAGAAGACCTTTTACTACTCCACTGAGTTCTTGCAGAACTTTATCTCGCTCCTCTGCCAGGTAGCGACGCTGATCCTCTCTCCTGAGAATCTCCTGTTGATGCTTCTCTTGGGCCTCTCTGAGCACCTCCATATCTTCCAACAGGGTCTTGTTCATGGTTTTACACGCTGACAGGTGACCTCTGAGCTCAGAGACTTCATTCTCCAGCTCATCCACTCTGTGCTCAGCTGCTTGCCTTAGGACTCTTTCCCGTTCGACATGTTCTGTTACAGCCTCCTTTATCAGCTGTATCTCACGATCTTGTTCTCTTTTGGCCAGCACGTGTCTCACCACTACCTCTTTAATTATATCGTCAAAGGGTACCACTGGGTCAGTCACACCAGTCGAGTGAACCCTCCAGTTACCGTCCAGCACCAATGTGTCTAGTCCGGTCATCTCATCTCCCAGCCCACCATCTGTCTTATCACGAGACGTCAGGTCTGTAAGTTGGGCAGATGTCCTTCTTCTGGTCAGTTCTACCTCTGACCTGTCCATGTCAGGAGCTCCACAGTCGAAGCATCTCCATCGTCTGACCGAACGTCATCAAACAAAACAAAGTCCCGGCCCCTCTCCCAGGCATAGACTAAGTCCCGTGGTATCCCTCCACCTTGGCACTCACCACCCTTGATCCCCTCAAACACTACTCTGTCTACTGAGTAGTCCACCGTGACCCCGTGTTTACAGCGAACCCTGACGTTTTTCTCGGTCAGAGAGAAAACGAGAGGAGTTCCTGTCAGAGTCACCTGACTCTCTGAGTCCAGCCGACCAAAGGCTCCTTCCCGGTGCAGCATCACTGTACACATCTGTGGCCCATCATTACTACCCGGAAAGGATATTCCACATTCTGAAAAAGACCTGCACATACACTGCGGTACTCCAGACATATCTACTGAGTCACCCAGTGCTGTCACTTCTTCAAACTTGGCCACTTTCTGGACCACCACCCTGCTTTGGGTTGCCGCCCCCTCCCGGGACTCCACCCCTTTTTGGGTTACCACCCCAATTTGGGCCACCGCCCCCATTTGTGACTCCACCCCTTTTTGGGCTACCACCCCGATTTGGGCCACCACCCCCTTTTGGGACTCCACCCATTTTCGGTCTACTACCCCGATTTGGGCCACCGCCCCCTTTTGGGACTCCACCCCTATTCAGGCTACCACCCCGATTTGGGCCACCGCCCCCTTTTGGGATCTCCCCATGTCTGTCCTGCAGAATCTCTTAGGCCACAGTTCACACAGTACAGTTTTTTTTTTTCTTCAGGCTGGTACTGGCCCTTTAAGCACGACACCACACCACTTCTTTCTGGCACTGCCTCAGCTCCTGCCGTCGCTCACAAGCAGCTGCTGGTGTCTCTGCAGCTCCTGCTGCGTCGTCTTCGTGGACGCGCCGATCCACCGGAAGCCACTTGTCACCCTCAAAGATAAAAAAAAAAAAACCACAAAAGCGCGCCCATAGGGCCTTACCAGTGCAGGTATAATGGGTATAATGACATAATACAGGGTACTCACCCTTTATAGTTGTGTAAAGCCACAACTACTGTATCCGCTTAGACATATGTAATAAAGCTGCAGCAGGATGGTGTAGACAGACAGCGTCTGCTACCAATGCTCAAAGAGGAAAAACACCAGGTCCCTGTGCTGCGAGACCTTCGTGATGCCCTCACCACAGCAAGCACTTAAAGGTTTTTTTTTTTTTTTTTTTTTGCAGAGAAACGAGGAAAAGGAAAAAAAAACACAAGCACAGTCTCTCACTGACTCTGGTCAGTGCAACACGGATTCCTGTCCATTACCTGCTGGTGTCAGCCACACAGGTTCTCGGGTACCTCTTCTCCTCATAGGCATCCCACAAATCTCCATACAGTCATTTCCTCTGACCTCGGTCAGTATTACTCACGATTTTCCATACCGTCTGTGCTCCTGGGAATCGCTGCCCGCACTCTGTCACCAATTGTAAGGATGTGACTCGCTCAGGTGCAGCGGGAGACAAACATGATCCACGTTCCTTTAAAAGTTCACAGAGTTTATTACTCCATAAACCATAGACAGCACATAAACAGTCCTTAGCTGGGCTGTGTTCCCTCAGGTCCTGTGCACGCAGGCCAGGGCAATGTCCAGAGCAGCGCTCTATCTGCAGCCGCAGACACAGGAAGGCTTCTCCTTCCTTGGAACCCAGATCACTTTCTGTAGTGTCCCACCTGGACACATGGAAGTCTGTCCACACTCTGACAGACTCCCTCAGTCTCCCTCACATGTGCGAAACACCTTAATTACATAGCCCTGTAACCACACCCATAGGTGAGGTATGGATCACATGAGCTGGTCACATGGTCAGGACTTCACCACAGGTCCTGAACATACACATATCTTCAGGCAAAACGGAGTACAGTCAGCACTAGAGTTGAGCGACTTTTGGTTTTTTAGGGTCGCGTTTCGTTTCGTGAAACCCGACTTTTCCAAAAGTCGGGTCGAGCAAGATCGTCCGATTATAGGGAAAAGTCGGGGTCGTCCCGAAACACGAAACCCAATGTAAGTCAATGGGGAATAAAAGTCGGCAGTGAGAGGAGGACAGGAAACACACCTACAGTGCCCATTTGAATGCCAAAAGCATCAATTCTTCTTACTTAAGCTTGTCAACATTAATTAACTTCATAATACAAGTTACGCACTGAAAAATGGGGGTTATTTGGCTACAGACTGTGGGGGGGAGGGCTGGCTCCAGGTTTTCATGTGCCCTGGGCGAAAGAGCGCCCCTTTAACACATACCACAACTCATCATGCTCCGATACGGCAGAGAAATAGCGGTATAGTACAATGAAAAATACCTCACTTTTTACATCTCATGACGAGGCCCATCTATTTCTCCATACAGAATCATTGGTCCCATATAATGTTTGAAACAGTATATGATGAGCTCCACATAATGCTACAGTATATGTTGGTCCCCATGAATGAAGCTCTACTGTCTTATGGGCCCAAATAATGCTCCAAACATAATGGGCCCCATTTCTAATGCTCTAGTGTATAATGGGCCCTGTAAATGCTGCTCCAGTGTCTGATGTCCACCTTTGGAATGTTCCAGTGTATGGTGGGCCCCATCTATCATTCTCAGACGGTGTTAGGCCCAGTATGGATTGCACGTGATTGCACAAAGGTTAGAAAGGGTACCGTATCCCCGGATAACATGTATGGATAGCGTACACATTCAAAATATATGTCTCAGGAGGCAGGCTCAGACGGTGTTAGGCCCAGTATGGATTGCACGTGATTGCACAAAGGTTAGAAAGGGTACCGTATCCCCGGATAACATGTATGGATAGCGTACACATTCAACATATATGTCTCAGGAGGCAGGCTCAGACGGTGTTAGGCCCAGTATGGATTGCACGTGATTGCACAAAGGGTAGAAAGGGTACCGTATCCCCGGATAACATGTATGGATAGCGTACACATTCAAAATATATGTCTCAGGAGGCAGGCTCAGACGGTGTTAGGCCCAGTATGGATTGCACGTGATTGCACAAAGGTTAGAAAGGGTACCGTATCCCCAGATAACATGTATGGATAGCGTACACATTCAAAATATATGTCTCAGGAGGCAGGCTCAGACGGTGTTAGGCCCAGTATGGATTGCACGTGATTGCACAAAGGTTAGAAAGGGTACCGTATCCCCAGATAACATGTATGGATAGCGTACACATTCAAAATATATGTCTATACATCAGGAGGCAGGCTCAGACGGTGTTAGGCCCAGTATGGATTGCACGTGATTGCACAAAGGTTAGAAAGGGTACCGTATCCCCAGATAACATGTATGGATAGCGTACACATTCAAAATATATGTCTCAGGAGGCAGGCTCAGACGGTGTTAGGCCCAGTATGGATTGCACGAGATTGCACAAAGGTTAGAAAGGGTACCGTATCCCCGGATAACATGTATGGATAGCGTACACATTCAAAATATATGTCTCAGGAGGCAGGCTCAGACGGTGTTAGGCCCAGTATGGATTGCACGTGATTGCACAAAGGTTAGAAAGGGTACCGTATCCCTGGATAACATGTATGGATAGCGTACACATTCAAAATATATGTC
The DNA here is from genome assembly GCF_039654945.1 of Dendrobates tinctorius. Classification (NCBI taxonomy): domain Eukaryota; kingdom Metazoa; phylum Chordata; class Amphibia; order Anura; family Dendrobatidae; genus Dendrobates; species Dendrobates tinctorius. Next base: position 10,915,925 of record NW_027361677.1, read on the forward strand.
TATACATCAGGATGCAGGCTCAGACAGTGTCAGGCACAGTATGGATTTGACGGCCCAGATTACACAGCGGAGGAGCAGGGAGAGGTAAAGATTGCAAATGCTGGGGCCCTGCCCAAGCAAGGGGGGCCCACTCGTGGGCGTCGGTACTGGCACTGGGCCCCTCATAGTACAGCGGTGTGTCTGACGGCGGGTGTGCACCACCACCGTCAGAGACACTTGATTGCACTATGAGGGACCCTGTGCCAGTGCCCACACCCAAGAGTCGGCCTACCCACCTGTCCAGGGCAACGGCACTCGCACGGTGTCGTGCGCTAGGTGGTGACCCCGGCCATGGGGGGGAGGCAGCACAGTTAGGGAGTTTTAGAAAGTGGCATATGTTGATGTTGGACATTCAGCTGATGCAAAAGGCGAAATAGGTGAAGTACCAGGAAGAGGTGGACCAAAGCAAGCCATTTTTCTGTCACCCTATGTGTCATCAGGGGAAGGTGGGACAAAATCCTTGGAAACCCATGCGTGGTTCATTTTAATGAAGGTTAGATCATCCACATTTTGGGTTGACAGATGGGTCCTTTTTTCTGTCAGGATTGATCCAGCTGCACTGAAGACTCTTTCCGATAGCACACTTGCAGCTGGGCAAGCGAGCTCCTGTAAGGCATATTGGGCCAATTCAGGCCAGGTGTCCAGTTTAGCGGCCCAATAGTCAAAGGGGAATGACCTGTGTGGGAGAACATCGATATGGGAGGAAAAGTAGTTTGTAACCATAGTTGACAACTGCTGTCTCCTGTCACTTTCCATCGATGCAGTATTACCAGTTGTGTGAGCGGTATTTGAAAAATCAGTCCACAACATTGTCATGAAACCCCTGTCTCCAACGCCACTTCTGCTGTGTGCACCACGAACACCTCTGCCAAGCTGCCCCCGGCCCGTACGTCTCGTGTGAGAACCATCACCGCTGCTGTGTGCTGGGAATGCCTCAAGCAACCGATTTACCAGAGTTGCTTGTTTATTAGCCAATATTAGGTCAAGGTTCTCCTGTGGCATGATGGCATGTTTTGTAATTTGCCTTTATAGCGTGGATCCAGGATGCTGGCCAACCAGTAGTCGTCATCGTTCATCATTTTGGCAATGCGGGGGTCCCTTTTTAGGATCCGCAAGGCATAATCTGACATGTGGGCCAATGTTCCCGGTGTCAATGATGCACTGCGAGTGCTGGGTGGAGCTGCACTTTCTGGCAAATCCACATCCCTCCAGTCACGCACAAACCCTGTACCAGACCTTGCCACGCCAACATTTTCACTTGCCCCACGAGATGCATCCTCCTCCCCTAAGTAATCATCCCCATCATCATCCTCCTCCTCCTCTTCTTCCTCCACCTCATCCAGGAGAGGTCCCTGAGCAGACAATGGCTGAATGTCATCAAGGATTCCCTCCTCCTCTTCCTCCTCATCAACATTGGCTGCAGACGCCTGCTCCTTAAGGTGCGTCAAAGTTTGCATGAGCAGACGCATAAGTGGGATGCTCATGCTTAGGATGGCGTCGTCTGCGCTTACCAGCCGTGTGCATTCCTCAAAACACTGAAGGACTTTACAAAGGTCTTTCAGCTTCGACCACTGCACACCTGTCAACTCCATGTCTGCTCTCAAAGTGCCTGGTCGTGTATCCTCCCACAAATGCATTATGGCCTGCCTCTGCTCGAACAGCCGCTCCACCATGTGCAGGGTGGAGTTCCACCTTGTTGCAATGTCGATAATGAGGCGGTGGTTGGGAAGGTGGAGCAATCGCTGCAGCTTCTGCATACGAACGGAGTGTACAGGCGACCGGCGGATGTGCGCGCACAGTCTTCGCACCTTCTGGAGCAGGGTTGTTAACTCCGGATAATTTTTGAGGAAGCACTGCACCACCAGGTTCAAGGTGTGAGCCAAGCAAGGTATGTGGCTGAGTTTTGAAAGGGCTATGGCTGCCACAAAATTACGGCCGTTATCACTAACTACCTTGCCTGCCTCAAGATGTACACTGCCCAGCCATGACTCAGTTTGTCGCTTCAAGTACTCGGCCAGCACCTCGGCGGTGTGTCTGTCGCCCAAACACATCATCTGCAACACAGCCTGCTGACGCTTTCCACTAGCTGCTCGATAGGGGGACACATCGTGTGCAACAGTGGCAACTGCAGATGGAGTGCTCGTACGACTGCGCTCTGTGGACGAGCTTTCGTTTCTGGAGGAGGAGGGTCGAACGCCTACAGCCAACTGTTTCCTATACCGTGGGCTAGGCAGCACTGTCCCACTACCGCTGTCCCCTGTGGACCCTGCATCCACCACATTAACCCAGTGCGCAGTGATGGACACGTAATGGCCCTGGCCATGCCAACTGGACCATGCATCAGTTGTGAGGTGCACCTTTCCGCTCACTGACTGCTTGAGTGCATGGACAATGCGGTCTTTCACATGATGGTGGAGGGCTGGGATGGCTTTGCGAGAGAAGTGGCGACTGGGTAGGTCATAGCGTGGTACTGCATAGGCCATGAGTTCGCGGAAAGCTGTGCTTTCCACCAACCGAAAGGGCATCATCTCAAACGAGATTAGTTTGGCAATGTGGGCGTTCAAACCCAGTGTACGCGGATGAGAGACTGAGTACTTTCTTGACCTACTCATAGTGTCTGGGAGGGTGAGCTGGACTTGAGAGCTGCATATGGTGGAAGTAGCGGTGGACAGGGCGGACTGAGAGAGGGTTGATGATGGTGATGGGGTTGGTGTTCTTTCTGATGGCCTAGAATCAGTCTTTCGTTGATATAACAGTGGGATTCCCTGACTGCTGTGGTCTTGCAACCACACCTCAACATTTGCTGCTGTGCTAACCGGTGGGCTTACAGTGGGGGAAACAATGTAGCGTTGCTGACTACCTTCGTTGTGATCAGTTGCACATGTGGCACTTGAGGTTTGGTGTTGTGTCCACGCTTGCAAGTGCATGCTGGTTAAATGTCTAAGCATGCAACTGGTATTCAAATTTTTCAGATTTTTCCCTTGGCTAAAGGTCTTTGCGCACTTCTTACAGATAACCTTGGCCTGATCATGAGGATTTTGTTCAAAAAAGTGCCACACTGCACTCTTCCTACTTTGGCAGACATTTTGCGGCCTAGCACGCTGTGATCTTTTGACCCTCTGGACAAGCTGTCCAGCAACTCTTTTGATGTTTGGAACCTGTCTTTGGAGTGCTCCGGGCCTGCCAGATAACAGCTGTTGCGATGTCGATGTCTGCTGTGGATGCTCCTCATCTGAGCTATTGGAAGCAGCACCCTCTTCCCCCAATGGATGCCAATCTGGGTCAACAACTGGGTCATCCATCACCTCCTCTTCTATGTCATGTGCACCTTCCTCTGTGTCACCGTGTATGGTGGTATAGTGTGCGGGAAGGGGCACCTGAGTCTCATCAGGGTCAGAATCTGGCTCTGTACACTGCGAGGACAATGTAGTGCTCTGAGTGAATGTACCAGCAGAATCATCCATCAGCGGCTGTGCCTCAGTGCACTCCATGTCAGATTCATCTTGGCCTGGGTAATTCACCATTTGACTTGATAATCCAGGCATGGTATGTGAAAACAGCTCCATGGAGTAATCAGTAGTATGGCCTGCGTCATCCTTCAATCTTGGTTGGGGTGAAGGACACAAGGAAAGGTGTGGTTCATGAACATGAGCCTCCAATGACGACTCAGTGCTTTTACTTTTTACAACTGAAGAAGAGGAGGCGATAGAGCTGGAGGCTGAGTCAGCAATGTAAGACAAAACTTTTTCCTGATGCTCTGGCTTTAAAAGCGGTTTGCCAACTCCTAGAAAACTAAGCGTTCGAGGCCTTATGTAGCCAGACGATGACGCAGGGTCAGCACCTCCTGCATTCGGTCCTATTTTGCTCTTGCCAATACCATCAGATCCACCACCAACACCATCATTACCAGCTGCCAACCACCGCCCAATTCCACGGCCTCTTCCACCAGCCTTCCTCATTTTTGGTAGAAATGTAGACAAAATCCAACAAACTATATAGTAATGTAAAACAAGGTACAAGGTGTCTATAGGACAGGGGAGATTTTGAATTTCTGCAGACACTTGTGGACACTGGACACTTTTGGATTGTGTGAGGCCCACTGATATCTGAGCGCTATGTGACAGGCTCGATGGCACAGCTGTGACCAAAGTGACTAGAGGATAAGGGAGATTTTGAATCTCTGCACACACTTTTGGACACTGGATGGACACTTTTGGATTGTGTGAGGCCCACTGATATCTGAGCGCTATGTGACAGGCTCGATGGCACAGCTGTGACCAAAGTGACTAGAGGATAAGGGAGATTTTGAATCTCTGCACACACTTTTGGACACTGGACACTTTTGGATTGTGTGAGGCCCAATGAATATCTGAGCGCTATGTGACAGGCTCGATGGCACAGCTGCTGTGACCAAAGTGACTAGAGGATAAGGGAGATTTTGAATCTCTGCACACACTTTTGGACACTGGACACTTTTGGATTGTGTGAGGCCCACTGATATCTGAGCGCTATGTGACAGGCTCGATGGCACAGCTGTGACCAAAGTGACTAGAGGATAAGGGAGATTTTGAATCTCTGCACACACTTTTGGACACTGGACACTTTTGGATTGTGTGAGGCCCAATGAATATCTGAGCGCTATGTGACAGGCTCGATGGCACAGCTGTGACAAAAGTGACTAGAGGATAAGGGAGATTTTGAATCTCTGCACACACTTTTGGACACTGGATGGACACTTTTGGATTGTGTGAGGCCCACTGATATCTGAGCGCTATGTGACAGGCTCGATGGCACAGCTGTGACCAAAGTGACTAGAGGATAAGGGAGATTTTGAATCTCTGCACACACTTTTGGACACTGGATGGACACTTTTGGATTGTGTGAGGCCCACTGATATCTGAGCGCTATGTGACAGGCTCGATGGCACAGCTGTGACCAAAGTGACTAGAGGATAAGGGAGATTTTGAATCTCTGCACACACTTTTGGACACTGGATGGACACTTTTGGATTGTGTGAGGCCCACTGATATCTGAGCGCTATGTGACAGGCTCGATGGCACAGCTGTGACCAAAGTGACTAGAGGATAAGGGAGATTTTGAATCTCTGCACACACTTTTGGACACTGGATGGACACTTTTGGATTGTGTGAGGCCCAATGAATATCTGAGCGCTATGTGACAGGCTCGATGGCACAGCTGTGACAAAAGTGACTAGAGGATAAGGGAGATTTGATTGCTTTTAAAAAAGCAGTTTGCGGAGCAGTGGGTAAACAGCAATGCAGGAATGTCAGGAAGCCTTAGAAGGCAGCCCAACAACCAACACCACTGATACACCACTATATAGCCTCCCCTTGCACTGCACACACAGTGACTGGTGTGTTGTGCAGGCCAAATCGCTAGCAGCAGAAGCAGTTTTTTTGTCTTCTTCCCTGCCTAACGCTCTCCCTACAGAATCAGCAGCAACCTCTCCCTATACTAAGATCGGCAGAAGTAAGATGGCGGTCGGCGTGCACGCCCTTTTATACCCCCTGTGACGCCCACCAAAGCAAGCCAATCACTTGCATGCCCTTCTGAAAGATGGTGGTGACCCGTGCCTATGTCATCACGTTGCCCACAGTGTCCGTGGATCCTGATTGGCTGAAAAAGAGCGCAAAACAAACTTTTGAAACGCGACTTTGGCGCGCAAGTCGCCGTCCTCGTGGCCGACCTCATCCTAGGGTCGGGTTTCGTTTCATGAAACCCGACTTTGCCAAAAGTCGGCGACTTTTGAAATTGTTCGACCCGTTTCGCTCAACTCTAGTCAGCACCCAGTGCACTAAATGACATCTTTAGTGCTCATGTACACTATAGGCAAAATACTCCGGGTTGCATCGCAGGGAGCATCCCTCCATGTGACATATCTCCCATTAACCACGCGATCACCTGTCACACCACAATATATACAACATATATACTACATGCATGCAACATGCATACTACATATATACCACATATATACTACATGCATGCAACATACATATATACTAAATGCATGCAACATGCATACTACATATATACTACATGCATGCAACATGCATACTACATATATACCACATGCATGCAACATGCATACTACATATACTGTATACTACATGCATGCAACATATATATATACTACATACATATAGACATACAGTACATATAACATAGAGTACATACTCACCATCACTTGTCACTTTGTTCCCCGAAGCCAGTGTCATCTGTGGAATAAATATTAAAATAACAAACCACCAATATACTTACCCCTGATCCGCAGAAGTCCACGAGTGTCCCACGACGATCTTGCGTGGAGAACAGCAGCATCAGCTGATGCTACCGTTCTCTACGGGTTCCAGGAATCCAATGACGGGAGGTAGGTATCATTCCGCACTGTATTCCTCCGCCACTGTAAAAAAAAGTCCCTAGTCTCACTTTATGGCAATGCAGTGTGAGAAATTTCCCACGCAGCTTTTGCCATAAAGTGAGACAAGGGCTTTTTTTTTACAGTGGCGGAGGAATACAGTGCGGAAGGATACCTACTTCCCATCATTGGATTCCTTGAGCCCGTAGAGAACGGTAGCATCAGCTGATGCTGCTGTTCTCCACGCAAGATCATTGTGGGACACTCGTGGACTTCTGCGGATCAGGGGTAAGTATATTGGTGGTTTGTTGTTTTAATATTTATTCCACAGATGACAATGGCTTCGGGGTACAAAGTGACAAGTGATGGTGAGTATGTACTCTATGTTATATGTACTGTATGTCTATATGTATGTATTGTATGAATGTATTGTATGTAGTATATATGTATGTTGCATGCATGTAGTATATACAGTATGTAGTATGCATGTTGCATGCATGTGGTATATATGTAGTATGTATGTTGCATGCATGTAGTATATATGTAGTATATATGTAGTATGCATGTTGCATGCATGTGGTATATATGTAGTATGTATGTTGCATGTAGTATATATGTAGTATATATGTATGTTGCATGCATGTAGTATATATGTGGTATATATGTAGTATGCATGTTGTATGCATGTAGTATATATGTTGTATATATGTATGTTGCATGCATGTAGTATAAATGTTGTATATATGTATGTTGCATGCATGTGGTATATATGTAGTATGCATGTAGTATATATGTGGTATATATGTAGTATGTATGTTGCATGCATGTAGTATATATGTAGTATGCATGTTGCATGCTTGTAGTATATATAGTATATATGTAGTATGTATGTTGCATGTAGTATATATGTAGTATATATGTATGTTGCATGCATGTAGTATATATGTGGTATATATGTAGTATGCATGTTGCATGCATGTAGTATATATGTTGTATATATGTATGTTGCATGCATGTGGTATATATGTAGTATGTATGTAGTATGTATGTTGCATGCATGTAGTATATATGTAGTATGTTGCATGTAGTATATATGTAGTATATATGTATGTTGCATGCATGTAGTATATATGTAGTATGCATGTTGCTTGTAGTATATATGTTGTATATATGTATGTTGCATGCATGTAGTATATATGTATGTTGCATGCATGTGGTATATATGTAGTATGCATGTAGTATATACAGTATGTAGTATGCATGTTGCATGCATGTAGTATATATGTGGTATATATGTAGTATGCATGTTGCATGCATGTGATATATATGTAGTATGTATGTTGCATGCATGTAGTATATATGTAGTATGCATGTTGCATGTAGTATATATGTTGCACGCATGTAGTATATATGTAGTATGCATGTTGCATGTAGTATATATGTAGTATACATGTTGCATGCATGTAGTATATATGTAGTATGTATGTAGCATGTATGTAGTATGTACGTAGTATGTTGTATGTATTTTTTTTTTTAAGCATTCAACACATTAGCCGGATGATGTGTCAATCACTGTCATGGTAGCAGGCATCGCCCGATGGGACTTGCAGTCCCATCGGACAATGCCTGCACAGACCCCCGCAGCCTGCACAGACCCCCGGACAGTCGGCACAGACCACCGGCAGGCCGGCACAGCCCCCCGGCAGGCCGGTACAGACCCCCGGGCAGTTGGCACAGACCCCCCGGAAGGCCCGAACTGAGGGCGCATCATGATGCGCACAGACCGCGCATCATGATGCACACAGACCACGCATCATGACGACGTCATTTCGGCAGCCAATCAGAGCCACAACAGTGGCTCATTGCATTATGGGATGTTCCGATTCCGATATTGAAAAAATATCGGTACTCGGTATCGGAATTCCGATACAGCAAATATCGGCCGATACCCGATATTTGCAGTACCGGAATGCTCAACACTAGACATGACCCTACGCATTTTTGAGCCAGACCAATGAGAATAGAATTGAATAAGTTTATAGGATATAAAATTTTGCAAATAAAAATACCTTTAATGTAAATACAAGCGGGCACGTGGTGACAAAGAGAGAGCACACGCTCACATAGTAAAATAATGATATTAATAAGATTTATAGACTATAATATTGCTAATGGATCAACAACCCAGAAGAAATAGCTCAAATAATGCAATAATCTGTCTAACACCAAGAAATTAATCTCAGGCCAGGTAATCTATGAAGTGCAGATGTGCCAAAATAACATAGGCATATACTGTACAGTATCTTAATGAGACTTTTTCAACCTTTAAAGTGAGGGGGTAATTGCACTGTACAGATTGATAAGTATTAATATATAAAAAGTGATGTAAGTGATTGCACAAGCCCCTATTACACTTATTGCACAGACCCTTCATAGAAATATATAGTGTAAACCATGTGGATCATACACTGCTGGATCATATACCTATTAGATCATATATAGGAGCAACCTCATTTTTAATACATTATATTACTCTCAGTATTTACTATAACAGCGTTAGTCACATGGAGTCTGGAGTCATCACAATATCAGTTGCAGGATCAGATAATTCACTTTTTGAATACTTCTTATAGCACTTCACTGCCAGCAGTGGCTGTGAAGTCAGTACCCTCTGATGTACAGATGGTCTCTCTCAAACCTGTAATGGCCCTTCCTGATAAATTATTGGGAAAGATGGACCAGTTTAGGCTGTTCACGGAAAGTGGTAGGTTTTTTTTACCCTGTGTCACCGGTCATCAGGGGATGAGTTCCAGCAGGTAGGAATAATCCGGTCCCTACTGCGAGGGGGTTCTCAGACTTGGACTATTTCCTTGTTCCCACAAGCTCCAGAACGGTCTTCTGTTAATGTCTTTTTTGACAGTTTAGATCTGATCTATGAAGAATTTGACAGGATCAGATCACCGAGGCCAAGATCATGAACCTGGTACGGGGGATCTCACAGTTGAGAACTACTGCACCGGGTTCCGGCAGTGGTACTTGAAGTTCTGTGGAACGATGCAGCTCTCAGACACCAATTTCACAAAAGCCTTTCTGAAACTCTTAAGGAATGGTTCTTCATGACGCCTCTTGTTTTCTGGCGGCAGCCATGACCCAGGCCATTTGATTTTACCGCAAGATCTGTGAGAGACATGAACAGCAGGCTGCGCATTATACTTCTCATGGTGAAGCCATTGGAAGTTAGTGTTGCTAGTCTTTGTGTTGTGGAGAAAAACTTAGACAATAACTATATTTCACTGAACAGTTGTCATTTACCCACTTGGCTCATCAATGTCCCAAAGAGTCAATTTATACGAGCACATAGAAACTGTTCAAGAAAACAAGACTTCCTAGTTGAAACAACTACAATAATGGATAAATTTAAGGGGAAATGGTATAAAGAAGATTTCCTTTTTGATGAAAGAGAAAAAATAAATAATATTCCTAGGGATAACTTACTCAAAGACAAACATAACAGTGATTCACAATATGATATGAATGATGACTTCCCAATCATAACCCAATATAGTGCAAATACTCATATTTTGAGAAAAATTTTAAAAAATTACTGGGGGATTTTACGGGAAGATAAGACCATAGGGGATCCATTACCAATGGAGCCAAAATTCATTTATGGAAAGGCAAGAAATTTAGGGATTTTGGTGGTACCAACAGTACCTATAGCCAATCCAAGAAAACTACCCCAACTCTGTCCCTTTGGTCAGAGCTATTACCCATGTTATGGTTGCATGATTTGCAAAACATTAAAAACAGAAAAACAGTTCATCATATCCAACGGAAATGAAACACTTAAAAATCCGGGATTTTATTACGTGTAATACACCAGGGGTCATCTATTCATTGAGATGCCCCTGTGATAAACTATATATAGGATGCACAAAGCGTCCATTATGAGCAAGGGTGAATGAGCACCTTAGGAATATAAATAAAAAATTCCTAGGACATCCCTTTTCTAAACACTATTGCGAATATCATGGGGGATCTCCTATGGGAACTACAATCACAGGTCTCCAAGTTGTGCGCAAAAGTTGGAGAAAAGGAGACTATATTAATCAAATGTCCCGCATGGAGAGTGAGTGGATTTTCAATATGGACAGTCTTGCACCTAAAGCTGGAGTCACACATAGTGACTTACCAGCGATCCCGACAATGATATCAACGTGTCAGGATCGCTGGTAAGTCGCTATATGATTGCTGGTGAGCTGTCACACAGACTGCTTCACCAGCGATCAGCACGCCGACGCCGAGGTGAGGAGCGAGCCCGGGAGCAGCGGACAAGTGTGCCTGCTGTTCCAGTCCTCCACCAGCAGAGGGCGCGCCTGCATCCCCAGCCTCTCCTGGCGGCGTCCTGCTGCCTCCTGGTCCCCAGCGTGCAGCAGCGGCAAACTTAAGGTACACACTCCGCGGGCTCCTGGTCCCCAGCGTGAGGCGGCTGCAGCGGCACCTGTAACTCGCTGGTAACCAACGTACACATCGGGTATCCAAGGGACGCACGTTCCTTGGATACCCGATGTGTACGTTAGTTACCAGCTGATCGCTAGTCTCCCGCCTGTCACACACAGCGATGCGTGCTGGCCAGCGGGAGATCAGCGATGAAAAAAATGTCCAGAGGTTTCTTGCAGCGATCAGTGATACCGGCAGGGGGGCCGGTCGCTGATCGCTGTCACACACAGCGATCTCGCTGGTGAGATCGCTGTTGTGTCACAAAACTTGTGACTCAGCAGCGATCTCGCTAGCGAGATCGCTAGGTGTGACGGGGCCCTAAGGATTTAAACTGTGAGGTTGAATTATTTGTATTTAATTAAGAGCTTCACCAGAAGGTATTTAAGGTGACCAATTCCTCCATTGGACCATCCCTGTTGAAGGAAACCGTTTTTTTTCCGAAACTAGTAGGAGAAGAATTGGTCCACTGCGTTCCCTGCAACCTACCACGTGACCGGTGACGTCACGAAGGTCCTGTTGGCTCACCTCACGCCACAGTTTCACATCGTGTTCGTTACACACAGGCGCGCCACTGGAAAAAGGGAGCGAGGAGTGTCTGTCACTGGCCGGGACAGCACTCCTGAAGAGTCGCAGTATTAACCCAGGTTTTACTGGCAAATACCATTTGATCTGACTTCATATCAAGGCATACAGCGCTCACTACTTTACTGGTCCTTTGGAGTCCAGACATCTACTCCGATTACACCTTAAGGTAACAACTACCTAATTAAGAGCAATCCAATTTATTTGTGTGCATATTATAGTGTATTACAAGCTGAAGGGGTTCATTATTAAGCACAAATTTTAATTATTTATTTATATTTTATTGATCACATTGGTGGTGTGTGTTCCTCTCTCTTTTTTCTAAAGTTACTAGCGCCACCTATAGTTTATATAAAATATTGGACTCGATCTGAACTGTGGTCTCTCTGGACATTTCCTCAAGAATTGACCAACTTTTCCTCAGGCAAGCAAATCATCAAGAGAATATCTGAGTCTGAGTGATGGCCGTGGAGGTCACCCAGGCTTCCAGGTACCTTTTCCTTCATCTCATAAAGTACTGATAAATATGGTGTTATCCTTCAAGAACTAGGTGTTATCAACATTAGCGTTCATTGAATGTGGGTCTGCTGCCAACTTTATTTATTCGGGACTAATTCTTTAGTTAAGATTTGGAACAGTTAGTTTAGAAAGATCCATTCAAATCTTTACCATTGACAAGAAATCACTAGCCTGGAATCTGGTCAAGAGGGTAACGGTGGATTTCACACTTCTAAGATGGAGCACTCCACGCTGAATTCATCTTCTGTTTTGTTTTAGAAATTTACCTGCTGGGTTGGTGCTGGGGTTTCTATGGTTGCAAATTCATAATCCTGCTGCTGACTGGAGTCAGAAGGAGAATGTTAAATGCAATGCCAATCGTTACAAGAAATGTTTAATGTCTACAAATATGCTTCGCTGGTCTGCTTGGTCTGTCGGGGTACTTGAAGGTCTTCATAGATGTGTTCTCGGAAAAAGAGGTGGAGATACTACCTCCCTATTGTCCTTATGATTGTGCTATTAATCTTGTCCAAAATGCCAAATTACCTACAGCCCACCTTTAGAATTTGTCTGGGCCTGAATGGACCGACATGAAAGAATATGTTAATAAGTTTATGGAAAGGTCATATTCGTTCTTTCTCCTCCCCTGTAGCTGACAGATTTTTTCTTTGTAAAAAAGATAGCTGGGAGTCTCCGTCCTTGCCTTGTTTTCTTAGTACTAAACAAAATCATGGTTAAAAATAATAATCCACTTGCACTCATTCCCAACTTACATAATCAGCCTCCGGGGGGCCAGGTAGTTTTCTAAACTTGATCTTAGAGGGGCTTGTAATTTGATACGCACCTGGAACAGTGAGAAGTGGAAAACGTCCTTATTAACATCTGAGGGTCTATTTGAAAATCTTGACTTGACAATTGACGTACTTAATGCACTTGATGCTTTTAAAAATTTTTAGGATTTATATTTTCTCCAATTGCATTGGAAAATTTGTTGCTATTTACCTGGATGATATTCTAATTTTCTCGTCTGATTTGGACTCTCACCAGGAACATGTTCGTGTTATATTTCAAAGATTGAGAGAGGGCTCTTTGCTATATTAGAGAACTGTGTTTTTTTTTTCTGTATAGGAAATGATCTTCTTGGGGTTTATCTTGTAATCAGAAGGGTTTAAGTTTGATCCTGGGAAGGTTGCAAGCCATAATTGAATGGGTTCAACCATGTGATCTTAAGACTTTGCAATGTTTTCTGGGATTCGCCAACTATTATAGGAAATTTGTCAAGGGTTTTTCTCAGATTGCTAAACCTTTTAATGATCTTACACGTAAGTGGGTTAAGCCCCCGTTACACATAGTGATATCGCTAGCAATATCGCTGTAACATCACCGATTTTGTGACGTAGCAGCGATATCGCTAGCGATATCACTATGTCTGATACTTACCTCCGACCGGCTCCTCCGCTGCTCATCGCTGATTGCGTGAGGAGGTCCTGGATCATTTCTCGTCGTCAGCTTCCTGCTGGGCTTCCTGTGGCGCCGACGAGCGGCGCGTGGATGCGGGCGGGAGGACGTCAGGATCGCCGTGTCTGACAGGTAAGTAGTGACCCCTGACCCGTGCTATGTCGCTGGTGAGATCTGCCTGTGTGGCAGCTCACTAGCGACCACTTAGCGATGCACCAGCGATCCATATCGTTGTCGGAATCGCTGGTGCATCGCTAAGTGTAACGGTACCCTTAATCTCAAGGTTTGGTCTCTGGATGCTATCAGGGCTTTCAAAATATTAAGAGCGTTTCATGTCTAATCCCATTCTAATCCAACTCGATCTTCAAGAACCATTCATTGTGGAGGTGGATGCTTTGGAGGTCAGAGTAGGTGCAGTTTTATCGCAGTGGTCCAAAACTCTAATTAACCTGCGTCCATGTTTTTTTTTCTAAAAAATGTTTGTCTTTGGAAAGAAATCATGATGGGAATTATGAGTTATTTGCTGTTAAATTGGCCTTTGAGAAATGGAAGCATTTTTTGGAGGGGGTGGTTCATCCAGATATTGTGGTCACTTATCACAAGAATCTAGCTTACATTGAATCAGCTAAACAGCTAACTCCTAGACAGGCCAGATGGTCCATGTTTTTCTCACATTTAGGCCAGATTCTAAGAATGTGAAAATAGATGCATTAGCTCATAGTTTTAATTCAGTTTCTCATCCAGAACATCCAACCTCCATTATTCCTCAGGGTATTGTGGTTCCTATGGCAACCTCGAAGTTGGAAGAGGACACCCATAAAATCCAGTCATTGAGTCCTTCCGCTACTCCAGGATTCAAATTAGTTTTTGCCTGTGTACCTAAGATTGCATTTGTTACAGGAGCTTCATGATTCCATTTTGAGTAGTCATTCGTGAGTTACTGCTACATGGAAAGTCATTGCTAGATTTTTTTGCTGGCTGCCCATGCATAATGATATTAAAGATTTTGTATCCACTTGTGAAGTCTACGAACGTGCTAAAATCAGTCATAGCTGGATGGCTGGTGAATTGGCTCCATTCTCAGTTCCAGAAACACTATGGATTCATCTGTCCATGGATTTCATCACAGATTTGCCTCTGTCTCCTTGGAAAACTCATCTGGGTGGTGGTTGACTGACACAGCAAGCAAGTTCATTTTGTTCCCTTGTCAGGATTACCTATTGCAGAAACACTCTCCAGGTTGTTTATTTCTCATATTGTAAGGTTACATGGGATCCTTCTTAACAATGTGTCTGACAGGGGAGCGTAATTTGTCTCTAAATTCCTGAGAGCTTTTTGTGGTAAGAGGACAAGTGAATATTTGGAACAAATTTTAAAATGCTTTGTGGCAGCTCAGCAGGACTAGTCTTCATTTTTTCCCCCCTTGCCAAGTTTGTCTTTAACCGTCAACTAAATCAGCTTACTGGAACCTCACCTTTTTTCAATAATTATGGCTTTTATGCCAATTTTGGTGAGTTTTCTAGGATTAGTTCTGAATTAGTGTTGAGCGAGCATGCTCATCACTGCTTGTTACTCACTCGAACATCAGTTTGCTCAAGATGCTCATTACTCGGAGAGTATTTTTGAATGCCCAAGCACAAACTCGAATTCTCGCCCAACATGTTTGGTGCTTGTTAGACACCCAATAAACATGAGGGGATTGCCTGCCAGTCACTGGCCATATTGTAGCCATATTGGTTGTGGCATTACTGTGATTGGGTCTATATAAGACTTGGACTGCCATGCTCGGCACAGTGTACCAATTGAAACAGGCAAAGCAGGGACAGGTGCTGCTTAGCTTAGCTAGGGACAGAGCTTAAGCTGTGTATAGGCAGGGTTTAGACACCATTAATATTTCTTTCAATGGCAACAACAGCCCTTATTAGGGATAATTATAATCAATATTAATACTGCTGTTATCAGCACTTAGGGAGAGATTGGGCTGAAGGGATAGAGTAGGACAGAATAGGGTTAATTGCTTGTGCTTTCTGATGAAACTCATGCCAAAAGCCCTTCTCAGGGCTAAAAAATTATTTTTGCTCTTAATTCTACAAATGTTTCTGAGCAAGGAAATATTATATGTCATTTATACTGTTCCAGTTATGTATCAAAAGCATATAGCCAGACTTGGTTTGTTTCAATATCATTGATATATTGCTCCGGCAATGTAACAAGTCCATCTGAGGTGGGCAAAGTTTCCGGAGATACTAATCCTACAAAGTTATTTCAGCATGGAAATATTCAATGCTATTTATACTATACCAGTTTGTGTGTCAAAAGCATACAGCCAGACTTGGTTGGCTGCAATAGCATCGCTATATTGCTCCTGCAGTGTAGCAAGTCCATCTGAGGTGGACAAATTATTCCTGAGTTACTAATTCTGCACAGTTTTCTCAACAGGGATATATTGTACGTAATTTAAAATGGGCAAGGCACGTGGTAAGGGACAGGGAAGTGGACGCGTTGCAGATGGTGTCCAAAAAAAGAGAAAAGCAATGTGTATAACGGTCATGATCACCCATGAAGGATGAAAACAGAGATTAATTGCGCAAAAGTCATTTATAAAAGTGCAATGATTTTTATTAAATGCAAAATAAAACCACACCAAATAAAGACAATCAATTTTTAAAAACAATTAAAAAGCCAAAAATAGGCCATAGAAAAAAATCTCTGGAGGTCCGTGTAATGACCAAAGTGAACCTCCCTCCAATGCGTTGGCTATGAAATGCAGGAAAGAGATAATCGATAAATGAGGACACCTAGTAACATGAGATGAAAAAATATATTTCTCATACAATACCAAATACTGACCTGGTTTACCATCTATGGAATAACATTTCGACTATAAACGCAAATACAAACAGAAAATTCCAAGAAAGTCCTGAAAATATACTGTATATGTGACTATAAACTCCCACAGAAAACACTGTAGAAGATTATTCAGAAAGTCAAAGTCCAAAAAATGATATGTGGAGCATGGAATTTGTACCAAAACACATTCAATGACTAAATTGTAGCATCAACTGTCCATGTGATTTGAAGCATACGCCAGGAATGAACATTCTGACAAAAAAGGTGCAGAGAGCACTGAAGCTGAAAGATGTTAGCAAAGATCAAAATGCATGGAAAAGCAATACTGATAGAAAATTAGAGATGCAGATAATAATTATGACCAAAAAGATGATGACAATCAAAAACGGGTAAAACGTGTTTAAGGCTGTGTGCCCACGTTGCGTTTTTTTAAGCGTTTTTGCCCCGATTTTGGGCGCAAAAACGCTTAAAAAGCTCACACTGAACGCGCCCCATGCATTCCTATGGGATTCCGCACATGCTGTGCTAATGATGCGTTTTTTCCCGCGGTGGAATCGCATCGCGGAAAAAAACGCAGCATGCTCATTCTTTTTGCGGAATCGCGGCGATTCCGCACCCATAGGAATGCATGAGATCCGCTTACTTCCCACATGTGGCTATGCCCACCATGCGCAAAGTGAGCGGCTCATGTGCGGATGGTACCCACGGACTGGAGGAGAGGAAACTGTCCTCCAGGCCCTGAGTACCATACCTCTGTAAAAAAAAGAATAAAAAATAAAAAAAAAATCGAGTTATTTTCACCTTCCGGCGTCCCACGTAGCCTTCCCGGGCCTCAGCGATGCTCGCATTCCTAGTAATGCCTTGCGAGTCCTTTGATGATGTCACGGTCCCGCGATACTGTAGCGGTTCCTATTCCTCGCAAGATCACTACAGTAATGCGAGACCTCATGTCATCAATGGTCTCGCAAGGCATTACTGGGAACGGGAGCATCGCTGAGGCCCGGGAAGACTGCGCGGGACGTCGAAAGGTGAGAATATCATGATTTTTTTTATTTTTTTTTAGTATTTTTAACATTCTTTTACTTTTGATGCCGCATAGGCAGCCTCAATAGTAAAAAGTTGGTCACACTTGTCAAACACTAGGAAAGTTCTTCAATTCTGCACACGAAAATCGCAGGAAAAATGGGATAATAACCGCGAAAAAATCGCGCAGAAAACGCGCTGAAAAAAACGTGTGTTTTCTGGGAAGGAATCCGGTTTCAGGTGTCAGGTTTTAAATGCTATGTGGGCACATAGCCTTAAGGTCAGGTGTCTCATGAAGTTATCAAGGTAGAATAAAGCCTGCAGCCAACATGATAGTAAAGAGGAGGAGTCACATATACAATATATTTTCAGGACTTCCTTGGTTTAATGTCTGTTACTGCGACACAACACAGTGGTTTCCCTATTTTTAACATTTCTATCTACATGTGTTTAAGTGTTGTACTGTAATGCATTAATAAAAGTTAAATTTATATATATTTATTTTGGTTCTGGTATACTCTTCTTTTTTATATGATTGTACAGTAAAGTCACTGTTCCCGTGATTCTGGACCACATAATCCTCCCCCTGATCGCCCTTCTTCCCAAAACTAAAACTGACCTGCCATTATGATTCTCCAGGTCATTATGAGTTCATAGACACCAAATATGTCTAGGTTCTTTTTTATCTAAGTGGTGAAAGTAAAAAGGAAATGTTTTTAAAAATATAAAAAAGTAAGAAAAATCTAAAAAGTTCAAATCGCCCCCCTTTAGCCCTATTCAAAATAAAAAAATAAAAACAAAATCAAACAAACATACACATATCTGGTATCGCCACGTTCAGAATCGCCAGATCTATCAATAAAAAAAGGATTAACCTGACCGCTAAATGGCATAGCAATAAAAAAGGTCAAAACGCCAGAATTCCTTCTTTTGGGTGCCGCGACAGTGCATTAAAATGTAATAACTGGCGATCAAAAGATCATATCTGCACCAAAATGGTGTTACTAAAAACATCAACTTGGCATGCAAAAAATAAGCCCTCACCCAACCAGAGATCACAAAAACTGGAGACGCTACGGGTATCGGGAAATGGCACCATTTTTTTTTTTTTTACCAAAGTTTGGAATTTTTTTCATCACTTAGATAAAAAAGAACCTAGACATGTTTGGTGTCTATGAACTCATAATGACCAGGAGAATCATAATGGCAGGTCAGTTTTAGCATTTAGTGAACCTAGTAAAAAAGTCAAGCAAAAAACATGTGGGATTGCACTTTTTTTTAGCAAGTTCGCTGCGCTTGGAATTTTCTTCCCCTTTTCTAGTACACGACATGGTAAAACCAATGATGTCGTTCATAAGTACAACTCGTCCCGCAAAAAATCAAGCCCACACATTGCCATATTGACAGAAAAATAAAAAAAAGATATGGCTCTGGGAAGGAGGGGAGTGAAAAACGAAAATGCAAAACGGAAAAAAAGCTCTGGGGGTTAAGGGGTTAGGGTCCTGATGAAGATGTCCTGCATCACCTGGAAACGCGTTGACTCTTAAAAACTGAATAATAAACATTTTCAAGCATGTTTAGTTTTGGAGTCTTCATCAGCAGCGTTTTTGTGTGACACCTGCATCCGGTCTCCTAAACCCAAAAATGACTTTCCTTTTGTGAATCATGTCTGCAGAGCAGGCAATCAGACTTCATGGTCTGGTGGACTATAATCATAGGGGAGAATATTATTTTCACACCATGGGTCACACCAATAAAAAGTAGAACAAAAAGGTAACAAACTAAGAATGAAAAGCAAATAGCATTTATTACCATCATAGTTATTAAAGACAGAACTAACAATATGTGTAAATTATTGACGAAGTGCTGGGACACTTTGAGAATGGTGGGATGGTCTTTGGGTATCGAGTTCGTTAGTAGTCACAAACAAAGGAAATCACTGGCGCACGCTGTGGATTTCTAGTTTGGTGCGTTGAATTCCTTCTCGCCAATTCATCATTCACACTTCATGTATTATTAAAACCTGCATTCTTTGTGCTGGAAAATTATATCAATTGATAATGACTATACTCAAAATCAGCAGGTCTTAATAGCCCTTTGTATTTTTTCGCTTGTTTCCTTGCCCCCACAAATCTATCTAGACGCATTGATATAATGTAAAGAAAACGGGAAACCTGTTCGAGTGGTGAATGAAGAATGTTAATCAGACTCGCATTATTTCCGAGGTTATGCCAAGCGCAAGATATAAAAGTGTACACAATTACATTATATACACCTTTCCGCATGTTCATTATATAGTCTATTAGGTTTAGATGGAGGAAAATGTAAAATTCTATGCCGACGTGAATATTATTCTTCGGTAATAATAAAAGTTATACAAAATGAAGAAAAAGATATATTATAGAAGATAATTTAGACTTGTAAAGGAGGCTCTTCACCTTCAGGTGTTTACACCCACAGGGTACAAAATCAACTGAGTTCTGAAAGGAAGAAAAGTAAAGAATTAACAGTCAAGTTATTCCGGAGCAGAACAAAGAATAAAGAAAAGCAAGAGCAAAGTGTTATAATGACTTTCTAAAGCTTGGATAATGGTTTTCTTCATCAGAGGCTATTGAGGATGTAGTATTAGCAGTTGCACCTCAGTTTTGCTGGAGGAGCAGAACCCTATGGTTTGTCTCAGAATAAAACACAATCACTAAGGCCGCTTTCACACTTCAGGCTTTCGGTATAAGGCATGGTGCGGGGAAAAACCGGACTGCCGGATCCGGTGCCTGTTACGACCAGATCCGGCTTTTTCCCTGTGCTGTTTCATTGCTGCCGCATTGCGCCGGAAGGCAATGCGGTGTGTCCGTTTTTTTCTGGATCCGGAGAAAATATCCGGTCCGGTGTCTGGAAAAAACGTTGCATGCTTAGTTTTTTCCCAACGCCGGACCGGTTTTTCGCAATGCGCATGCCCGGAAACCTTCTCAGCCAGGAATATATCCGGCAGAAAGAAGGATTCGGTGTCTGCGTATGCGGCCGGATCCGGCAGTCCGGTTTTTCGCTGCCCCATGCCGGATACCGAAAGCCTGAAGTGTGAAAGCGGCCTTACGTAGCATTTTTAGGTGGAGGCATATAGAGATATCATGCATTTGTGGTCCAAGAACTTCAAATTGATCCTCTATTCCTGATCGGAATGGGTAACCCACCATTTCGCTGGATACACCCAAAATTGTTGAGTCCAATGAGCTCCTGGTCTTCAGCCTAAATAAGCTTCATGGTCATTTGATTCACAGAAATTTCCTGAAAGGATACAGATCCTCTTACACACTGTTATGCACATGCCCTTTTCCATTTTATTTTCTGGTGCTTCACGTTGGGCTTTGCAAGGAGCCCTGTGTGATCCATGTGTTGTATTTCCAAGGCCTTTATAAAGGCTACCTAGAAGACACACCTGGGTCTTGGTATTGCAGGACCAAAAAGTAAAATATTTTGAGAGCTATATTTTTTTTCCATATTTTGGCACACAAAGTCATGTTATAGCCTGTTTTTTGCAGGACGAGCTGAAGTTTTTATTGGTACCATTTTCGGGCACATGAGATTTTTTGATCGCTTTCTATTACAATTATTGGGAGACAGAATGAACAAAAAATTCAGAAATTTCTTTTTTTTTTTAGACCGTTCCGTGTATAGTAAAATTGTTAAGGCAGCTTTATTCTTTGGGTCAGTACGAATACACTGATACCCAATTTATATAGTTCTTTTTATGTTTTGTCGCTTTTACACAATAAACTATTTTATAGAAATATTATTTTTGCAGTGCTTTATTCTGAGAGCTATAACTTTTTCATTTTTCCGCTGATGGAGCTGTATGACAGTTTTTTGGCAGCACCATTTTCATTTACATTTGTCTTTTTGATTGCATTGTATTGCACTTTTTGTTGGGCAGTATGATGATAAAGCACCTGTTTTTTGGCTTTTTTATGGTATTCACTGAAGGGGTTAACTAGGGGGTCAATTTTATAGAGCAAGTTGTTATGGATGCGGCCATATCAAATATGTGGACTATTATTGTTTATTTTTTTACTTCCATAAATAAATTTATTTAATGGAAAAATATTTGTTTCTTTTTATTCTTTATTTGGGGATTTTTTTAAAATATTTGTACACTTTGTAATTTTTTTTAAAACTTTTTTACAGTGTCCCAGGATGGGACATCACTGTATTACATCAGATCGCTGATCTGATGTTCTGCAATGCATCTGCACTGCAAAATATTGGAGGAGTGACTGACAGGCAGACAGGCAGGGAAAGCAGCATTTCAGGTCCTTTTCTGAGCAGGCACTGAGAAGCCACCTTCCCTGAAGGACCCCGCAGCCATCTTGCGGCCAGGGGTCTCCATGGAGACCATCAGGACAATGCGATAGCATCTCGTTGTCTTGATGGAAACGCACAGGGAGCCCACTCCCTGCGCAATGCTACTCGATGTTGCTGTCTCTAGTGACAGCATCATCAGAGGGTTTAACTCCCCATGATCAGTGCTAGCAGCTCCCGCAGAGCAGTACATGTACGGCGCATGTCGGGAAGGGGTTAAACTGCAGGCAGCACACATACAAGTCCAACATATACAGGATCTAACCTTATTTGTATACTGTATAACTTGCCATCTACTTTTTATTTAGGCAGTTTATCAGAATTTTCCCAGCACTATAAAAACTGGAAAGTCCTTTCCCTCACTTATTATGGGTTTCTCCTGCCTTTATTCAATGAGCTACCTGCCCTGAAGTGAAAGCCTGACTTATCAGGAAGTTCTACCTCCACTTCCTGTACAGAAAAAAGTCCCACCCCTGCTTCCTGTAGAGATACAATGTTCAACCCCTGCTTTATGTAGGGAGACAAAGTCTTACCCCCCACTTCCTGTACAGAAATTAAATCCCACCCTTCTTCCTGTAGAAATGTAGAAATGGACATTGGTCCACTTCCTGTGGGGATAGACAAAGACCAGCCCCCCTTCCTGTTGGGATAGACACAGACCTACCCCCACTTCCTGTTGGGATAGACACAGACCTGCCCCCACTTCCTGTGGGGATAGAAAAAGACCTGCCCCCACTTCCTGTTGGGATAGACAAAGACCTGCCCCCACTTCCTGTGGGGATAGAAAAAGACCTGCCCCCACTTCCTGTTGGGATAGACAAAGACCTGCCCCCACTTCCTGTTGGGATAGACAAAGACCTGCCTCCCCTTCCTGTTGGGATAGACAAAGACCTGCCCCCACTTCCTGTAACAAGATAGAGACCTGCCTACACTTCCTGGAACAAGATGAAGACGTGCCCCCACTTCCTGGAACAAGATAAAGATCTGCCCCTACTTTCTGTCATTTATCTCTGCATCTCTGCTGCTA
This sequence comes from Dendrobates tinctorius, assembly GCF_039654945.1. Lineage (NCBI taxonomy): Eukaryota > Metazoa > Chordata > Amphibia > Anura > Dendrobatidae > Dendrobates > Dendrobates tinctorius. Next base: position 10,938,634 of record NW_027361677.1, read on the forward strand.
GAGACAGATTACACTTGACAGCAGTCAGTGGACTGCAAGTTATACAAAAGGGAAGCATCCAATGGTTGGCACTTTGGAGAATTTTTGGAGGGTGAGAGAACATCATTTTTAAATGAAATGATTTGTGGATTATCTATTTATCACATTATCTGTCAAAAACTGAAATTATCTGAGAACTAAAATGACCATTTGTGATTGGGGGTGATCAACAAAAACAGAACACAGCCCCGTAGAATATCGTAGGTACGAGTTCTATGCGTGAAAATTGGTCGTGTGCAAGAGCCCTAACTATCACCCAGAACGTGTGTACGGACTGATCGTCGTGATGCAGCAGATAATATACGATCCTAAAAAGTGAACTTGAAACATTCACAATCAATACCCCAAGTAAGTAGGAAAACGGCTTTTTGCAAAACAGAGAGAAAGATTAATTAACCCTCCCATAAAACGAATTAGATAATAGATGATAGCAGCGAGAAAGAAGCAATATTAATGGAAGGCTCGACCGTGTAATGTCATAATATCTATAACAGATTGGGAACGGATATCAAATGAAACAGCGGGGGTCACAAATTCACATTATTTTCTAGTTCTACCGGGACGTCTTAAGCACTGAAGATTTAACGCCATAAACTCATTTTGAGCAAAATTTGATAAACAAGGCTAATTAAAATTTAAACGTGAAAGCTGCAGAGTAAGGAACCTAATTTTATTGAGGTTGTGCTTGGGAATAATCCTACGCAGTGACATTCTCATGTGTGCAAGTCGTATATCTTGTTTATTTCCTTCAAAGCTTGTGCTGCACCTGTAGGAAATTTATTGCGGCATCTCGTATAACATCCAATGCAATGTTCACTGATCGGAAACAACGGGTGCGATTATAAGACTCTCAGAATTATTATAACTCCTGGCCCGCAGCACTGTGTGACGTCCCCTGTGATACTTACATGGCTGCCGATGCTTCGAGGGTAATAAAGAAATTGGATGGGATTTATTAATGTCTAACAAGAACTTCACTTTGGCATAAACATCTAATTTGGCTTTTGTTCTTTGCAGAACTTTTCTGCACATTTCAGTCATTGCTTATGTCTCGTTCGTTTTGGAGTTTAAAAGGTGAAGGCAAAGTTTTTTCATCATTTCTGTTGAAGGGGCACTCTCGTCTTAGACATTACCCGTTCGCAACCGTTGATGTACTTGTAAGTAAAAATTTGGGCCTCTGCCTCCGACGCGCGCTCGTACGTCGAGTCTGCATCTTTCCCAGCACATGATGGCTGATTTAATCATCCATCATGTGCCTATAACAAATCCGTGAGAAGCACCAACGGCATTTAACATGCTCTGGCAGGGGCGTGCATCACTCCACATGCCCATCGGTACGTCTGGATTGTCCTGACAGCCTGGTGTCTGCGGATGACCCACATGTCTGCAATTATGATCCTCCTGTGAAAGCTGGCATTTAGCCGGCATTCATAGAAGAATGCCATTTTCACTATATGTAGCAATGACGATACACTGCTATGTAAAGGACAAGCGATTGGACGATAGCAGCTTCAACTTCCCTAAGGCCTCTTTCACACTTCAGTTTTTTGTGTCAGTTGAAATCCGCCAAAAAGGCGGATCCGTTCCTAACTGACGTGAACGGATGCCACAGGATCCGTGTTTTGAAGGATCCGCAGAATTTCAAAGGAACAGCTGGAGAGAGAGAGAGAGAGATCAAGATCTAACGGCCATCCGTCAAGATCCGCCAGTAATACAACTCAATGGGGAAAAAAAACAGATCCGCCAAAAAAATGGCGGATCCGTTTTTTTCCAAAACTGGCGGATTTGGACTGATGGTCAAAAACGGAAGTGTGAAAGAGGCTTAAGATAAAAGTTAAAAATATGGAAGAAAAAACCCACGAGTTTAAATTCCTTCTTGCCCCATTAATTGCTATTACAAAAATTAGTAACTACACATATTTGGTATTGCCGCGTTCGTAAAAATCTGATCTATCAAAATGTAAAATAAATTAATCAAATCTGTAAACGGCATAGCAAGAAAAAAATTAAAAAGGAGAGATTTAAGTTTTTTTTTACCACTGCAGCAAAATGCAATAAGGGGCAATAGAAACATCGTACCTACCCCAAAAATTGTTTTAGTAAAAACGTTAGCTCTGGGAGCAAAATGATAAGCCCTCACCCAGCCCCACATGTCTGAAAGATAAATATGCTACAGGCCTTGGAAAATAGTGACATAAGCGCATTTTTTTTCTTGCAAATTTCCTTTTTTTCACGACATCCGTCGTATATATACTGTGTATGTCAGAAGTGAGTGTATGTTGCGGGCTCACTGGCAGGTAATGGCTGTGTATTATAACCAGGACCAGCCCCTAATAATCCTGGGTGGAGCAATACTCCGCCCACGATTGTTAACTGTCAATCTCTGATTGTGGCATTTAACACGTGTCTGCGAGCATGCATGTCATTAACTCTGCTCATTGCCACACCCATGATGTGATCGCAGGTCTCTGATGGGTTGTCATGACAGTCGGGGGTCGGTTAATGGCCCATGTGTTTGTCATTACGTCCACTAGGGACCACTAGTTATGAGATAAGTGATTGTCCCACAGTTTAGATCCTCATCGATTAGATATTTATGACATATCCATAGGAACAAGTGCGAGACCACCTTCTGTCACAAGTTACTGAGATGCTCCATTATTTGTCAAGATGAACTTCATCTTCATCTGTATTTGGAGCTTCCATGGACATGAACGGAGAGAACTGCGCATGCGCAACAAGAATTCCATGCAGTCGAAGAAACAGGCAGGATGGATTTGAGGTACCCGTGGAGATAATGATATTGTTCAACATATAGATAAATCAGATTTTCATATCTTATGAGTATGACTTTAAAGGGTTTATCTGGCTTTAGGCTACAAGTCCAGGTGACTACAGACTTGTAAATCTTCATATCAGGCGCACTGTCGGAATTCTCCGATACTGACATGGGGACTCGGGAGCAACGGGCGTGCGACTGCAAGTATGTGATTTGCATACTTGCCGTCATGTGCTGACTAGATGTATGTGGCCTCGCTCAATGCAATACTTTGAGTGAAGCCAGACACGCCTAGTTGGAATGTAGCCAGAAATATGCAAAACGCATACTTGCAGTCACCTATCCGCCCGCTGCTCCCAGCACTGGCATTGGAGAATTCTGCAGTACGCACTGTGCACGCTGTGAGGATTCACAAATCTGCACTCAGGTAGAGTGACTGCAGACTTTTAGCCTACGGAAGGCCAACCACTTTAATGAATTAGAGAAAAATTTACTTTTAAATGGGTTGTGCCACCAACAACTTTTATCACCTATTGACATTATAGATACTACTAAAGTGCAATAACCAGGTGGTGTCTGACTGCTGGAACACCCATTGGTTACACCAATGGGGGGTTCCTGTGTACCCAGATTAAACATAGTGGTAGTGCGCATGCGTAACCACTGATTTTTTTCACTGTCTATTGGGAGACATGCACAGTACCATTCCCATAAAGCCACAAAGGTGAAAAGAGTTGGTGTCAGGCACAGGGACTTTGTGGCCTCCATTCTTATTACTAGTTATTGCCTATAGGTTTGCAGTTTTCATTGAGTTTAATATCAGCGCAATACTTTTTTTTTTTTTCATAGAAAATGAGCTCCCCCTAGTGGCAGCAGAAAGAAGTCTGAAATATATATTTGACTGAGTCACAAAAATATAAAATGAAATGTGTCCAAAGTCCATGATTTCATGCCTATAAGTATAGCTAATGAAAAGTCTGCCTTTACAGCAAGGCATCCACCTTAAAAATCTACATATCGAATTAGCCACATTATTACACGCTCCGGGTCATGTTTTATTTGCTAGGAATCCCGATCTATACTCTATCTTCATTCTTCAAGCAGGAATACAAATATATCTATTAAGCTTCCACCATTTGATATTTTTATTTCTGCGGAAAGAAGTCTAAATTAAGCATTTAACTCTTTCTCGCGCTGCGGAGCCATCCATCACAATTTCAGAGTTGGACACATAGTAATGTATAATCTCAGCCCGCTGTCCACTTGTAAAAATAGGAATAGACTTCGAGAAATGAGCAATTTCCCAAAAGAAAATTGGAAATTCTGCCAGCCAATTCTAGTTGACCCGCCATCAATCAGAGTTAAATTCTCTGGAGCCGTAGCTGACGGTTGGCGCCATTGTTGAAAGGTTTTACCTGGTGACGAATGGTATATTTCAAGTACATTTAAATACTATGGAAATAAAGAAAAAAAAAAAAATCTAATTATCTGGAAACTTCCAGCAGCTTTTCAAGACACTCGTAAATTAAGTGAAATGCCTATAAAGTGAAAATAATTCATCAATATGTATGTTTTTGATAGATGGCCCAACGGGTTTTGTATAATTCAGGTGCCACACGTTAAAAAACAAACAGCTCTTTAAAAGAAATCGTTTCGTCCTTTTCTGAGACTTTTCTCCAATTCTCAGTTTCTTACATAATTATTTCCTATTTTAGGAATGTTAAGACATAGCCTTGATCCAATGGTCCAATGCCCAATCTGCTGAGGAACATCGCTTTAAGAAATAAAAAAAATTGTTATTGATTATTCAGATCAAGACCTTTAAAAACAAAAAAAATTATTAGTAAACTTCCAATTTTCGTACTGGGCATTGAGGTTTTTTTTTTTTTTTTTAGACTCCTAGACTTCCTGTTCCTTTAAAAGGAGTTTTCAGCAGACTCATTATCAGCAGAGACAATATTATGACTGGTCACTAGTGATGAGCAAACATGCTGGAATAAGGTGTTATTGAAGCATGCTCGGGTTTCTAACTAAGTGACTTCAGCGTGCTCGAATAATATGTTCGGGTCCCGGTGGCTGCATGTCTCATGGCTGTTTGAGAGCTGCAACGCACGTAGGGATTCCCTGTTTGTTAGACAATCCCTGCATGTGTTATGGCTACAGGGACTCGAACATATTATTCGAGCACGCCGAAGACACTCATAATACAAGCATATTGCGATAACATCTTATCCGAGCACATTCGCTCATCACCACTGGAAACGCTTCTATACACACCTGATGATCCACCAATCCAAATAAGCGATGTCACAGTTGACCACTCACAATGATGTTTGCATGCGATGATTATATACTTCATTACAAAGATAGGGTCAGAGTCTGTTCATTCCTGCTAATGTAATGTACATGTGTTGTTTCCTGAAACAACAGGAAGCTATAGTCTAAAAAAGCCCCAGTGGCCGGTGTTGAAATTGCATGATTACTAATCAGTTTTTTCCTTATTACAGATCTTGATATGAAATGAGAAGCAAACATTGCCATCGTTATATATTAAAAAAAAATACATTGAACACACAAACCTGATTTAACTCCTTAACCCCCGGGCCATTTTCCGTTTTTGCGGTTTAGTTTTTTTGCTCCCATTCTTCACAGAACCAAAGCTTTTTGATTTTTCCATCAATACGGCCATGCAAGGGCGTGTTTTTTTGTGGGACAAGATGTATTTTTGAACACCATCATTTATTTTAACATAACATACTGGAAAAGGAGAGCAAAAATTCCAAGTGGAGTGAAATTGCAAAAAGTGCAATTCCACAGTTTTTTTTTTTTAAGCATGTTTGTTAAATGCTAAAACTGACCTTCCATTAGGATTCTCTAGGTCATTATGAGTACACAGAAACCAAACAAGTCTAGGTTCTTTTTTATTTGTGTTGAAATAAAATAGACAATTTGTTAAACAAAAAATGGCGCCATTTTCCGAGACCCGTAGCATCTCCATTTTTCATGATCTGGGGGTGGGTGAGGGCTTATTTTTTGCACGCTGAGCTGATATTTTTTTACAATGTTTTGTTTGCCATTTATTGCATCGACCAAAAAAGTAATTCTGTTTTTTTTTTTTTTTTAATTTTTTTCTCCAGTTCATTTCCTCTGATGAAGGAGACACTATCATTTCTGTAATGCGTAAGGGAAAGTACGACCCTTTGGGACTCCGCACACGAGCAACAAGTGACAGTGGTACGAGCCACATCGGGTGAGTCACCGGCCGGGACTCCCTGCTTTGAGGTGTGCTACAACGAACTTTTGAGACTTCTTTCCACCAACTCGGTTGAGTATCTTCTCTATACCAGTGGAAATGTTGATGTAAGGTATTTACCACAAGGATACCTATTTGTGTTACAAGTTTAACACCGTACTTCATTATTTGCAAGGATCAATGTAAAGCCACCGACACATGACTTTTAGGGCTCATACTCACATATGGGAAACTCGGACAAGTCTCACACATCAATACCCGGCACTTGGATCGGAGCATTCAGTTGCATGTATTTCTATGCAGCTGAACGCTCCGATCCGAGTGCCGGCGGCAGTGCCGGGTATTGAAGTACGAGACTCGTCCGAGTTTCTCGCATGTGAGTATGAGCCCTTATAGACCTTGCTGCATAGAACTGACAAGACTATATATTACTTTATTTTGTTGTCCTGTGCTTAAGGCGACACGAAGACAAAAACTGTGGATGACTATTGACCTGTGTCTGCCAGCTGTGGCGGATAACTATTGGTATCCTATAGGACTAATTACCGCACATGTTCACTCTATATAGCGCAGAGACGTTTTTTCATTTTATTTTCTGATCATAGCTTCCTTTTGAGCCTACGTCTCTTTGATAAGCTTTTGGAGAGCTATGATGTTGCAGATTTTCTACATCATTTATGCAGGTTAGTAGCCTTTTTAATTAGTGCATTTTTTTACGTTGTGTTTCTATTGCATTTTTAATGTTGTGTTTTTTTTTCTCTTGCTGGTATGTCATGTTTTAAACAAAGTTCCTTTGCTTTTGACACTACCAGGTATTTGGTTTTAACAAAACTTTATGGATGTACTTATGTGCAGATTGCACGCATTTAGCTGTGTTTTCATATCTAAGTATATGGGGAGAATCTGCACATAAAACTCTGCGTACCTGCAAGCAAAATTAACGGGTGAGTGTGCGCTAAGTAAGAAAAAAAAGCACAGTGGGCATGAGATTTCTATAAATCTCATCCACTTTACTGGAACTGTTAGAAACTGCAGTTTTGACGTAGAGATGCATTGGGGCATCGAAATCTCATCAATGGCAATTACAGGGATAAAGTCACAAGCAGCAGAGTCGTTAAAAAAGGAGCCGCGGTCAAATTAAGGAATGTCTATAGGGAGTCAAAGAAGGATACTGAGAAATTCACTGGAGCAAGTGAAATTATAACTGGCAGTGGACAGCAGGCTTTCAGGAGCTTAAATAGCTGCAGCCCCGCCCAGATCATACAGAAGGAAGCAAATGCTGAAAAGTTGTTATCTTCGTGTCTCCCAGTATGGACAGAACTACAGTATACGTACCATAGGACACAGAACTAGGGTTGTCACCTCACTTCGTCCACAGCAATAACATGTTGACGCCTGGTGACAGGCACCAAAATACTGGGGTAATGTATGCTCTGCTGCACCCTATGCAGCCAACTGGATTAAAAAATGAAATTCTGCAGTTTTGCACAAGTGGACTGTGAATGTCTTGGTTTTCTTCTCCGAGTTCTGCAGCAGCTGGGCTGATAGCTTTATGTTAATTAATATTTTTAGCTAAACTTTCACAGGTTCTCTACCCCTTAGGGTATGTTCTGCATTTGGCAGATTTTCCACCTGGATTTTCTTTATGGAAAATCCACAGATTATTACAGTAGCAGCAAAACTGATTCAATTTATCTCAAATTTGCTCAATTAAATACTGCGTTGAACTTGACCAGCAAAGTAGGTTTTAAATGAGCAACATGTCAATTTAATGCAGAGATTTTCATGGCGGAGTCCTCCCCTTTAGGCTATGCTCTCACAATGAGTTTTCAAAAAAAATTTTTTAGAAAAAAATGCAAATAACCTATTTTACCTAATAGGTGCAGAAAACTACAACATTAAAAACTCACCAAAAGCTCATTGTGGAAACAGAGCCTAAGGCTGCGATAATCGCATCACACTGCAAGGACTGGCCGGCACCTCTCCTGACCTGAGCATGACAGCATGATGGATTATTATGCAGTTGTCAAGCTCAGGTCAGGAGAGCCGACAGCCAGTGCGAATTTTACAATGCGATTCTTGCACGAGAAATACGGCAGTCTGCCTCTGGCCTTAAACTAAATTACCCCGGTGAGCAAAGGCTGTGTTTTTTCTTTTGCATATTCCCGTGTAGAAAAATAGCAACATTCCACAGTTCAAACAAAGAGGATGAGATTTTTGCCCTAGACCTGTAGACTTGAATTACTAAGGGTGATACGATAGGAGGCAAATTGTGCAGATGACGATTTTCTTCCTTGGACCACTTGCTCCGAGGAAAAAATTAAACATTTGCACAGCCTCATTCAAAAACATTGGTCCGAGTATGATATGTTGTTTTGATAGATCACACTCGGACCAAAACTACGGTAGTCTGAATGAGAACTAACACGGATAGCCCGAAAGATCCAATATTTATCCTGCTGGAAATGTACCATATCATATAATTAATTTTAATATTACACAGCACTACTAATAATATATATTTATATTCTGAAGTGATACCCCACAGACAATGTGAACCACTGCGGTCAGTGTACAAAGCCTGGGATCCCATATTACGGTTTCACTGCTCGATATGCGGTGTATTCTGATGGCTCATCCTCGACTGCTTGAAATATGCAGAAATCTCATTACACATTCTGGATGTTTAGGTCACACAATGAGAGTTTATAACGAAAATCTTTTGCATTCAGCTTGGGCAAATTTTGCAATTCCAAGTCTTAACCGGTGTGGACATTGGAGATGAAAGATGATAACGCTTTGGTGATACAGAAATTGATTTGTTTATTTCCCGTAAAAAGTGAAACAATTTTACGGAATTTTAGATGAATATGCCTCAAGCCTTAACTCGCAGACAGCCAGGAAGAATTATTAAAGTCATTTGAATAAAGTGTTAAAATGTAATGTATATCTATCTAAATTAATTAAAGAAAATTTGGCAGCATTACCAAAAGAAATCGGGTGTACTAAGACCTGTTAAGGTGATGTCCAAGCCTCCAAAATAGAAAATATGAAAAAAACAACCAGCACTCCAAAAATAAAAGTAAAAAGTTAGTAGTTCACTTTCTCCACTCTGATATCTTTCTTGTGCGATAGTTTAAGAATTGCTATATGACTTTTAAGGCTATGTACAGTACACACTCTGATTTATTCATTTAATTATTTTGTAATCGTTAATTTGTTTCCTAATTGCAAAGTTAGGCAACTTTCCAAATGTCTACGCAATGTCTAAGTCTTTAATCTAGCGGTGCACTTTCAAAAATGGTAAAATTCCAAGGAGCTCCTGGTTCTGGTTCTGACTGCTCTTTCTGCTCTCCTCTCCTTTTTGTCAGTGGGAATGTGCTGTACACAGATTTCCACAGCACGGGCAGGGAGGAAAGTATCTCAAAGAAGGGAAAATATTCCAGTTGATGGAAAAGGAAAAAGCAGGATAGAATCCGCATAGAAACTGTAATGATTATAGAGGAAAGAATCTGCCGAACTTTGAATTTAGCTTGAAATTTGATTTTCATGAAATTCATGCTCTCCAGACACCAACGCATAATAAATAGGCTTTAGAAATATATACTGTTCAGAAAAAATAAAGGGAACAGTAAAATACCACATCCTATGATATAGTGTTCCCTTTATTTTTTTGAGCAGTATATTACATTCCCTTCTCCCCAGTCCTCACTTGCCCCTCTGCATATCTCCCTGCCTGGTCCCTGGTTCTCCTGCAGTATTCTTCAATGCTAATTGTTTTTTTTTTCTAACGTCATACCAAGGACTTAATGACTTTGCAAAGCCTAGTTAGTGCTGGAGGAGCGGAGGGCCACTGTGAAGATGAAGAACTCCCAGAGGCACCTAGAAGAGGACCAGAAGGGAAGATGATTTGAAGGACAGGTGAGGACCAGGAATAGGTGATTATTATGTTTTTTTTTATTTTTTAACCACTTACCAGCCATTTAGAATTTGGTAACATTTTGGCTATTTTGATTGAGTCACTCAAACTGAAATGCAAAAATTTGAATTCGGTCAAATCTGACTTTTTTTTTTAAATTATATTCACAGTAAATTAATTTAACCTCACATTGATTCACTCATCTATAGTGATAATATAATAGCTTCAGAAAACCTCAGCACCCTGGATATACACAGATTTCACATCCACGAGAGGGGCACTCCCATGAGAGAGAAATCGGAAACTTGGATCAGGCTGCAAACTGCATATTGTGTGTGTGTGTGTGGGGGGGGTCTGAAAATGAAAGAATGAAGATGCAGACTGAAATTTGAAATGATTTTATTAAAAGGTAGAATAATAATATAATCTTTTTAGAGCATATACCAACAATACACCAATGACAGTTTCCCCTAAATCAGTGGTATTTTGGTGTAATGTATGGAAGTGTTGGGTCCTGCTGAGTGCGAGATACTCTTTGAAGCTCCTCTTCCTTCTGGCAATTAAATCAGAGTGCAAACAGTCATATAGACCGGATTAATAGCACACTTTCCTCCCGATGTTATAAATGTGTTGTGAGTCATGATAGGAAGAGGGTAAAGATCTGGCTCCGTCTCATACTTTGCTTCTTATATTTACTTAGGTAATTGGTTTCCAACCTGGAATGACCAGCGAGGAGATTTCAATTAGGTTAATATGGTGGTGCCACTGTTCTTCGATTCTTTATAACATATGTGTGAATTTCTTACATCCATTCCCTATAATGTGAGCATTGTAGTGTTGTTTTGTATATTTTGCTTGAAATGTGCAACAATGTAATAAAGATCTTCTAGCTGGAAAATTGTTCAGTTTTTTACATTAATTGTGCATAGGTAAATACAGATTTTACATGGTGGTATGATGGTTAGAAGAGTCTTTAGTCTGGGGTTAATGGATGCAAGAGAGAGCACTTAGAAGAGGCATACTGCTAATAGCGGCAGACCATGCTGCCGCTTTGGGGGTCATGAGTCAGAGGCTCCTGGACCTCCCGCATGGTATTGCACTTTTAACTGTATTGGCATCCTGGATGCTGATACAGTTCAAAGCAATGATGGAGAAGGCAGCCATCAACTCCCTCCTCCATCATCCTCCCTCCGCATCTGAGCTTTGACGTTTCAGCCATTTTACAATTTGCAGAGTTATATGGAGGACATGATGCAGTTTGCAGGGCGAAGAGAGCCAAAATACTATTTGAAGGGCTATGTGGGTGCCATTGTACTGTTTGGAGGTCTATTGGTGTTCACTATACTGTATACAATGTGAAGGGTTGTGTAGAGGCCATTATACTGTATGGAGGAGTGTAAGTGCCATTATACTGTATAGAGGGCTATTATTCTGTACAGAGGACCGTTATACTATATGGATGGCTGTGTGAGGGCCATTGTAGTGTGTTGTATTCACTGTGGGGATATCATAATTTGCGGGGTGGGGGCTAATGTATTGTCCTCAAACTATGTATCTGCAGGGTGCTGTGTAGGAATTCATTGTGGTGGTATCATACTATGTTTGGGGAGCACTTTTGTTGGTATCACAAAAGGGGTATGTTAATGCATGGGAACACTAAGGGGCTTCAATAGGAGGAAAATTACTTCGTAAGGGCTGTAAAGTTTTGAGATATGCTTTTTTGTTACCTCGTCGAATATTATTTTTTGCAGCTAATGGAGAAGCAAATTCGTTAAATCTGTGCTGCCATGTGGAAAGGATGAACAATGCCAATCCAAGTGCAAGTGGTTTGTCAACGCGTTTTGAAGTATACATACTTCTTCTTCAGGACAACCACAAATAGCAAGATGATAGCGATGGGGCCCTTCAGTAGATCAAGGCAACCCATCATCACCCCATGCTAGCCTACTCCTCATTACTGTTAGTGGTAGTTGCCAGCTCTACAACACAGCTGGCACCTGCCAGCTACAGTGCAGGCTCAGTTCCTGAGCCTGCTTCATATACCCATACCCAACATTTGGATGCATAATTACATCCTACATCAGCAAGATAATGAAAGGATTTTCTAGGATTTCTAGAACATGCCACACCTTTGTACAGGTTGTGTGTGGCATTGCTTATGGATCATGTGACTGCCACATTTGATTTTAAGTTTTGGGTTCTCTTCTATACTTAGTTTGTAACTTTGACTATCAAAACACGTAAGGACACAGACTTGTATCCCAGATATTGGACATCTTTTAATTTTATTGGAAATATGTTGAATTTTTTTTTTCTGCCGAATTTTTTAATGAACGATGATTTGGACCATAAGTAGTTACACATTTGAAAAACAATGTATAGACTTGTGACTATCAAAGTATTTATTGTTAAATATAATTATGAGTTGGTGCTAGCCACTAGGAATGGTACAACTTCCATCATGAGTCACATAGGAGCAAAAGCAGGTCTTGTATTTGCACAACAGGCTTGGCATTTCCATGATATTTGTATTTGTCTGGTCTCAGTGGGAAATTTGCTCTTGGTTAAAAGTCTGGTACTATAAACACTATGGCTCTAATTTTTCTTGCCGTTCTTGATGAGGGATCTTGTGAGGGATCTTGTGAGGGAGTGTTGGGGGTCAATTGTTCTTGATTCATTAAGAGGGGTTGGGAGAAAGTGGTGTGAAAATGCCAAAAGGCACAACATTTTTGTGAGTTGCGTAAAAATCTTGCAAATTTTCAAAGCAATGTGAGCCAAAATTTTGGCAAAATTGCTGTACTGATCTGGGGCTCTTGTGTTCTGCTTGTTTCCATCTTTACTTATGTACTGCGGCGCAAAAGAAAAAAAAGCTTATTAAGGTTTTCTCCTGGGGGACTTAACCTAATATCAATCCCACCAGGGGAACAGTTTACGAGTTCCGGTAAGATGAGTCGTCCAGTTGTGGTTCCAACTTTATTTACACTGGGTTAATATTGGCATCTGGCCAGTGTCTGGAGATTTATCCAGTATTCGCTATTTTGCTCTACACTAACAGATGATGCTTGGTCTAGCTTTGCTGAGCTCAGTAGCCTCTGGAGATTGTACACCATTCCAATTACTTTATTTCTTAAATGCTAATCTCGTCCCTTTGCGGCTTCTTGAGAGTTCTCACACAGCAACAGTCAAGATGCAGAAGATGTCCTAGACTTAAAAAGGGTATAGTGGAAATCAGGTTGGCATGAGAAATCTTGCGGCCTCATCATGTCTCATGCTGGCTGATGTGCAAAGCATCATTCCATTCCAGCATTGCAGATTTACGTAGTCTCAACTTATAAACTTTATTTAGACAATTATTGTTTTTATAGATGTTCTATTATTTGGCCCAATACGATCTTTTTCTTTCATTGCCTAGTTAATTTTGCATTGCGTCTTGAAATATAACTTTCTTCATGAGACACTGATATTTCAAGATTTTTTTTTTCTTACTTTGGAAAAGATGTGTTCTCCATGAGATGTACAATGCATTTTGTGAAATAGATACCACTGACTGAGAGAAAAAAAATACAAATATCCTCAAGCTCAGACCCAAAGAGCACAGGACTTTGGTCAACCACACTCATAAGTAAAAAGTCATGTAAAGTTGGCAAAAATTGGATTTTTGGTGCAATCATCCGATGACATATGTTGGGGCGAAAAAGGATCTGACATGCTGAATTTTAACATGATTTCTGCTTATCTTTATATCGAGAACAGATGCATGTTTGTCTAAACCAATGTCACATCTCCACCAGGAATTGTTCCTATTAAGAAGTCTTCTGTCGCCAGGCGCCGCCATATCCATTCTGCGGGCGGATGATAGAAGAGATGTTGGAACCATAAGCTCTAGATGATGCAGGCTCTCTCCAGCCATTTAGATTAGTGTAGTTGGGACCTTCAGTGCCATCCAGTCAGGCAGGATGGGTGTGTGTGTTGTCCAGCTAGAGTTATCAGCTCCCTGCTCCACCCAATTGGAGAGCACCACACCCTTTTTAAGCATTTAAGCTTCCAGCTTACTACTGAAAGCTGACAAATATAGTCTTGTGCTTTTCTAGTTCAGTCCTTTCTGTTTGGCTTCTTGCTTTTCCATTGATCCTTGTTTTGTACTTTTCCTGCCTTTTTGGTTCTGACCCTGCTACCTGACCACTCCTGCCAGCCTGCACCACCGAAAAGCAGCTTATTCCATTACTTCAGCTCAGGATCCTCTGTTAAGTCCAGATCCCTCTACAGAGGTTAAAGGGTGAAGGCTAGGAAAACCACTAGGATCCGGTAAGCAGAGTGACTTACTTTAATCCTGTCCATGTAGCCATCTTAGAGCTGCCAGGCGACCACTGACTGAGTGTCTACAACCAAGAGTACATATGTTTTGGTGGGAGGGAGGAATAGCAATGGGTCAACTGTCATTGACAACTGTCATTAACATTGATGTTGCATGGGTCTTCTTTGTCAACATATAAGGAATGTCCTAAGGAATGGAAGTTGTTTTACTTACTTTTCATTACGTTCCATGACTGGCTCTTGAAAAGTCCTTTATAAGGTCCCTTTCAAGTGTCTGATTTTCTCATCCATGTTCTATGCATGTTTTTCATGGAAACACTTTAATGAGTAGGTGCTCTTTTGGGATGCTCATGTCCCTTTTTTGTAGATTATGTGTATGCAAAAAAAAATAAAAATTTGAAGGCGTCCATTTTTTATCCCAGTCAAATGCATGCATGTCTTACTGACTATTTGCTATTAAACGCTTGAGAAATGTCCAGCAGTTAAAACTGATACTCTGATCCAAAACACTGATGAAAATAATCCGTTTTCTATATACACAAAATAAAGCAGATTTTTCAAATAACATGAAATAGGAGTAGAAAACTTGTGCACCTCTATGATAGTTCTATTACGGTTCTGAAGAAAAGGGACAATTAGAGAACATGAGTTCTTAGGCTGCTCGGTTGACTTTCATGTTCCAATTCTGGATAGGACAGTAGGGTAGCCTGACGTATTGGTCTTTCCAAGGGTGGACAAACCATTAGTGCAACCTGTGCAGCCACACAAAGGACCAAGAGGTCAGGAAGCCACTTCTACCTCCAAAGCAGGTAGAACTTTCCATTATGATGAGTTATTGGAATGCAAAAGGGCACATATATATTGATCTTGCACAGGGCCCTCTTCTGTTTGTGTCCGCCCCTGGGTCTTTCCACTCTTGGGTGCTGACAATGTGCTGCAATATTTGCACTGGCAATCGGGTCACAGCTGTAGGGGTCAGAGCTATAACAATTGCAGTGAGACACCATATTTTTAGATAAGAGTCAATGATAAGCGGTCATAGAGGAGCGCTTAGGAAGCAACCCCGGGGCAGACAAAAATGTCAGGTCTCCACCGCAGCTCCAGCCGAAAACCTCCAATGGAGGATAGGAGCAATGAGAAAATGGAAACGGTCTTAGGAGCGCAGGGAAGAGACTCAGACAAGAGATTGGGTTAAACAGAACGCGTTTCGACGGAGGATCTGATGAAGACGGATCCTCCGTCGAAACGCGTTGTGGTTTAACCCCATCTCTTGTCTTAGTCTCTTTCCTGCGCTCCTAAGACCGTTTCCATTTTCTCATCACCATATTTTTAGAGGCTTAGACACCTCATACTATGAGACATTTTGCTCCTAAGGCTGGTTTCACATTAGCGTTTTTTAGCGCAGCGCATCGTGCGCGTCCATGCGCATGTGCCATGCACCCCTATGTTTAACATGGCGGGCGCATGGTCTAGCATTTGCATGCACACGTATGCGTTTTCGTGCGCATGCGTGCTTTTGTAGGGTGCGCCTAGGCGCACCCGGCGCAACCTGTTGAATTTTTGGATCCGTCCAATGGCGTCAAAAAAACGCATGCGCATGCTAGCGCGCGGAATGCACAAAAATAACACATTGCAGTCTATAGGAACGAGTTTGAAATCGCATGCGTTTTAAGAATTAACATGGCTACAAAATGGTTAAACGCAGGAAAAACGCATGATGCGTTTTTTACATGCGTTTCTATTGCGCACAAAGCGCAGCGCTAAAAAAACGCTAATGTGAAACTAGTCTTAATAAGCAGTGATGCATTCCTCCACCATCTCCCCATTCCCATCCCCAGTACACTAGGAAGACCCCATCCAGTGCAGCAAAATGTCAAGTGCCCTACCCCATATATCATCTTCCCAGCAGGTCTCAGCCAGTGACAACATGAGATGGACCTAACAAGACACTGAATGCTTTAAGCACTAGTCAGGATCAGACATGGACAGAAGAGGATCCCTGTGCTAGAAGTCTAAAAGCCCATCATAATGCAAAATTCTGCCTGTTTTGAAGGTGGTAATGGCCGCCTTTCCTTTTGGGCCCCAACAGGTTGCACCAATGTTATGTTTTGCCCTTGACACCAGTGTATCTGGCCTGACAAGTTCTGGAGAATAAGTGGAACATAAGTAGTCAGCATTACATTCTGCCTGAAGAGGAGATCCTGACAGACAAAAACACCAAGAACCTCCACATTCTACTGACTGCCCACTGGAAAGTGCTTAATACCTCAAAACGGTGTGAAAATAGCACAGAGGTGGATTTTGAGGTCTGTTGGGCTGAAGGTGGAGAATTCTTGCCTTGATTGCTGTTTAGCAGAGTGATTGTCATAAATGGTCAGGGGAGGGCATGGAACAGGTTTTAGTTACGCCCCTGCTGGCATTGGGCAAAAAATGGAATCAGCCTAATTTAGTCACCACCAGTCTTCAGGCACCATACCAATCACATTGGCTAGTATACATATTTCCTTGGCCCTAAGGACAGACTCAATTTTCTCATGTATGGTAAATATAACCCCATTATTACATGAATTCCAAACTAATCTAACCATAAGCTAGTAATAACCTAGTATACATCCCACCACGCAAACAAACAAGAACAAAAAGAAAACTAGAAGACAAAAAAAAAAAATCTCCTGATTTCCAAGCAGCTTGATACTTTCGTTTCCTTCTTCAATCTCGTTTCCTGCGTAATTAATGGATGAATGAATTAGATTAGTAATCAAATCTGCATAATGGGATGCCGCCATTTTCTCCGAGCTAATAAGAATTCAGGTGGTAGAGCAGGATGGCACGCAAGAGGGCAAACCTGTTATTTGTTCATAGTGGAGTCTCGGGAACGATGCAGAATAACTGCTAATGTGGAGTTTTAAAGACGGATCCCATATCAAAGCAGTGTTAGGCCGAGAGATTTTCTAATCAAGCACCTAATAATTTTGCTTTGTCACTTGGAAAATGTGTTTCATTTAAATTGACCCGATCCTCGCAGCTGTATGTGAAGTCATTATTTGTTCCCAAAAGTTTCTGTATCCGCGCAGCAACTTAGAATAATGAACTATAAACCAAATCCTCGTTCTGTGATAGGTGTGAGGTTCGGAATCTGTATTAGAATAAAATGTATTTTTGTTTTGAATTATGTAATTTTTTTTTGCCTTTTTAAATATTACATAGTGAATACTTGTTTGTAGAGAAGAGGTAAGTGTTTGCGTAAAAGATTAATCCACCTGCAATGTTTGTAGGGTCAGAATGACAACAGGAGTTGCAAAAAGAGTAAAGAATACTCAGGGATGAGAAACCAGGGGTGCAGAGGTGAGCCAACTAAGTGATATAGGATGGCTGAGTTTGTCACAGAGTCCATTGCAGAATTGGCAGCAGTACCATAGAGCTGTGATTGTCACAAAGTCCAATGTAAACTGGCAGTAGTACGACAGAGCTGTGTTTGTCACAGTGTCTGAGGTAGAGAAGGCAGTTGTACGTTGTCACAGAGTCCGATGTACAATAGGCTGTAGCACGACAGAGCTGTGTTTGTCACAGAGTCCGATGCAGAGCTGGCAGCAGTACCACAGAGCTGTGTTTGTCACAGAGTCCGATGCAGAGCTGTGTTTGTCACAGAGTCCGATGCAGAGCTGGCAGCAGTACCACAGAGCTGTGTTTGTCACTGAGTCCGATGTAGAGCTGGCAGTAGTAGAACAGATTTGGCTCAGATGTTAGAGCTGATTTTGCCAGAATTCAAAGCATGATTTGGCAGGTTTGATTCCCTGATAACAGTCCTGAGTTTGTCACACAGTCAAATGTAGAGCTGGAAGCAGTATAGTAAAACTGATACAGAAATAGCAGAGCAGAGTTTGCCACATGGTCCAATGCACAGTGAGTTATAGAAAAGTAGACTTTGCAATAACCAAGCTCAGTTTATAATGAAGCAGAATTTAGAAGGCAATCAGCGATAACAGCGAATGATAAACTACCTGAATTCTCAGGGAACATCTTGCTGCCTATGTAAGATTATGTGGCCCAAGATAGTGACGTCACAGGCGAATGTTGGCTCGCCATGAAGCAGAGGCTCTCAGCAGAAGCATATAGACAATGAAGGGCTCAGTGTTGGATCTCGGAAAGGTAAGTAACAAAGACCAGGATGAATTGCAAAAAAATGCCATCAAATTAAATTTTATTTTTTTCTGTTACATGCTCTGTAGGGGAAGGTCATGACTAATCTACATGTGCATGTACATCTAGGAGCCTCAGGATGGATGTCAAACATAGACTTTGATCCGTAAAGTTTTTATTTTTCTGCCACCTTAAATAAACATTTTTATGCAAAGTTTAAGGAGAAAAGTCCCTGGAGAGAAATAGAAGACCCTTAGGAGTTTAGATTCCTCAGCGGGATGTGGTCTTCACAGGTGCTACAGTGTTAGCGAGTAACAAAATATGATGTGTATTAGAGCCTCCAGTTTTAGTTAGTTTATTAAAAGGAACCAGTCAGATAATTGTGCTGCTCGTGATTCGGACAACATGAATGACTAGACAGGTTCCTTTTAAATGGCTATTTGCACTTTGGACATTTATTGTATTAAAGAGGATGTCCACTACTTTGTCATTGATCACCTACCTGCCACCCCCGCTGATTAGCTGGCATTGGTGTCGGCCTAGGTGGCCGCCGGCACGAAGTATTCACTTGCCAAGTTGCTCAGTCTACTTTTAGTGGTTGCCGCAGAGTGCTACACATCTATCTCCTATTGATTTGAATCGAAGGTGGATTGTGCAGTACCAAGCCGCGGTCACTACAAGCAGACGAGGCAACTCGTCAAGTAAGTTCTTCCTGCCGGTATCCACTGCCACCGATACCAATAACAGCTAATAGTGAAGGATTGGACCCCGGTTGATAAGACATTGGTGACCTATCCTTAGAATAGGTCATCAATGTAAAAGTAGTGGACAACCTCTTTAAATATCGAATACATGTGGGCCTATCTTTGGGACCTACACTTATGTGATGAATGGATGTCGCTCCAACACTGACCTGACTGCACATGTGCACAGCTCTTTGCATTATATTCATGTTCAAGGTGGGAAAATTGGTTTAGGACTATGTTGGTGTCAAATCGCAAAAAATATTATCTTTTCTATCAGTCACTCCATCCTATATGTGCTTCCTGGAAATATAGGTCAAAAATTGTCAGTAATAGATATTTAGTGAAATGTATTATTAGCAGAAAAATAGTTACAGGGCAAGCCATGTGAAACACGGTGATGCCAAACTAAAAAAAAAAATCAGCATTTCAACTTCTACTGTGAACTTTTTTTTACATTGCAACTGGTGAAATCTACTGCAAATTAGCAGAAAAAAATTGTTGCAAATTTTGCAGCAAATTTTGTGCTGGGTAAAGTTTTCAATGGATAGGTGACAAATGGGACAAAATTGCAAAATTGGCAGCATGTTGGAAATTATGTGACTGTCACAAGTATCTTGTCATCAACAGTCTTTATAAAGCACTAGCCTTTGTGGGCGTATGACAACATTGCAGAGAAAAATTGGAAAAAGTGCGTACGTGAGCCACATCCAGCTCTTGAATCAAAACAGCCGAAGGGCTGAAAACAGCCCTCGTCCGCCGCCCGTCCGCCACCACCTGCTTCCTGATGTCACTGCTAACCGCATCCTTGGGGTGCAGACAGCGGAGAGTACATTGGAGGATGAAGCCACCAGTTGGCGTGTGAGACAGCTGACGTGATAACATCATTGTATGGCATCTTCTGTACAGAGCGTGATTGCACTGGAGACAGGTTCAGAGACAGGGGTAAGGGAAAGAGGCAAGTATTTTTCATATGTGAATGGGATGTTTCCATATATATAGGAGGCTATGTGGGGTCTCATACTGCATATAGGATGCTATGTGGGGGCTCATACTGTATATATGGGGCTATGTGAGGGCTAAAATTGGATATAGGGGGCTACAGTTGTGCTCAAAAGTTTACATACCTCGGCACAACTTTTGCTTTCTTGGCCTTTTTTCAGAGAATATGAATGATAACACCAAAACATTTTCTCCACTCATGGTTAGTGGTTCGGACTTTGTCATTATAGTCTTGAAAAGTTAGAAGACAATCAACTGACCACCATGTTAATCATCAGATAGCTTTCTCAGAAACTGCTCCGGCTGAAAGCAATTCAAAATAAGCTAGTAGTAGAGGAAGTGTAATGACTTGTATTTAAAGGTGATTTTCTTTTACATGGAAACATTTCTTAGAGCTAAATGCGACTATCCCACGCCTCCACAATCAGCGGATCGTCTTCACGTAGAATGAAATCTTGTTGCATTTGGTGATTATCCATCACGCCGCTGGAAAAGATATCGCATGTGGTTCATGTAACAAAAAGTCTCAAACGGAGTTAAATATTGTGTTTTTTTTGGTGTAAATATGCAGGTGTTACTTAGCGGTTCGTGCTCACCAAGAAATGTGAATGGTGGCGTTACCAAACTATGAATCTCATGTCCTTGCAAACACTGCCTGATAGCATTTTGTAGCTTCCCTACTACCACTGTAAGGAGGAAGACTTACAAGCTGATTATTTTTAAGTATTAAGCCCTAAATAACATATATAGTCTGTTCTTTGTCAATTTGCAATCACTATGCTACAATGTAATGCATGTACCGACCATTAAGAGGTGGGACAAAACAGTTCATCCACCAGTCCATCAGAAGACCAGGTGTTTCATCATTATCAAAGACTTTTCTCCTCCTGGTTTATATTTCAGGGCATTGGTTGGCACTGTTTGACACCAGCATTTTCCACCACTCAAGTGGGGTCTTGTGTGATCTCATCAGCTGTAATGACAGCTCCTTGTCTCCTTACCAGAGTGTCAGCATGGGTGTGGGCAGAGGTGCAACTTGAAGCTCCTAGGCCAATTGCAAAATCTGTAACTGAGCCCCTCTCCACTTCTGGCTTGGGACCATTTTAGGCAACAGAATCCAGTTTATCTGGTAATCCTGCACCATCTATGGATACACAATCTGCTCTTCACTAGTGATTCCTAGAAAAAAAAACTCCACTGAATCTCCTATGTGCTGGCCTACACCATGACACTCCTCTCATTTTGGCTAATGATGACCAACCCAACTAGAGGTATAATTTGAAGCTTATGGGCTTCAAAGCAAAACCTGCAACAGGGCTCCCCAACTATCACACGTCTTTAATAGTATTGGACTTCTAATATTGGCCAAATGATCATTTTGCACATCCTAGGCTCCAGGGCACAGGAGACACTACTCCCTCTGCAGGACCTCTGGCTTGGCTAGAAGCTACCCAAGGCTTCTTAATCTGAATTCATCCGAAATCTCAGCATCATATATGAGAAGTGGGATGAATGCAGGTGTCACTCTCTATGAGATTTATGGAATAAGTAAAACTCTGAAACCAATCAGACTTCAAAAGGAGAGAGCCAAATGGCCACCTCTCCACAGTTTCTATTTTGAATAACAAAATGGCTATCAAAGTAAATGAGTGGCGGGGGCTTCCCAGGTCCCCAAAACAGTGGTGTCTTGGCTACATAAATGGCAAACAAAAGCTACCAAACATCTCTTGGTAAATGAATACACTGCATGGTAATCTTTGATTGAAAATACAGATGACACAGAAGATAACTAGAGAAGAGACCTTCATTGTTTGTGTCTAATGAATGTTCTTGATTCCTTGCACTGAAAAGAAGCAAGCTCAAATAATGGGGAAAAAATGCCAAGACTGTGACATTTCTCCTTCAAAGGAAATAGCGTAGACCTGCTGTGCCCAGCTGTGGAAGCACCATAAGTACTCGCTTGTACAGCTGCTGCTTGATGTTTGCATTAACGCAATTGAAGGAGTGAACGTCATATAACACGATCCACTATTTATACCGGAAGTGGCCAATGCTGTAAGATAGTTGTATGTACCATCATCAATCCAGTACTACCTGGTAGTACTACCTGGTAGAGTTGAGCGACTTTGGTCGGATCGGGTTTCGTGAAACACGAATGAAACAAAATTTGAGTCGGATGAAACTGGTCCGACTAGGGCAAAAAAAGCTGGAGTTTCGTCCGAAACCCGACCCCAATGCAAGTAAATGGGGAATAAAAGTTGGCATTGAGTGGATGAATGTCAGTGTGGTTCTCTCTCTTTGAAAAAAAAAAAAACAGGTGTGCCATGTTTACAACTGATATTGCAGTTTAAAAGACGGGATTGAGATGAAGTTAATGTAGAAAGAAAGCCAAATGTGGATAACTACGTAATCACTTTTATATTTATACACAGCTCTAATTTATGAAAGGGAATCTGTCAGTCGGATCAACCATCCTATATGGACTAGTAGGTCATAGGAAGCTGAAAAAAATGGTACCTTGATATTTGTGATCAGATGTCATATTCCCAAGAAATCCATGTTTTTCTTAATATTCAAATAAGCTGTTGAGATCTATGGGCCTGGATATAGATCTTCCCTAGAATCTTCCTCCAGAGCTTATTTTAAATGAAAGGATGTGTTATCAATGGAGTCAGATATGTAGGCCAGATGAGCAGACTGTCAGTCAGTACCTGTCTCATACTAGTTACTCCCCCTTTCTTTTAAAAATAAGCTCTTGAGGCAGATTCCAGGGGAAATCTATGTCTGGCCCTTAAAGCTCAACAGCTTATTTGCATATAAAGGGTTGGACATAGATCTCCTATGGAATCTGCCTCCAGAGCTTATTTTAAATAAAAGGAGGTGTTATCAGTATAGTTAGATATGCAGACCAGGAAAGTAGACTGTCAGTCCGTACATGTCTCACACTTGTAACTCCCCCTTTCTTTTATAAATAAGCTCTGGAGGCAGATTCTCTCAGAGATCTATGTCCGGCCCATAGATCTAAATGCTCATTTACATATTAAGAAAACTGTGGATTGTTTATGGAATAAGACAACAGATCGCAGATATGAAAGTATCATTTTATTCAACTTTCTCTGACCTGCATGTCCATATAGATGAAATAGGAGAATTAATGTTACTGACAGATTCCCTTTAATATACAAGAACTGTGCGTAAAAATAAAAGCGATTACGTAGTTATCCACATTTTCTAGATGGAAATAAAAATCGGACAATCTGACTGCTTTCTAAAGATTTCAAAACCCATTTCCTACGCTCATTTTATTAAGTCGTACCGCACCGACGTTTCAAAGGTGCTTTCTTTCAATTTTATCCAGTTAATGTCTTTCCTGGCCTGCTAATAGCTACATTCTTCATAGTTCCTTTACCCCAAATACGATTTTAAAATATGTAATATGCAGCAGGTTAACTATTAACAGGAGCCGCCTGGTGATCAATAAGAGAAGGCAAGAAATACTCTTGGATGCAATCAAGGTTAATTAAAACATTAGAGATGGAGGAGCCAAAATACCTTGTTGCAAGGATATGAACGAGAAGAAAAATCTATTTTGCAATCTGCGTTCCATCATTTCAGCATCATCTGCTCCGTGACAGCCAAACGGTTAAACCCCCGCACTTGGAAGGCAGATAGAGGAAATGATAGTCTGCAATATAGCAAAGAACACATTGTATAACTGCCAAACAAACGACTACACGAGAGGCACCTGTGGAGCGGCAACCACATGTAATAAACTTAATGTCTGCCGGAATCTGCTAATTGGATGTCACGCGCTTCAGAAAGAATATTAAGCAGATGTTTGAATTTAGTCTCCGTAATGTGACTTGTAAACAAAATCACAAAATAAAATGCCGCAGCGTGAAGTTCTCGCCATAAAACAACATATACAGGATAGATTTGAAGGGCGTTGGTAAGGAACTGAGGTTAAATGGGAAATCTGACAAATGGGATGCTCCAGTTCACAATGATTTGCCAAGGATGAGTCAATGGGAGATGAAATAGGTTTTCCTGTTCTAAACTTCCATCTTCAGGAGCACACCTCCGCCCTGCCTCACATATTCCTGCTTGCCAGGGCGTGGTGTGCTCCTGAAGGTTGACAGTTGAGACCAACAGCATGGTGACACTGCTGATTTGAACTGTGATTTTATCCCACAAGATCACTGTTAGTGGTCACCACTCACCAGGCTTCTCCAAAATGGCTTCCATTAACAGACATGGCGCTAGATGCTCCGTTTTCCAGATCCCAGGGAGTGTTATGGGAATTCCCTGTACAGGGATCTTATGCTGGGCCACGGCGTTGGCTGCTGCTTGGTGGTGCAAGCTAGCAGAATAGTCTGGGAGCAGAGTTAGAGGTACAAGAGGTACAAAGTCGTCTGACAGGAGAAACCTCAATAAACTAGGTCGGATAACAGGATAAATCAGGATGAATGAACATAAGCACAATACATATGTAAACCAGGTAGCACAACAATTGACTGGTAGAGCGAACAGAGTTTACGGGGTTTATATATAGAGCAAACCCAACCAGAGCTTCTGGACTTTCCAGAGTCACAAGTCCCAGGAAAGAAACAGGGCTACTGATCAGTCACTTTGATCAAAAACATTGCTGACAATAGGACTGTTTTTTTTGCATACGATAATAATCACTGATACGTGAAGGAACTCTTTTCAAGATGAATGTCCAAGGAATTTGAGTCAACCGTGACTGCAGAATCGGACTACAATGAGTTTGTAGTCTGATACCATGGAGACTCGCCCAGGTCACATAACTAGTACATGCGGGAGTAATATTTTTCGACGTCGTTTATGTGAGTGCGTTGCCTGCGGGAGTCTATCGTTGACTTGTACAGCACACTGACAATATGTCTGTCTGAATGTATCTTTATTAGTGATGAGTATACTCGTTGCTTGGGTTTTCCCGAGCATTCTCGGGTGATCTCCGAGTATTTTGGCGTGCTCGGAGATTTAGTTTCTGTTGCCGTAGCTGTATGGCAGCCTGAATACATGTGTGGAATGCCTGTTTGTTAGGAAATCACCACATGTATTCAGGCTGTCTAGCAGATATAAATCATGCAGCTATGGCGACAGAAACTAAATCTTCGAGCACATCGAAATACTCGGAGAACACCCGAGCAAGATCGGGAAGACTCGAGTAACAAGGATACTCGCTCATCGCTAATGATTCTTTATAATTCTGCATAGGAGCTGTATACGTGAAAAGATAAGTGATTTTTAATCAAGACAATTTGCAAAAGTTGCTTACTTAGATACACTGTATATAAAAATTGTTGCAATAGTGAACGGTTTTTTTTTCTTAGCTGTTCTGCTAGGATCTCCAAGACCAAATGAATGTGCCGTCCCGTATGATCTTGCAGTTTTCAAAACGTCTAAATTCCTATCAGAGCTGAGAAAATGGGAGCCATACATAAATAAAAGATTGAGAGGAAATCTCGTTGATGCCATAAGCTATTTGTGCCATCCACTGAGCTGAAATAATTGGACAGAATAGTTTAAAATATTCTTCTTATGCCTGAACAACTCTAAAGAGCCTCCTGTGGTTGAAAGAAGCCCGGAGTCTGTGTTGGGGACCTGAAATTCTCCCTAGGTGACCCCGTAAGGAATGCTCGGCTTCCTTTATTCACAAATTCTCATGGCATCATTTGGAAATGACATGCCTATATTGTCCTCTCGTATTTTCTGCTGGAATTCGCTGGTGCTCAGTCAGAAGAATCCAACAAATTGAACAAAAAAAATTGCAATATTTGCCAGGCAGTGTATTCTCTGCAGTGAAGAGGTAAATATATATATTTGTGCTGTCTGAAGCCCATTATAAATAGCATTCAACAGGTACCCAGCCAGTTGTGCATGTGGCGATACAGTTGGCCAATTTTGGGCATTGATTTGTCAACTTTCATTGTCAGGTTGTCTGTTTTGCAATCAGCTGGTAGGAAACAGAATTCTAGGAAGAATGGGTTAAAAATCAAAAAACGGGCAAACTCAATTTCTATGGATGGACTGAATCACTGTATTTTCAACTTTATGACCTACAGTAACATTTACCCTTGAAATTATTAAAACAATATTGAATGTTCCATTTTAGATTTGCCTCCAGGTAGAGATGGGCGGACACCTGGATGTTGGGGTCCTGCAGGTTTGGCCGAACAGTTACAAAAAGTTCGGGTTTGTGTACTAGAACAGGACCGAAACCCGAGCTCCGACTCCATTTACTTAAATGAGGGTCCCAACATCCAGTGTTTGCCATGCTGTCATTTGCATGACAGAGCGACAAACAACGCTTCTGATTAGCGGTAAAATCATCACCATCGTGAAATTCTCCCGGTGAGCTGCACAAACTCATCTCTGCACGGGGAGACTTTCTCACAGTGCAAGTGGGGATCTCGCCGAGGTCACCACAGTTCATTGGCCCAGCTGGGAATGCAGTCTCAGTGACCTGCGGTAACCTCGATGACGTCGCCACTAGTCACTGATTCTGTGCTTGCAGCAGCTCATTCACCAGTGGTTCTCAGTCTGGATGGTCGCATCTTGGCACCGTCCAGGTTGAAAACTGCTTATCCTCCAGACATAGATTACAGCGTGGGACATAATGATGGACAGGTGAGGGATATTGTTGTTTTTTATTTTTGTTTTATTACAGGAGAGCTAGCGCTTTGGTGGAATAGGTGTTTGGTGAGTATAACTGTTTGTTATTTTTAAATAAAAAAAGCAAAAGTGTGGTTTGCTTAATTTCAAATACAATACTTTTATTCTGGCTGTGTCTTTACCATATAACTAATGACTATAGGATTAGTAATGGATAGGTGTCTTATATACACCTCTCCATTAGTAATCTGTGGGCTTGATGTCACCCCACTACTGCTGGTACAGGGCAAGTGGGAAGAGCTGGGAAAAGTTCTAGAATTGGCACATCTAATAGTTGCGCCTTTTCTGGGCGGTTGCAGGCTACTATTTTTAGGCTGGGGTGCAATATTCATGGCCCCTTACCAGTATGAGAATACCACCCCCAGCTGTCTGCTTTATCTTCGCTGTTTCAAAAATGGGTGGATCCCATGTCATTTTTTAAAATCATTTATTTACATAATTAAAAGATATGGCGTGGGGACCTCCCTATTCTTGATAACCAGCCTTGCTGATGCTGATAGCTGAGGGTTGCAGCCCCCAGCTGTGAGTTTTGCCTGGCTGGTTATGAGCTAATGAATACTTCCATTGGCCAGTCCTGCTCTCACTGTTATTTGCAGCAGCAGATGATGGGAGCAGTAGTCCAATCAGCTAACACCAGTGACCAGAGTTAACTTTTGACAGCTTGGGAACCGCAGCAGTCTGACCAGTGATGATTTTACTGCCATTCAGAAGTGGTGTTTTCCACGCTATCATGCGCATGACAGCGCAACAAACAACCAGTGTTCAGAGTGAAGTCTGTGTTCGGTGTCCATGCCCGAACTGTAGGTGTTGGGTATGGATGCTGATCTTTACTGCTTGGGGTCACTCATGTCTACCTCCAGGTCTTGACTTGGTATTCTATTCGTAAACCGGCATGGTCAAAATATGCAGATTCATTTTACTGGTCTTGCCCATTTAAGAGATTATTTCTGCAGAATACTGAATTGTGGGATGAGAAATAATAATGAGTAAAAAAGGAAATATGATTTCTATTCGTAAATATCTGTGGCTTTAAACGGTTGTTCTCAAGTTGTCTTTTGAGCAGAACACAGCTTTACAGTCCTTTCACTTTCTGGTGGGACGTGCACTCATCATTGAGTGACAGTTCTGGGGAGCAGCACAGCTATAGTATTAGTAGATATATAAAACTCCACACAAGTTCAGTAACTTGTTCTGAGTCTACAATGTTATTACTGTATTTACATATAGAGATAACAATACATTTTAACAAGCACACATATCCAGACAGTAAGAGCTGTGATTAGGAGACATGATCTGAGAGAAACCAATGCTGGTGGGCTTGTGATTTTGCATGATTTAGAAGTAAGCAGCTAACTGCTGTTTAGAAATCAATGGACTAGAGACTGGAGACTGGTATGTTAGTAGTGGACCCCCCTCTTTGAATGTAACTAACTACTACCCTCACTCAGAAAGGCACTAAAGGCTAAGTTAATTGGAAACCAGCTGAGCACTATGTAAGATAAAGGCTGTCATTGGACAAGCATGCAGTACATTTTAATAAACATACAGACCCGGACAGTAAGAACCGTGATTAGGAGACGTGATCTGGGAGAAGCCAATTCTGGTGGCCTTGTGATTTTGCATGATTTAGAAGTAAGCAGCTAATTGCTGTTTAGAAATCAATGGGCTAGAGACTGGTATGTTAGGAGTCAACCCCTCTCCTGGAATGTAACTACTACCCACACTCAGATAGGCACTAATGGCTGAGTTAACTGGAAACAGCTGAACACTATGTAAGATAAGAGCTGTCATTGCAGAAAAATGACAGCAGAAAGAGAAAGCAAGGCAATTGCAAACTTAATTATTTTCATGCTGTCTTACTAACTGAATGGACTTTATCAGCATAACACCTCTAGAAAAAAACACAAGCAATGGGGGGCATATAATGAAAATCCATGTAATGGTGGTATAAGTGATCCAATGTGATATATTACTGTGACATGAAATTAAGGCTAGGCGATTTGGATGAATGATGAAATATGTCATTGACATCACAGTCACATGATGAAATGTCATAGGCATCAGTTAACTATTGGATGGCAAAGAAGATAGCAACTGAGAACATCAGTAAAAAAAGTGCATAAAAGTAGAAAACCCATTAATTATGATTAGAAATACATGGTTCCTTTTTTCCACTAAGAGTGCCACACCTGTCCATGGCTTGTGTCCATTATTGAAGTTCAGCCCTGGGCAGTGAGGAAATACAGACGAGTAAGAATTCTCACTACCCTTTTTTTGTGTCCAACTTGGGAAGTGTTGAGGGCAGAGCAGAGTCCTGCAGTGCGCAGGTGTCGGGAGAGGTCTGGCGCCTGCGCGCTGCAGGACTCTGCTCTGCCCTCAACAGGGCAGAGCAGTGCACCTATGCCAGAGCCACGACAGGAAGGGAATAAGAGGATGGCATCGTATGAAGATGGGAGGCACCGGACCGGACCGCGACACCTATTGGACCGGACCGTCTCCTCCGGGGAGTATAATTAACATGTTTTTCTTATCTTTCAGGTTACATCTTTGGCCTATCTACAGCATTACAGAATTCTGTAGATAAGCCCCTGATGTCTATGCTGGCAGCTCATAGTCCAAAAAAAGGGTGACAGATTCCCTTTAAACCTGAAGCAAGTGAAAGCATTTCTGACATATTTTCTAACACGTCCCTTTGTGTAAGTATTAGATATTTACTGCAGATCAGCAATTAAAATGCATTCATCATTGGGCCCATTTGAGGTCAGTGTTGTTTAATTTTTTTATGTTCCAGAAGAATCAGTGGTATTACTTGTTTATGAAATATAGCAAATTATCTAATGTGAAAATGCAATTTATTTTTCATTTTTTTGACTATTTAACCATATTTCCTACGCACGATGGACAAGCTGCATAGTTTTCCTATAGTTTTGCTCGGAAAAATCTGAAGAGGAATAGAGTACACACATATGGTGCACGTTGACCTGTTGGGTGCAGCATTTTCATTTTTAATGTGTGAATTGAGCACAGATTTGATCGCTATTGTTTTATGATGGGAGCAAGAAAATCTGCTTCTAAACTGTGGTTGCAAATTTTCACGCAGATTACTTGGGGAGCTGCAGAAAATTTTGCAAATGCTAAACCTCTAAAAAGACGTTGAGCCGAGATCTCAATCTGTGCGTATGCTCATTCGGGCCGTTTTATTGCAGACCAGCTAGAAAATCAATCCACATGCAATAATAATGGCTGGCGCTGGCGCAAAATTTTAAATGGTAAGTAGGCCAATAAAAAGCAATGACCAGTGATTCAAAGATCGAAGGCTGTCAGAAGGTCCAGGGCTGGAGCGGATGACCCTATGCCGAGTCCTGCCCCTGCGCACCGAAAACAAATTACCAAAAAAATCAAGTGCTGTAAAAAGAACAAAAAGCATATTTCTTCACCAAATCTATCAATTTATTGTGGATAACAAGCACAATTTCAGCCATGTCTTTACTTTAACTTGAAAAATTGTGCAGAAAGGTTCTCTTTAAGTTTTTACAATTCAGATTGCTAAATCCAAATTACTAAAAGTCGGCATTTTTTGCTAACGCAAATTTTTGTAAAATTCTAGTAGAATTTAATTTAACTCGAATTTATTCATCCATCTCTAGTAAAAAAAGCTTCTGCCTAAAAAAGAAAAAGACTAAGAAAATAGTTTTAGTTTGGTTAACCTGTTATCCCAAAAGCTGTCCCTTTTACCATCTGCGTCAGGGAATAAATGAGGCTTTTGGGTATTTCTTTTTTCCTTGTTATTCTGTGCATGAAGCCCAAATTGAGGTCAGCATTGTTTAAATATCATAGAAAATATCTGAGAATTGCAATCAAAACTACTGTCAGATGGGGTGATTAAATTCCACTTCATTCACAAGCCTGGGTCTATAGGGAGCACCGCCAGCTCCAAAATTAGATACAAATTAAATAAAAGCTGTTAAAACATATCTGGAATTCTGAAAACCTCACTGAACGCTATCCCATGGGAGACGAGATATCCTGAAATGCAAAATATAAGAGACACAAAGGAGTTTATGTTTTCCACATTTTCGAAGTAGAATGGATTTACATACAATATGTGCGGTAGATGGACAAAGATGGAACGAAGGTCACAATGATCTTCTGGTAGGTCAAACAAATAAGTGGTTAATTCCAATTAATGAAGTCTGTGTTTGCAGTCCATCACTGGGACAGTTGATTTCAAATCTTTTTTTTCTGTGCATTCTATATGATGACTGCAGAGATGCCCCCAGCTCCTGTTTTTGGTTGCCCTTCATTTGACCATGGGACCAAGACTCAAAGCATTACATGGCACCATGTTGTACTGTTTTTTTTCCTCCTTTATAAAAATTAATAGTACCCTATGGCACAGTAAGGAATGTGGAACCCTATGAACTCTCTGTGTTGCTTAACAGACCCCTAGGTACTGCTGTGCTGTGTGCATGAGGCTTTAGATCAGAAGTGCAGAACCTATGACCTGGCTACCCCAATTTTGCAGCCCCTGACCATTTGGCCATATACAATGATATTACTAAAAAAAAATCTCTATTCAAAGATCAACACTGTTATTACCTCCATTTAGTGACCATATAGTGGTAGATACCAGTTCTGTAGAACATGTAATAGATTACAGTACAGTTACAGAGAGTGACTTACATCTGACATTCTTTCTTTATGATAGTTATTCACTTTTCCCGTCTGTTCCATCTGACCCTGACCGACACGACGTCGTCTCTGGCCACGACTTGGCTGCAGAGATTACAGCAAAGAAACATCTGACTTCTCACATTTCTAGCGTCATCCCCATCTAATTCCAACCATCATAAACTCCTTATTCTGCTGATACCCCAATAATAAGTCGCTGCTGCCGTGTCCCTATTACTGCACATGGTGTGTAGTGCTGCGTGTCCTCTATATGGTAAATCAAATCTTCCGTTTGCCCCTTTGACAGTCACAAAAACCTGAGTAAACCTTATAACAAGTGGCATGTAACATTTAATAATGTTCCAAGTCTCTCCCTATACGCAGTATGTTGGTTACTATGCACAGTATAATGGCACCCACACTGTATAGTACTCCCACAGAGTATTCTGACCCCTAAGTAGCCCTCAAACTGCTTGATGGCCCCAACCCTGTATAATGACACCCACAGTGTGCAAAGGCCCCACATTAGCTCCCACACTGTATGACGACTCCATCACTGTATGATAGCCCCCTCATGATAGTCCTTACACTGCATAAAGTAGCCACTTTATAGTATAATGCACCTTATAGTGCTCCATATAGAATGATTCACCACATAGACCTCCATACAGAATAATGCACTCCTATTAGTCCTGCATTAAGTATAATGCACTTCTCATAGACATCCATATACTATAATGCACTCCCAAGAGTCCTCCATATAGTACAATGCACTCCATAGTCCTCCGTATAGTATAATGTACTACCTATAGCCTTCAATATAGTATAATGCCCCACAGTCATATAGTATAATGCCCCACAGTCATATAGTATAATGTACTCCCCATAGTCTTCAACATAGTTTAATGCACTTCCCAAAGTCCTTCATACAGTATAATTCACCCCATAGTCCTCCATATAGTATAATGTACTCCCTATATTCCTCAATATAGTACAATGCACCCTATAGTCATTCATATAGTTCAAGGCACTCCCCAAACTCCTTCATATAGTATAATGAACTCCCCATAGTCATCAACATAGTATAATCACCCCATAGTCCTCTATATAGTATAATGCACTTCTCATAGTCCTCAATATAGTATAATACACTCTCCTTAGTCCTCCATATAGTATAATCAGCCCATAGTCCTCCATACAGTATAATGTACTCCCATAGTCCTCCATATAGTGAAATGCATCCCATAGTGCTCGAAATACTAAAATACACTCCCCATTGTCCTGAATATAATATAATTCACTCCATAATCATCCATATAGTATAATGCACTCCCCATAGTCATCAATATTGTATAGTGCACTCCCAATAAACCTCCATATACTTTACTTTAATGTACTCCGCATAGTCCTCAATATGCTATAATGCACCACATAGCCCTACATAAACTATTATGCATGCCAAATAGTTCTCAAAATAGTATAATGCACCGCATAGACCTCCATATAGTATAATGCACTACCCATAGTGTAATTCACTCCCTATAGTCCTCCATGCAGTAAAATGCAGTCTGCATAATCCTACATACGCTATAATGTACACCCAATGGTCCTCCATAAAGTATAATGCACTCCTATAGTCCTCTATCTAGTATAATGTATCCCTCAATGTCCTCCATATAGCACTCCCATAGTCCTCCATACAGTATAATGCCCTCCCCTTGAACAAAGTACAACACTCACTTCTTCTACTATTATCCCCGCTGGTCTGATCTCTGCAGATCGCGCTCTGAACCTCTACATGCCTCAGCGAGCGGGTACCTTGTAGAGATGTCATCGCGCCCGCTGAAACATCAGATGCAGAGGGGTAATGATGGGAGAGGGTGCATCAGATGACATTACCTGTTTCATCATTGCTTTTAACTATATTGACATCCAGGATGCCGATACAGTTGAACTTCTGATGAGGACCTGGCACCGGTTCCAGCCCTCATGCCTCACGGGGCTCATAGCGGCCATGTAGCAGTGCAGGGAGATTGTGTTTCCCTTCTCTGCAGACTTAAACTGTCTAGTGCGACCGCACCCTCTGCCCCCTGTGAAGAAACCATCTTATATTGTTTCTTACATCACTATATTTAGTATGAGGTAAGGGCAGCACAAATTCCTCCATACTGCAAACCACTGGCAGACACAGACACAAAAGAGTCCATGTGCAAGAACAGTATATGGGCCCTTTGCAGCCCAACAGCTCATCATAGTGCACAACTCCACCTGTTTTGGAGGTTTCCTCTTGGGCCCTTTCATGGCTGCATAGTTTGCACCAATTATATGTCTGCCTCTGCTGCAAACAGTCTTCCTCCACACTGTGGTATCTCTCAGCTCAGGAGCAGGAAGTCTCACAGAGCTTTCCACACAGCGAGACAGTAGAGAGCCGCATTTCAGGCCACTTCAGTCGCCTCTCTTAAATTTCCAAAGCTTTTATTACAAAACCTTTTTATCTTTCCTAATTACTAATATTGGGTCATGTTTTGGTCTCCTTATAACTCAAGTTTCCAGGAGGTGATAACTCCTCATTAAGTTATCAGATAGCATCCAAAAAATATTAAAATCCAATCTTCATGATGAATGATGACTGAAGATGGATGAAGAAATTCAATTAATATAATGTTAGAAAAAAGTTCCCCCTTGTCCGTAGGCCATGTCTGGTACCGCAGCTACGTTTATCCAGATGAAGAAAGTAAGAATATTTTTTATAAGAAAAAAAAGATTATTTGTGTCTTAGACTATGAGCAAATACTGATCTGTCTACACTGGGAATGTGAGTATTTTATTAGCATCTGTAGGGGTCCAGATATTCCCTTAATTATGCCCAGATCTATAAACATAGATTTATTGTGTGTGACAGCATGTTACAATGAACTACGCTGGTGCAGACTGCACATATGTCAGGCATTGTAGACGTCAAGCTTTTTAGTCATGCAAATTAACAAGATTTTTACACAGCCTTGGAGATGCCAATGGCAGTACTTCACTACCAGTTGTGTTTTATGTATTATTCATTATCTTTTAGCATAGACACTGCACGCTGCTCTTTAGAGAATGTGAGAATTAATTCATATACAGCAATGGCTCCAAAAATATTCTAACATTCGGAAACCTAAAATCACTTCAGAACTTATTACGGAATCCCTAATTTACAAGAGCGGCCGACAAAAGTCTCCAGATATCTGTGCAGCAATAATAAACCAAAGACAGGTGCAACTTGTAGATTTTTGACCCTAATGGAAAATCTTCAACAAGGCTTCTCACCTGCCAGGTGACATTTATAATCATACTTTCTAAAGGGGGTTTTACACATAGCGATATCGCTAAAGCATCACCGATTTGGTGACGCAGCAGCGATATCGCTATGTGATACTTACCTCCGACCAGCTCCCCCACTGTCTGTCGCTGATCGCGCATCTCCATTTCTCGTCGGGCGCTTCCTGCTGGGCTTCCTGCTGGCGCCGACGAGCAACGTGTGGACGTGGATGGGAGGACGTCAGGATCGCCTTGTCTGAAAGGTAAGTAACGACCGCTGTATCACTGCTGCATCGCTGTGAGATCTGCCTGTGTGGCAGCTCGCTAACGACCATTTAGCGATGCACCAGCGATCCTGACCGGGTCATATCATTGTCGGGATCGCTGGTGCATCGCTAAATGTAAAGGGGCCTTAACAGTCCTTAAATGTCCAGGAGAAGAAGAAAAAAATCTCCCAGACTCCTGGAAAAGTCATAGTTCTCCCTGGCACCGCAGATACTTCCATTTCAATCCATTCCTGGGTACCATCCAAGACTTCTCTTGACTGAGACGCTCCAGGAACTTGGCATTGGTGCAATCATCCTGGGTAACAAGATGGCAAGTTTCAACTGAGACGTAATAGGACCATCGATTGGAGTCATTGTGCGAAATGAGAACTTTCGATCAGCCCACATTTTTTAGGAGGCCTCTTGTAGGGGCAGTTCACCAGTCTTTAACCGTTCATTTTGCACATACAGCACTGTAAATGTTTAAGGTAGATGTTGGAAAAAAATACTGCAAAGTAAGAATGCTTTCAAAAATGTTTGGAGGGCTGTGTGGTGATTACAGTTGGGGCATCATACTGTGTTGTGGTCACCATAGTTTGCCGTTGAGGTATAGTAGAGCCATCATTTTGTGCATGTGGAGAGTACTGTGGAGGAGTTCATTGTGGGGCTATCATTTTAAGCTTAGGGTCAGTTATCAGCATCATACTTTATGAGGGTAATTAAAGGGGAAGCAAGGTGCTTCAATTGGAAGAAAATTATATTGTAATGGCTGCAAAGTTGTGAAATATGCTCTTCTGTGACCCTACTGAAAGATTAAGTTTTTGGGAGGTCCCAATTAGAACTTCAGTTATCAAGCCCCATGATTTCTATGTACTCCCTTGCCCGTGAGGAAATACCCAATGCTACGATCATGTGATCTAACTCTTAAGATCTATTAATTAAAATGTACTTTGCAGGACAACACCTTTCAGTGTTCGTTATATTTCATGATAGAGAAAAAAAAACTTCCTCAATTGTAGACATCTTTTTAAATAAATATCAAGGTTGGCACATGGCTATGTCCAAGTTTTTAATTTTGACCCTCTGTGTATTTCAGTTTGACATCCCTGATCTAAGTACTTGTACTGCAGATTGTCTGTTCAGAGAGGAAAAGAACTAGGCCTCTAGATCCACCTATTGGAAGCAGCAACTCTAAAAGTCAATATTGACCTTCTAAGGAGCCTTGCCACATGACTTAGGATAAAAGTCAAAGCTAAAATCTCAATTTGCAATACTTGTAGAGGTACTTCTACTTGCACACCGTTTTTGAAGGAATTCGAAAGCGAGGTTGTTCCAAACATCTTGGTAAAACTAACCACAGATGTTCTGTGGATTTTGCATTTACAAATCCTCCTGTCTCATCATGTGACCCCAGACGGACTGGACGATGCTGAGATCAGGGCTTTTGTGGGGCCACATCACTTCCAGGATTTCTTGATCTCAATGCCATTGGCTCCAAATTTATTCAATGACCCCAAACATTCAGCAAATCAGTCGACTCCATGATGGTTTACATGATGGATAAGTATCTGCCTGTATTTCTAAGTATTGAGGTCACGATTAATCTTGACCAAATGTAGCCCGAAACTTGCAGGATTCTCCTCCATGCTTCGATGTTCCTGGAGACACTCATTATTGTAAAAATCTCAAACCCTTTGGCTACAAACTATCTTCTGTTAGAGCCAAATATATCACATATTCATCATCAGTCGATAGCACTTGATGCCATTGGATAGGTAATCAATACCATCCCATTTAATGTATAAGGTCACAGTATGGTTTAGCGGTGAGATGGTTTAGTGAATCCTGCATTTAGCAGGGGATTGGACACGATGACACTTGAGGTCTCTTCCAACTCTAACATTCTATGATTCTATGAATAATGAACAACATTAATTCACTATTGAATGAGGCCACAAAAGTGGTCATAAGCATAATAAATTACATGAGGGACACAAAGAGGGACAATTGTACTGTGTGCGCGGGGCACAAAGAGGGACATCACAACTGTAACGTATTTTATTTTTGGGGATATTATTATGTATGGGGAATTTTAGCGAGATGCGAGAGAGCGATCACTATGGTGGTATTATTCAGTCACGACCGGGACCCTTCCATCTGAGCAACATTCTCATGGTGGAAAGGCGCACGTCCCAATTTTGCCCAGTTGCCCAGAGGACTCTAATTTCCACCATTTCTCATATCCTTAATGGCTTTCTTTTTTGGGGCTGTTTACCCGATTCTTAGCAATAATGCAGGGATTTTGCAGCCCCAGTCGGCTCCATTTTTGTTAATTTTGTGAATGTTGCAATAAAGATTTTAAAAAATACAAGTAGTTTAATTTCAGTTGCAAAAGATGGAAATGGCAATGAGGACCCAATCAGCAGAATTTATTTGAAATATTTTTACGTTGTACCAAAATATAATGAATTTCAATGTACGACTAAATGAAAGCAAAAGCAAACAATTAATTGTAACGCTGCTGGTCCTGCTACTCTCCTAGGTACTTCAGGAGCTGTAATTAGCAATGACACCAAGAACCTATTTCTATTAATGCAGTGAATGCCGCTAATGAATGCAGTAAAATGAGATTTAACTATTTGTGTGCTCTGCTGCTGTTATGGCGAGTTTGTGTTATCGGCAAGCGGACAACAGAAGACTGAAATTATGTCTGCGCGGATTTAATCAAGATATATAAAATTTAATCTTGTATATAAGTTCAACTGTCTGTAATACTTACAGTGACGCATTTATGCAATTTAATTATTAACGTGAGGATTTCTTAATATAATGACATTAGATCATGATCGTGATAGAGGTTGTCCTGCCTAAAATATTT
Organism: Dendrobates tinctorius; assembly: GCF_039654945.1. NCBI lineage: Eukaryota > Metazoa > Chordata > Amphibia > Anura > Dendrobatidae > Dendrobates > Dendrobates tinctorius. Next base: position 10,976,634 of record NW_027361677.1, read on the forward strand.
ATCACCCATCAATATGGTAGGTGACAAATATATGATCACTGGCGGTCTAAAGCTGGAGTCACACATAGCGACTCACCAGTGATCCCGACAATGACATCAATGTGTCAGGATCGCTGGTGAGTCGCTATGTGATCGCTGGTGAGCTGTCACACAGACAGCTTCACCAGCGATCAGCACAGCGACGCCGAGTGCGCGGCGTCACTGTGTTCGTTAGTTACCAGCGCGCTGATGCAGGGAGCTGGTAACTAACGTACACATCGGGTATGTAAGGGACGCACGTCACTTGGATACCCGATGTGTACGTTACTTACCAGCATATCGCTGGTCTCCTGCCTGTCACACGCAGCGATGCATGCTGGCCAGCGGGAGACCAGCGACAAAAGAAATGTCCAGCGGTTTCCTACAGCGATCCCGGCAGGGAGGGTCGGCCACTGATCGCTGTCACACACAGAGATCGCTGTTGTGTCACAAAACTTGTGACTCAGCAGCGATCTCGTTAGCGAGATCGCTATGTGTGACGGGGCCCTAAGTCATGGGCGCTCCAGTGATCCCGAGAATGAAGGTCTGAAAATCTTATTCTCTGGTTTGCCAGTGAACCCAACTCTCAGACCCCAAATAATTAGAAATGATCAGACATTTTGAAATTCGAACTCGCCAGATTTGGAAATTTTTTCCCCAAAATTTGATTTGCGGTGAATTTGTGGTAAATCTCAGTTCACTTGTCATGGCATGGTGTGTATGTAATGATGTCCTGTCAGCGGTAGCCTGGCAGCTCAATAATGGCTCTCTCTAACATGCTTAAAGGGAAACTGTCACCTCATTTTTCGCATATACGCTGTGGCCACCACCATTAGGGGCTTATCTACAGCATTCTATAATGCTGTAGATAACCCCCCCGATGTAACCCGAAAAATAAGAAAAACAAGTTTTATTATACTCACCCGGGGGCGGTCCAGTGCTGCTCCATGATCTGGGCTGACATAGAAGGAGAAAAAAAAAAAATCACTGTTCTACTCACCACAGAACCGCTACAGCCTACAGTCAAGTAACTTGAGAAATGCTAAGCCAAAAAATGAAGAAAAATGCAGCACTCGTGGAATCCGTTAAAAAACCATAGTCCTTTATTGAATTAGTTGGACAAGGTCAGCATGAGGGCTAGGTATGTGAGCTAGGTGCTGCTCACGTACCTAGCCCTCATGCTGACCTTGTCCAACTAATTCAATAAAGGACTATGGTTTTTTTTAACGGATTCCACGAGTGCTGCATTTTTCTTCATTTATTGGCTTAATACTACGTGTGTTGTCATGCAAGCACCGGACTAACCGTTTTGAATATCACCCAGACGCCCGGATTTCAGACATCCATATCTCCACCAGTGAGTAGACTTTGCTTGAGTGCCATTTTGCTGTTTCTCTCTGTTTGCTGATTAACTTGAGAAGTGTGTCATCAGAAAAAAATATACATTGACATGCTGCTCAAATCACTTGACCACTGTAGCCAATCACAGGCATTATTTTTGACCAATCTGTACAAATCAAATAAAAAAAAACTTGAATTTGAAGGGACCTGCGAATTTAATAAAATTTGACTAAAATTTGAGTTGCCCCAGGATTGATCCAATCATCACTACCAGCAATCATATATTTATAACCTATCCACAATTGGGAGAAGCTTAATCACTCGTGGACACAAATATATGAAGACCCCTGTGCAAGAACAGCATATGGGCCCTTGCAGTCATCAGAATTCAAAATTCCACTTGATTTGGAGCTGAATTTGTCCCCTTACCTCTTGTGTGGCTGTACAGGTTGGACAAATCATATGTCTACCCCTGAGCCTAGTGTGGTTTAATAAAAAAAAAAAACAGCATAGTCCTTGGTTTGACTCTTATTGTCTCAATTGGTACATGGTGACAGGTTGGGATCCAGGTGAATCTGGCCCTGTAAGGGAATCGGACAGCTGATACATGTTGCTCGAACCATGGGTGGTGGCATGATTTCTGTCATATATGTTTAACTCTAAAATGCTGCAGAGCATAATTTAATAGCCACCTGCCCGACTGGTCTCTTGTTCGGCTTGGCCCCTGTTGTTTTTTTTCCCCACCCACTAACCTGGATTGACAGCTCTCTCCCTATACATGCACACAGGGATAAACCTGTCAGTCACTGGCAGCCTGTAGGTATAGGCTGCTAGGGACCCGCCTATCCATCTAGTCTCCCATACGGCTCAGATCCTGGGGGTTATTATTATTATTTTAGTGCCATTTATTCAATGGTGCTTTACATAGGAAGAGGGGTATACATTATCAAAACAAGTACATTAATCTTGAGCAAAACAAGTCACCGACTGACACAGGAGCAGACAGGACCCTGCCCACGAGGACTCAGTCTACAAGGGACTGAACTATGTTTTTCTCTGAAACGCTGCAACATGTCAGCATTAGACATATATCAAGAAGCCATGATACAATACATGCTTCCCGTGGATCGGGCAGCAGGTATCACCGGTCATGTTCCCTTTAAGTTTGTTTGCCAAGGGATCTCTGTTATGATGAGTCACCGAAGGAGGAAAAAACAAAATACTAGCTAAGTCCAGAAAAACCAGAGAGGTTGGCAGCTATCGGATTGCAGACCCCTGAACCTATCCACAACAACTAGCAGTAGCCGTGGGGGGTTCCTACGGTGCCCTAGACCCCTCGATCACAGCCGGAGAACTAAATAGCCTAAAGACAGAAAGGGGAAAAACTAAACTGCCCCAGAGCAGACCCCAAAGCAATAGGCAGCCCCCAACATATAATGACCGTGAAGCAAGATGAAAACACTGACACAGATAGAAAGATAGGTTGAGCAAATGATGGGGCCCAAGCTAACTAAATAGGACAGGATAGGAAAGCCGCTGTCTGCCATCCGCAAAAACCCTATCCAAAATGTGCCAACCGACTGATAGGAAAAACAGGCCCTGAAGTTGCTAGGCTTCAAAAGACTATATTAGCACTCAGGTATATTCTGAAGACAGAGCAATAGATAAACAGATCAGAGACAAAAATGGAATTCAGCTCACCCCCGGCCGGGGATGGCAGAACTCCCAAAAAACAAGGCAAAACAAAAACAAAACTGAAGTGTACAAAGCAGAGCAGAAAAACTTAGCTTTGAGACGCAGGAATCAGACTGGTCTCCAAGAATCCAGCAGGATCACCAGCAAGGCAGAAGGGCATCGGCTGCCTTATATCCAGTCCTCAATTCCAGCCACCCAGTCATCATCTAGCTGCCCAGGTGTTTGGTAATCAGCCTCACTACCTTCCTTCACCAGAGGAGGGAGTTCATCAGACCTCAATGGTGAAGGGAAAAATGAACTCACAACAGATCTCCAAAACCAATGGCATATTGTCAGATTTGCATAGCTGTTGAATTGCAGCAATTGCTTTGGGCTTTTTTTCAACCCTAGTTGTCCAGTATGTGCAGAACTGGGGGAAGCAGCAAGCAAACCTGAGTAGATATTAGGGCCCACTGGACTTGAACAGCCTGGGTAATCATGATTTACTTTTTTAAGCTGCCTTTGCAGTTAGATGGCCTCCTGTGCCTCTGTCACCCAAAGGTCCACATACACCTGTGGCTGGCTCCATAGATGCACACAACTATATATAGTTCACAATTGACCTAAATAGAATGACTAAGATAGATCGTCCCTAGTGGCTGGGGCAGACATTATATCGCTTTCCAAGTTTGTATATGGAGAGGTTTCTCCTTATCATTATGTATTTTAGGTGAACAATAAAAGTCATCACTTTCTGTTTCTTACAAAAATAAATAGTTACTTTTTACGGTTAGATATTTTGGGTTGGTCGAGAAAGGGGTGTGTACTGACTCTCCTTAAAAGACAAGGCGTACAAAATAACAGACTTAGGCTAGTTTCACACTTGCTTTTTTTTGCAGCGCGTTTTTCCCGCAAAAAAACGCATTGAAAAAACGCATACATAAGCATACAACTGCTGCGTTTTTTTCAAGCATTTTTATGAGCATGCATGAAAAAAACGCAGCGTTTTTAAGCGTTTGTACGCGTTTTTAGTGCGTTTTTACCGCGTTTGCGTTTTTTTCCAACATTTTTAGGTGGCCCCTCACACTACCCAAACCATGACTTTACTAACCCTAATCCTGACCCTAACCCTAACCCTAACCCTGACCCTAACCCTAACCCTAACCCTGACCCTGACCCTAACCCTTAACCAAATCATACTTAACCCTAACCCAAACCCTAAACCCTAACTAACCCTAACCCTAACCCTGACCCTAACCCTAACCCTAACCCTGACCCTAACCCTAACCCTAACCCTTAACAAAACCATACTTAACCCTAATCCTGACCCTAACCCTGACCCTAATCCTTAACAAAACCATACTTAACCCTAACCCTGACCCTAACCCTAACCCTGACCCTAACCCTAACCCTGACCCTAACCCTTAACAAAACCATACTTAACCCTAATCCTGACCCTAACCCTGACCCTAATCCTTAACAAAACCATACTTAACCCTAACCCTGACCCTAACCCTAACCCTGACCCTAACCCTAACCCTAACCCTAACCATACTTAACCCTAATCCTGACCCTAACCCTGACCCTAACCCTTAACAAAACCATACTTAACCCTAATCCTGACCCTAACCCTAACCCTGACCCTAACCCTAACCCTAACCCTGACCCTAACCCTTAACAAAACCATACTTAACCCTAATCCTGACCCTAACCCTGACCCTAACCCTTAACCAAACCATACTTAACCCTAACCCTGACCCAAACCCCAACCCTAACCCTGACCCTGACCCTAACCCTAACCCTAAACCCCCTTAACTAACCCTAACTCTAACCCAAGCCCCTAAATTCCATGGTTAAAAAAAAAAAACGCATATGCAAAAAAACGCATACATGAGCATGCCAGTGCGCACATATGCGCATCCATAGGCTATAATGGCCATTTTTAGCGCAAAACGTGCGCATATGTGCGCATGCGCTTTTTTGCAGGGCCAAAAAATGCAACATGCTGCGTCTGGAAAATACCAACGCACACCCCAAAAAAACGCAGCGCATGAAAATCGCATACATGCGCTTACCAGCGCGCAGGTATGCGCACCCATGTTAAATATAGGGGAAAAAACGCATGCGCAGGTATGCGTTTTTTTCCAGCGCTAAAAAACGCAAATGTGAAACCAGCCTAAGTGATACTCACCGACTGACACACATCTGGATCCAATGCAGTCTGTTCCGTGATCTGGGCTGACATAGAAGGAGAAAAAGTCACCGTTCTATCCACCACAGAACAGCTACAGTCTGTGATTAGCAGCAGCAGTCGAGTAACTTTAGAAGTGCGTCATCAGAAAAAAATACACATTGACGTGCTGCTCAAATCACTTGACCACTGCAGCCAATCACAGGCTGCAGGGGTCCTGCTGGTGATGGCATGGTGACATCTCCACTATCTGGAGGATCTGGATCCAGGTCGATGCTGATAGAGGAGTATCACATAGTTTATTTGTTGCACCTCTAATCTCCTGGGGAAGTTTGTTTTTGTTTTTTTACACTCCTTGAGAAAGCCACCAGGCGAAACGTACGTCTAAGTCACTGGAGCCGCTGGGTACTTACAACTGGTAATAGAACTTCCTTTATTCTCCCCCTTTTTATTATGTTTAGTGCCTACCTTAGTACTTGACTCACATTTATTATGAAGTATAAAGGCCCCGTCTCACATAATGAGATCGTTAGCGAGATCGCTGTTGCGTCACTGATTTTGTGACTCAATAGCGATCTCGCTACGTGTGACACATAGCGGCGACCGGCCCCCCTGCTGGATATCGCTGATCGTGCTCAAATGTCCCAGGCCATTTTCTGATCATTGACGTCCCGCTGGCCAGCGTGCATCACTGTGTTTGATGTCGACGAGCGACCTCGTTGGCGAAGCAGAATTCAGGGATGCAGGCGGGAGTCATCAGAATAGCTGCTGTGTGACAAGGTACCTATGACTGTCGAGATCGATATACGGATCGCCAGATCGTTGCCGCGTCATTGAGTCGGTCTACCTGTTTGATAGCTTACTAGCGACCATTTAGCGACGCACCAGCGATCCTTACCAGGTCATATCGCTGGTGCGTCGCTTAGTGTACCCTTATGTTTTAATGTGTATGCGTATGCCCTTTTTCACAATTGTCTTTGCCATGGGTTATGTTTATGAAAGTCTTAATGTTGTACTGCCATTATACCCACTACCAATACGTTTTGCAATGAGTTCCATGTACAGGACTTTTTTTCCCCTCTATGTGTTTTTTTTTCACTATTTTCTATTTTTTTTATCTGTTAATCGAATAAAAATCATTTTTTTAATATTTTCGGTGTTTATTCACCTCTTTTGAGTAGATATAAGTCTTTAAATGGAGATAGCAGTGCTTCATGGGAAAAGGTATGCAAATTAATTAAATCTGTCCCAGACCATAAGTAGAGTTGCTAATGACAACTAGTGGGGGTAACCAACTACCCTAATAAGTTTTACTTAGTTCTGGGAGAGAGATAATTTGCAATGTGTCAGGAGAAAACAGAACAAAGCCTTGGAGAATGCTCATATTATAGCGGCATTATATATTTTTCATCCGCCTGGTCACATTGTGCTATTACAATGCTTTACGTTTGTATTATGTGTTTAGATTCCCAGTGATGTATAATGCAGAACCACAGTCAATGTGTTTGGGTCAGAGCACAAATAATTGGATAAATTACCATCTTTTTTTATTCCGCGTCTACACAAAAGCTTTGTGTTGTCTGAACAAAAGACTATTTGTAAAAAATAAAAAAAAAAACAAGTCTGGATTTAGATCCCGCCAGCAGTAGACAATTACCAATAAGCCAGTTTCTTATTTATGTACATCGTCCATATGTATGTGCAGAGAGATAATGGTCTTCACTGACAGACATAAAAAGATTTGCATTTGAAAATGAGGTTTATTTTTTTTTTTCTTTTTCTCCTTTGCTGATCTCTGAATTATCTTAATCTACTTACGGAATTGAAAACGCGACAATGTCACAACATGAATTTTCCGGGTATTAGATATTTCATTGTGGAACATAATAGGACGCAATGTTTGGCTGGTCAGATCAGCAGGGGGCACAAGGCTATCCTTTCAACTTCTTCAAATCCAATTTACTTTACGGGTGTTATCATAAAACAATGCAGTTGGGAAAGGGACCATGAGTCACAATTAGACACAATTAGGTGGGATGAATTCAATTTATTTAGAAACCATATCTTGTTATTTCATTACTATGGCAGTCAAGCATATATAAATTCAAAAATTTAGTTTATAGCTTTTATTTGCATCATATCTTCAAATTATCATTAGAGTTTAATGAATCTCCCAGAATTCAAATTGTGAACAAAGAAAAGAAAAGCGCTCCATGTGTGAATTGTTACCACGGCTGGTCAGGTGAGGAAAATCTCCAGGAGTGGACCCTCTGGATCGTGGCACCGAGGGGCCCCGGTCGAGCTGCCAGGTGGAGCCAACCCCTATACAGGAATCGTTAGGAGCAGGCCCAGGGGTTCGGGTACCACAATAGCCGATACCGAGAGGGGCGGCTCAGGATGGACTGGAGTATAGATAGCACGACAGAGCAGGATCACTGGAGACAGGACCGGAGAAGGACTGCGGGACTGGAGCATAGATAGCAGGACCGAGCAGGATCATTGGAGACAGGACCGGAGTAGGACTGCGGGAATGGAGCATAGAATCATAGAATCATAGAGTTGGAAGGGACCTCCTGGGCCATCTGGTCCAACCCCCTGCTCAAAGCAGGATTCGCTAAATCATCCCAGTCAGATGTCTGTCCAGCCTCTGTTTGAAGACTTCCATTGAAGGAGAACTCACCACTTCTCGTGGCAGCCTGTTCCACTCATTGATCACTCTAACTGTCAAAAAGTTTTTTCTAATATCTAATCTGTGTCTCTTCCCATTCAGTTTCATCCCATTGCTTCTAGTCTTTCCTTGTGCAAATGAGAATAAAGTTGATCCTTCTACAATGTGACAGCCCTTTAGATATTTGTAGACAGCTATTAAGTCTCCTCTCAGTCTTCTCTTTTGCAAACTAAACATTCCCAAATCCTGCAACATTTCCTCATAAGACAGGGTTTGCAGACCGGTCACCATTCTGGTCGCTCTTTTCTGAACTTGCTCCAGTTTGTTGATGTCTTTTTTAAAATGTGGTGCCCAAAACTGGACACAATATTCCAGATGAGGTCTGACCAAAGAGGAGTAGAGGGAAATAATGACTTCACGTGATCTAGACTGTATGCTTCTGTTAATACATCCTAGAATTGCATTTGCCTTTTTTGCTGCTGCATCACACTGTTGACTCATATTCAGTCTGTGATCTATTAGTATACCCAAGTCTTTTTCACATGTGCTGTCACTTAGCCCTATTCCTCCCATTCTATATATGCTTTTTTTCATTTTTATTGCCCAGATGTAGTACTTTGCATTTCTCCCTGTTAAAAACCATTCTGTTAGTTGCTGCCCACTTCTCCAGTTTATTTAAATCTTTTTGAATCCTCTCTCTCTCTTCTCTAGTATTAGCTATCCCTCCTAGCTTTGTGTCATCAGCAAATTTAATCAGTTTACCCTCAATTCCTTCATCTAAATCGTTGATAAAGATGTTGAACAATACAGGGCCCAGGACAGAGCCCTGTGGTACCCCACTTGAGACATTCTTCCAACTGGATGTGCAGCCATTTACGACCACTCTTTGGGTCCGATCACTAAGCCAGTTATGAATCCACCTAACAGTTGCCTTGTCCATTCCATACTTAGTCATTTTTTCAATAAGGATTGTATGAGAGACTTTGTCAAATGCTTTGCTGAAGTCAAGATATACTATATCTACAGCATTTCCTTGATCCACCCAATCAGTGATACCGTCATAGAAGGAAATTAAGTTAGTCTGACATGACTTATTAGTTAGAAACCCATGCTGACTCTGTTTAATCACTTCATTCTTATCCAGGTATTGACATACATGTTGTTTAATAATTTGTTCAAAGATCTTTCCTGGTATAGAAGTCAGACTCACCGGCCTATAGTTGCCTGGGTCCACCTTCTTCCCCTTTTTGAAGATAGGAACAACATTTGCTCTTCTCCAGTCTTCTGGCACTTCTCCTGTTCTCCAAGAATTTTCAAAGATTATGGAGAGGGGTTCAAAAATTTCTTCTGCTATCTCCTTCAGTACTCTGGGGTGTAATTCATCTGGACCTGGAGACTTGAATTCATTTAGGTTAGCTAAGTGTTTCCTCACTATCTTTCTGTTTATAGATATCCTGGATTCTTCTATTCCCTTAATAGGACAGTGAATAACAGTTGATGTTGCATTTCCTTTCTGAGAGAAAACAGATGCAAAATAGGAATTTAAAAGTTCAGCCTTCTCAACATCCTGTCTTACCATTTCATCATTTTCATCCTGTAAAAATCCTATAGCATCTTTGACTTTTCTTTTACTTTTGACATATCCCCAAAATCCTTTATTATTGCTTTTGACATCTCTTGCAAGCCTCAGTTCATTTTCAGCTTTAGCTAATCTGATTTGTGCCCTGCAGGTTCTGCAGACAGCATTATATTCTTCTTTAGATATGCCTCCCTCTTTCCATCTTATAAACATTTTTTTCTTCCTTTTTAGCATGTGCTTAAGTTCTGTGTTCATCCATCCTGGTTTCCTTAAATGCTTCCTATTCTTCCCTCTTTTTGGAATTGTTAACAACTGTGCTTTGAGAATTTCATTTTTCAAGATTTCCCATCCTTCCTGGACATTTTTGTCTTTAAGGATATCCAGCCATTGGATCCCTCCAATTCTCTTTCTGAATCCCTTAAAATCTGCCTTTCTGAAATCTAACCTTGACGTCTGAGTCTTCACAGGTCTTCCACCTCTAGTTATCCAAAATTCTAAAATAGCATGGTCGCTACCTCCTAGGGTCCCAGCCACTTTTACCTCCTCAACCATTTCCTCCCTGTTTATAAGGATTAGATCCAAGGTAGCAGTTCCCCTTGTTTTCTCCCCTACCTTTTGGAAGATAAAGTTGTCAGCAAGAGAGGATAAGAATTTCCTTGACCTGTTAGTTTTGCCTGAGAGAGATTCCCAACAAATGTCTGGATAGTTGAAATCTCCCATGACAACTATGTCATATTTTTTGGAGAACTTGGCCATCTGATGCATAAAGAGTTCATCTATATCTTCGGCTTGCACAGGCGGCCTGTAGTAAATGCCTACAATGGTGTCCTTTCCATTGCTCTGTCCTTGTATTCTTACCCAAACAGTTTCCACAGAACTCCCAGTCTCTGAAGCTTCAATCTCTGTGCAGATATACGCATTTCGAACATACAATGCGACACCCCCTCCTCGTTTATCAAGTCTGTTTCTTGCAAATAAGTTGTATCCTTCTAGTCTTGTATTCCAATCATGTGTATTGTCCCACCAAGTTTCAGTGATTCCAATTACATCATATTTCTTTTCCTGTGTTAGTAGTTCCAATTCTCCTTGTTTGTTGCCCATGCTTTGTGCATTAGTATAGAAACATTTTAGTTTGTGATTGGTTTCTCTTTCTCCAATATTTTTATTAATTAGATTCTTTCGTCTTTGTTCTTCCTTTCCACTTCTAATAGCAGAGTTCTCAATAGCATTTGTCAGGTGTATGGCTTTTTCTGGTCTTTTGCTTCCCTTCCCATGTTGTTCTAGTTTAAAGCTCTCCTTACAAGTGTAGCAAGGCAACTTCCAAATACATGCTTTCCAGTCTTCGTAAGGTGCACCCCATCTCTAGCAAGTAGTCCATCGTATAAGTAGTTCACTCCGTGATCCAGAAATCCAAATCGTTGCTGACGGCACCATCGACGTAGCCAGTTGTTCACCTGCAGAATCTTATTCCACCTCCTTGTTCCATGGCCATCCACTGGGAGGATGGAAGAGAAGACCACCTGCGCTCCCAGTTCTTTCACTTTCTTGCCTAAGTCTTCAAAGTCTCTGCAGATGGTTTCCAGGTCGTTTCTTGCGGTGTCATTTGTCCCCACATGTAGTAGCAGGAATGGGTAGTCATCTGTAGGTCTGAAGAGTCCTGATATCCTGTCAGACACATCTTTAATTTTTGCACCTGGAAGACAGCACATTTCTCTTGAAGTTATATCCGGTCTGCAGATAGCAGCCTCTGTTCCTCTCAGCAGGGAATCCCCCATGACCACCACTCTCCGTTTCTTCTTCACAACATTTTTCTTTCTCCATCCAGGAGGACTCTGAGGGCGTACAAGGTTGCTGTTTGTTGGCAAAGTCTTATCCTGATGTATTTCTTCATCGTTTTCCTGCGTGAGAGCCTGGTACTGGTTTCTGAGCAGCATGGGTGCTGACTGCCTCCTGATCCTCCTGCTTCTCTGGGTCACATGTCTCCATTCCTCTGTTTCTTCAGGTGCACTTCGAATTTCTTCTCTTTCTGTAACATGAAGAGATAATTCTGCTCTGTCCAAGAACTCTTCACCTTCCTTAATGATCTTCAACGTAGCTAACCTCTCTTCGAGATGTTGCAACTTTTCCTCCAACAGGGACACAAGCTTGCATTTGTGGCATGTGAAGTTTGGCTTTTCCACTGGTAAATCTGTGAACATGTAGCAAGAAATGCAGCTCACCAAATGGCTCCTGGCCTCTTCCATCTTGAGATTTCTTAAAAACGATGAAAGATGAGCCAAACTTCGCGCGTCGGTAGGCGCGCGGTTTTTCCGATTTCCTCTTTTCAGCTGCAACCGCCAAAACCCAGTGATCGTTGAGCTCGCGGAGACTCTTCACTTATCCCAGAAGGCACTGGGAATATGCAAATGATCTCCTCAAGACTCTTCCCCTGGTTTTCCGATTTCCTCTTTTCAGCTGCAACCGCCAAAACCCAGTGATCGTTGAGCTCGCGGAGACTCTTCACTTATCCCAGAAGGCACTGGGAATATGCAAATGATCTCCTCAAGACTCTTCCCCTGGTTTTCCGATTTCCTCTTTTCAGCTGCAACCGCCAAAACCCAGTGATCGTTGAGCTCGCGGAGACTCTTCACTTATCCCAGAAGGCACTGGGAATATGCAAATGATCTCCTCAAGACTCTTCCCCTGGTTTAGATAGACAGCAGGACGGGGCAGGAACACGGGAGGCAGGGCTGGAGTAGGACTGCAGGAATGGAGCATAGATAGCAGGGCAGAGCAGGATCACTGGAGACAGGACCGGAGAAGGACTGCGGGACTGGAGCATAGATAGCAGGACCGAGCAGGATCATTGGAGACAGGACCGGAGTAGGACTGTGGGAATGGAGCATAGACAGCAGGACGGGGCAGGAACACGGGAGGCAGGGCTGGAGTAGGACTGCAGGAATGGAGCATAGATAGCAGGGCAGAGCAGGATCACTGGAGACAGGACCGGAGAAGGACTGCGGGACTGGAGTAGAGATAGCAGGACCGAGCAGGATCATTGGAGACAGGACCGGATTAGGACTGCGGGACTGGAGCATAGACAGCAGGACTGGGCAGGAACATGGGAGGCAGGGCTTGAGTAGGACTGGAGCATAGATAGCAGGGCAGAGCAGGATCACTGGAGACAGGACCGGAGAAGGACTGTGGGACTGGAGCATAGACAGCAGGACGGAGCAGGAACACAGGAGGCAGGACTGGAGTTGGACTGCGGGACTGGAGCATAGACAGCAGGACGGAATACTACAGGATCAATCCTTAAAAGATACTTTATTAACCAATCATTAAAAAGTTTTCAAAACTTCAAAAATCACCAACCGCTGCTATTACCTCTAATCCGGCACAACAGCATATTTTCATATTGCTTCATGCCCAAAAACAATAAGCCATTGATCACCCGGCTCAAATTGCACTATCCCCAAGTATTAAATCAACAAAATTGACAAATATGTAAGAACTTAGCTCATGGCCAATGAAAAATCGCCTCGACGCGTTTCCCTCCCGTAAAAGGAGTTCATCAGGAGGCCCATGATGTATTATGAATGCTCCCTCCGAGCATCAGATGTCATGCCTGGTTGCAGGTATCAATGGGTATGTGGTGACCACTGGTCATTTATAGCGACCTTACAACCTAGTCAAAGTGATAGAGGAAAATGGGGTCATAGTACTTATGCTCCTTATATGTCTCCACTTCATATAGTTCATCTGCGCCATGATTTTAGGTCCCAAAAATACCTCCTTTCATTTACTTCCTATCTGACGCCGCCATTATGTAGTGGATCATTTACCATTTCAGCCACATAAGTGCTGATACGTCTCCCATGTACCCATGTGCACGCCCCAGCCGACGTCACAAGTCCTAGACGCGTCTGACGTACAAGCCACAGGGGCACAATACAGATCCTGAGTCCCTCTCTCTCAGCGTGCATGTCCAGACCAAAGCAGCAGATCGCTGCATCAAGGATCTCTAGCACTAGGCAAAAGTACACACTCATAGATGCATCGTGCATACCAAAACAAGGGAGAAGCTTCCTCCTCCCTCACTGCCAAAACAAACGCGCGCTCTTATTTTATGGCATGCCTGTAAAGATCATGGCACATAAACACACTGTGTAATAAAACATTTCAATGTGTCGTCTATAACTGTGACAAGCATCACTTCCTCAAACCGCAACTAGAGATACCAGGGATAACAAAACTGTTAACCCTTAATAGGAATTAACCCCGCAATTAACCCCACAGCAGGGACAACAGACCGTTAACCCTTAATAGGAAATAACCCTGTATCAAAGTCCCTTCCATCTCTGGTGATATCCACATTTAGTGTGGAGTCCCCCCTATCTCATATAGGGAATATAATATATACATAGACCTCTTAAGGGGTTAAATCCAAATCACCACCCCCATTGTTAACCTTTATTGATATGAATGATAGTGGGAATTGATGGCCCTATTATACCCACAACAACCACAGATCATCTCATAGATCTATGGATGGACCGAGGTTTTACTGCATTAATAACAATAAAGGCAAATAGATACCGGGATAATAATACCGGGTAGTTCTCAAATGAAGCATCCATACGTAAGTTGTTCATTGAGGCCCTTGGGGGCCACAGATTCCATTTTAAATATCCACCGAGCTTCCTTTTGCAGAATTAATCTGTTCCAATCACCCTGTCTTCCATTTTGCTTGACAACCTCCAGAACACAAAAGGAGAGAACGTTTCCATTCCCCCCATGTTCCTCCCATACATGGCGAGCCACAGGGGTGTCCCTCTTATTTCTTACGTCCCCAAGGTGCTCGCTTATTCTTCTCCTAAACTCCCTTTTTGTTTTGCCGATATAATTTTTTGGGCAGGAGCAAGTTGCCATATAGACAACCCCTACGGTTTTACAGTTCGCGAAGTCTCTAGCGAAAAATCTTCTTCCATTGGCCACGCTCGTAAAGTTTTTTCCAGAAGCCACATATCCACAGAAGGAGCAGTTACCACATCTAAAGGTACCACAGATCTTCCTATCCAACCACGTACCCTCCTGTTTTGCTCTTCTATAGTGGCTATGCACATGTCTATCTCTAATAGAACGGCCCTTGCGGAAGGTGATTTGGGGTTTTCTAGAAATCATGTCTGATAAATCCACATCCGCCTGTAGAATGCGCCAATGTTTGTTTAGAATCCTATATACCTGATCTACTTGATTATCATAGGTCCCTATCACTCTTACAACACCACTGTCCTCAATTCGAGCTTTGGGCTGCAGTAGTGTGCGTCTCTCCCTTTCTAAGGCATTTTTAAAGGCGGGTTCCAAGACATGATAAGGGATATCCCCGTTCCCTAAACCGATTTCTGAGTTCATATGCTTGCACTCTGAAGGTCTCCGGGTCCGAACAGTTCCTTCCGGTTCTAAGATATTGGCCACGTGGAATACCCCGCTTGAGTGGGACAGGATGACAACTGTCCCACCGCAAGAGGGAATTCGTGGCTGTAGGCTTTCAGTGTACACTCGTCAATAAGACTCCCTGAGGATCTTTCGCAACTTTTATGTCAAGAAAAGCCAACTCCTTCTCACTGCTTTCCGAGGTGAATCTCAAGCCGATTGGATTTACATTTAGTTCCTGCACAAATGTTTCAAACTCCGCTCTTGATCCCGACCATATGACGAACACGTCATCTATATAGCGGTACCAAGCAGCTACCTTGTTAGTCCACCATTCCTCGGCACCGGTAAAAACCATTGTTTCCTCCCACCAGCCCAGGAGGAGATTCACATACGAGGGCGCACAGGAACAACCCATTGCGGTCCCCCTGAGCTGGTGGAAGTACTTGCCATTGAAGATAAAGTAGTTATGAGTCAAGATGAAGTCCATCAATTCATATACCAGCCTGTTATGACCCTGAAAGTATGTGGCCCTCATTCCCAAATAATGGTCCAGGGCTTTAAGACCCATCTCATGCGGGATGCTGCTGTAAAGGGCTTCAACGTCAATAGAGCCCAAGATGGCTTCCTTTTCAACACTAATACCATCAATCTTGAGTAGTAGATCAGAGGTGTCCCGTATGTACGATGGCAAGGCCGTAACAAAAGGATGTAATATCTTGTCTAAATAGATACCAACATTCTGACTTAGCGAAGCTACCCCAGATACTATAGGTCTTCCACGTAGGGGTACCAACCCCTTATGGACTTTGGGGAGGGCATAAAAAGTTGGTATCACAGGGGAGACTGGAGCCATATACTTATATTCGTTGGCAGAAATAATCCTGTCATTAAGGCCTCTATCCAGAATAACCATCAGGGCCTCAGTGAATTCAAGTGTGGGGTTTCTTTCAAACCTTCCATATGTACTCTTATCATCCAAGATTCTATTGCACATGTCCGTGTAATTGTCGTGATCAAGGATGACAAGGTTGCCCCCTTTATCTGATGGCTTGATAATTATCTCGCCATTCCTTTCCAAGCCAGCTAAAGCCTCCAACTCACTCACACTTAAGTTGGAGACAACGTTAAAATTGTTAGTATGGAGTTTCTTCAAGTCATCCTCAACCACTTTCAAAAAAATATCGATATTGTTATAATCACCAGGAGGAGGCATCTTTTTGCTTTTCAATTTTACGTCTGTATGTGGACCCAAACCCCGATTCTTTTCATTCTCATCCAAAAGTTCCACCAGGACATTAAACCCCTCCAATTCCTCTTCAGCAATGCCCAACCTTAAGCATTGTTCTCTATCATTCTGTGAGAAGAATTTCCTCCATTTTAATTTACGGCAAAAGAGGTTAATGTCCTTAGTCCATGAGAATGAGTCAAAGCGGGTAGTCGGGACGAATGAGAGTCCCTTGCTCAAAACATTTATCTCCCCTGTCGAAAGGACATGTCTACTCAGATTAATAATCTGGTTGCCACCCAAGTGATTCAATTCCGCTTTCTCAGATCGTAACCCAAAGGGGCTCTCTGATCCAAAAAAGAGGTAGAAGTAGAGGATGGTCCAGAGGATGAGGGTACCAGGCCTGCAGAACCCAGGGTCTGCTCCCCCATCATTGTGGGGCCGGATTGATTGTAACCCCGTCCTCTGCCCCCATATTGACCTCTTGTGTTCCCTCTTTGGTTTCGCCATTTGCTTCTATAAAATTGGCTACCACCTCTACCCCTCTGTCTCCAAGTGGCGTTTCCAAAGCTTCTCTCGGTGTCAGATGTCTCCTCCTCTGAGGAGGAAGGTTCTGACCCCACGTCCTTATCCCTTCCTTGTTGACCCTCAAAAAAGTAGGCCTTATTAGCCTTAAACTCGTTCGAATCTCTAATGAACTGAGTATGTTTCCGATTCTTAATATTGTTCTGAGATCTCTCAACTGAAATTTGTAAAGTACTTTCTTTCCTAATAAAGTCTGGATCTGACTTAAATTTCAGTGTTTTTTTCAATCAGCTCATTAAGTTTTTTTGAGATCAACTCAAGATTTCTTTTCTCCTCCTCCAAAATAATTTTCATAAACCTGACTGATGAAGCAATGGACTCCTCTCTCCACACTTTCAGGAGATTAGGGTTACTAATCCTGGGGGAGGGAGAGATATTAATACATAGTCCTCTTGGTACGATGTTATTTTTTATATAATTCTCTAATGCCTTAATTTCCCACCAGGACTTCAAATAATTCTTATAGCAACCAGTTAACTCTTTGAACACAGAATTAATGGATGGTGTAGAATCAGTACCCGTATAGTCTGCTTCCACCGAAAACACCCGATTAGCCTCATTAACCCAGGACTCAACATTAATTGGTCCTGACAGAAAACCAGCCATATTAATTGAAAAAAACGTAACAAAAATTCTTAATAAATATAATTCTGGATTAATTATTCAACGGCTCATATACAAAAAAATCAATCCTTAAAAGATACTTTATTAACCAATCATTAAAAAGTTTTCAAAACTTCAAAAAACAGGCAAACAAAAATAGGCTTATTGCTGATTTTCAAAATCCAGCCACAAACACTAGAGAGTCGTTCCAATGTCAGGTAGACGGTCACAAACCTATTTGTCCCTATAGGGCCCTATATCTCTCTCCTACCTGACAGCGGAGGTTGGCACCCTCTTGATACGCAAATGGCGCCCCCGCTCCTCGGCGGCTCTCCCTAATCACCCTGTTGACTCCTATCTAAATGACATCAGCTTGGAGTACAACAGATTGCCGGGGACAAAAATATAATAGATAATAACCCCATGCCACAAACCACCAAGACAAAAATATAAGGAATAGTAACTGGAAAAAACTCTAATTTTTGGCAGATTTGTAAACATTTGCTTTGCTAATGCACTATTATCCCATACACTGTATACATCAGTTTGCAGATACATTTTTTTTTTTTTTTTTTTTTTTACTACTATTATTATTAAAACATTTTTTGTCTTTGGGGGGGATTTTTTCAGGGATAATTCTAAGTTATTACCCCTGTCTCCCTTGGCCATATGTTCTGACACCCTCTTTCCTCTTTCTGGGTGAGAAGTGTAGGGGTCAGTAAGGGTCAGCCCACGTGGAGCGGGGGCACCAGAGTAACGTAGGGTGTAAAAGCTCCGCTGTCAGGCAGGGAGACACCTAAATAGGGTTATTTAGACCCCTTTTCCTCCCAAAGCAAATGTTTACAAATCTGCCAAAAATGAGAGTTTTTTCCAGTTACTGCTGCCGATGGTGGTCCGCTGATCGGCTAGTCTGTCTTTTATTTTTTTCATCTATCCTTATTAATTTCTGGCTGGGTCTCATACCGTCACATACGGCATGATGCATGCAATTGACATGCACTGCTCTCTACATTACGGCGTGGAGTCAAGTGAAAGGTAGTCCTTGCCAGAAGTGGTTGGAGGCACATGCCAAAAATAGAAGACAGTAGAGCAAATCGCCAGACATGTGGAAGTGTCAGAACATATTTAGGGGTGCCGAGGAGAATTGAGTGTAAAACTTTTTTAATCCCTTCCAAGAAGCAAATAGCCAAAAAAATAGATACTGGCAAATCCAAATATTTCGTAGAACTCAAGGTGAGTTTGAATTGATTCGCTCTTTACAAATTACGATGCTGCCAATAAAGATCTTGGTCCATTACAAAATCTGTAATCTGTTTGTCTAATTGTAATATGTCAGGTAATATTGGTCTCCTTTTAGGTGACAGAAAGACCTTTGGTGCCACTCAGTCCCCAAGCGCAAATGTAACCCTAAAATAGGGCTATCCCCACTCAAGTACTGGGCTCTATAATGAATGACCTGAGAAAATGGAGCAATGGTTGTTCACTGTCTATGGACTTGTTGAAGACCGTAAATGCTGTTCTTGACTTTCTCAAGCTTCCTATGAACTCTGAATGTAGTGGTGTTGTGCATGCGTAGACTTGATTTCATACTAAAAACTACACTCTTGGGACGGAGAGAAGCTCCAATTTTAAGACTGTAAATTGACCGGCGACACTAGCCATGACCAAGCTTCTGCTCCATATCGCCCCGACACTTTACAGGAAAATCGTTTTCCAGTCCCGATGTGCCATCATGTGTGGGGTGGATCAAACTCACTTGTAGGCCGCAGGCCTTTGATTTCTCCAGGTCTCCATCTTCCGGAGCCGCTGCACAATACTTAGGAGACACGCATTTGGCTTCAACAGCAAACGTTTCCAACACAGTTCAAGTTCATCAGACTGTAACACCCAGTATTGCGCCCAACATTTCTTATTCCTTGTTTCATTAGTACAGCACGCCATCAACATCGCTATCCATTCTTCCAGGACTATCGACGCGTACTCTGGCTCACTCAGCTCCTGAAAAATCTTCTCCAGTCCTGCAGTCCTACCCAGCATCCTTCACCTTCCCTTCTTGCGGTTCCATTTTCAACATTCCCTGTATGACAAAGGATAAGGCATTCTTCATAGTACCCTTACAGCGCCCTGAGTTCCGGATGTTGCAAGAATGTCAGCAATGGATTCTGTTAAGGTCTCTCACTACCATGAGCGATAGTTGCTTGCCCACTGCAACTTGAGCTTGACCTTGGCTACAGCACTTCCATATCTGACTATCAGGAAGTGCCTGCCTTTCAGTAGCATCTACCCCTCCCTATGTAGGCTAGTCCCAAACATTATATAAATACATCAACGATTGGTATCTTCATGGGTAGGAACGTGACAGTACAGTCCACCACTCTTACAAGACCCCTAGCAATCTGCAAGTTATTGCCTTTCCTGTGAACAGATGATAACTTGCCAATTTAGGACAATCTTTTTAATAGACCAAGTGTGGATTTATCATTGTTATTTCCTCTATACTCTGACTGGTAATTCATCAGATTTTGGTGTAGTTTATATTTGAAATAAAATCAGCAATATGATCCTATAACAAAGGTATAAATCCCCAAAAATGATAATAGCTAGCAGAAAAACTGAGACCTAAAGTTTATTTTTAATATTATTTAACAATCATTAAATGTTATGTTAAAATGACAATGACAAGACGCACACACACTAAATGGAACACCCTCAGCGGGTAACATATACATATATCACAGCGTAAATAGCAATTGTTATTTTGGAAGATTTATAGTGTACGATATATTGATTAACACCAGCTAAACAATCTATCTGCTGCAAAGATGTCCATAAACATAGACATAATCATAAAGAAAAGGTCTCACTCAATTAACCGAATAATTCATCGATGGAGCTCAAAAATAATATATTTCAAGATGCCAGCCATGTGTAATTTCCCTACCCGTTTCCTCCTATTTGGGACTCATCAGGGGAGTTCCATCAACTATAATCCTCCGTGGTACATCTTAGTCCTGCCGCCCATCGCGGTATCCGAGATGCACCAAAATGATTATTGATTTCTGACATGTTCACGATATTGAGTAGCTTTACAAAATAGATGCGATAAGGTGAGAGTCATGAACCCGTACCAGATTTATTTTTGGTGTGCACCGGGTTGCACTGGTGTGACATGTCTAAAAATTATCTATTTTCCTTTAGGCTCATTGGCAGATCACTTCCTGCCGAATAACCTGTTGGTTAACAGCAATCATGATCCCCCGGTCTGCCTAGTATTAGAATACAAGTGAAACAATAGGGCATTACAGACCCTAATTAGACCACCTGGCATAATCCACCCTGAGTAGCCAAAAGAAAATAGAGCTCCAATGATCACTAGTAGAAATGAGCGGGTCAGGCAACACTGGACGTCACCAGTTCGCGTGGCTTTTCCCAGACAATTCGATTTGCGGAAAAGTTATTCCCTGTGAGATTAATGTTCTACATCTATAGCAGACCCAAGAGCATAATAAACATAATATGTAAAAATTAAAAAAAATCCTTATACTTGTAAGCAGGTAGCGGGATGCAGAAACGGACAAGAGGCAGACCAAGGGTTAACAAAGGGTTTAATTCACAGGAGTATACTCCTCGCAGGGAGAAATTTAAATGAGGGGGAGAGTTCTTCCCTAATACAAAGTACACTTCTAAGGGGGTTTTAACTAATAGGGAAATAAAATGTAAACTATGTATTTATCACTTTGTGCTCCAATCACAGATGTACCCCTCACTTTGACTGGGACCACTTGGAGTGAGCCACAACGGGGATCTGTTAGTCTTGTGGAAAATGGGGGAAGCTTTTCTGGCGTTGAGAATGTCCTCTTGTGGTCCTGACGGTGTCTTCTTTTCAATCCTGTCGCTGGCGGTGATTGCCCGGGGTTCTAGCATGGGCACTGGCCCCAATGGATGGAGGGCAGGAGGAGGGGAACAGTCTTGTCTCAGCGGTGAGAATCCTTGTACTACTGGGGCCTGGGAGACTGTCCCGAAGCAGTTCACGGTGGTCTGTTTGGTCTGCTGAGTTGTACCGTTGAGCACCGGTATCCCTCACACAGACCTTGCCTTCCCCAGTCAGAACAGTCGGCCGGGGCAGTTGTGTCAGTGTCGTCGGCCAAGTTCTCAGTCTTGTCAAGACATTGATGTAGGCGGGGACAGCGGTACATGCGGCCTGTCAGCGGGACCCCGTCGGTCAGCTCCTGTCTGCATGTCCTCTCGCCTCTGACTCCCCCTTATCTCTGCCCCTCACAGCTGAAATTACCTCACACCACTGACATGCGTGCGCTCAGTGTTTCCGCCTCCACAGTTTGAATCTCTGTGTGCGCATTTTCTGTTTTCTTAGCCATGCCCCCTTTTCTCGAGCACAGGGACCATCCTGTTACTCTAAGTGCTCCCCCCTGTAACTGAGGTGACAGACCCGACAGTTCGGAATCAGTTATGGATGTGACAAGCCTGGCTTGCTTCTTCTCCTTACATACTCCCATCAACTCTCACCCCTCCAGCCCATCCAGTCCTTATCGACACTCACCTGGTCCTGGTTGCCTCTTCAGATCCCTGCCGCTCTCACTGATATCTCTGGGACTCCTTACACTAGGTCATGACTTTTGGCTTTAATGAGGCCCAGAAGAGTTCTGCATAAGCGCAAAAGGTCATTGTGTCATGATGTTATGATGTGTGCTGAGATTTTACGTGAGCATGCGCAGAACCACCCAGGGTTTTACCAGAGCCAGAAGTCACAGCTTAGTTGCGATGAGGACCGGAAAGGTGATGGTGGTAGGAGCGGTGAGTCGGGAACAGTGCGGTGAGGTGAGTATTAGGATTTTTTAAAAATTTGGTGGCCATTAATGGTAAAAAAAAAATGGCACCCAGTTTGTTGAATCAAAACGGAAGCAAGTTACTGAATATACCCATTTTGGTGACAGGATTTTAATTAAACTCCAAAATTTATTTTATCATCTCTAATCGCCAGTAACATCAATTCCCTTTATAGACCAAAACGAATAAATGGCCACGAGTGATTGGCTAAGAAGGAAGTGCAAATGAGGGTGATTATAGCGCAGAAGTTTGAGGATGTTAACCTATCTGGAATATTTCAACAACTCGAAACTTGGGGCTTAGAAACCAACAACCTTGCAAAATTTAGCTAAGCTAAGCACTGGTAGTACTAATTTACAATATATTACACTTTATCACCATTCAAACCACAATAATATCAATTAAAAAATTTGCATTTTGCTTTTAGTTATCCAAGGATAAATGACATCAGAAGTGACAAAAACTGAAGCTCTTCCAAACAAGATTTGTGTTTTAATCCACTTAAATCACTGGCCTATTTCAATAAGAGGAACAGAGGGATAAAGTCAAAGGATGTCACAAAACCTCAGGAAAAACATACCTCTGCCAAATAAATTTACATTGAGAGTGCTTCTTGGCGGTCAAGTCATCTTCAACATCAGCAAGAAATTTTAGAAGGAGCCATCTCAATGGGTAGCCAAGAGGGCACATCCGTGATACCTTCTGTTCCACTGTCTCTTTACGTTTCTCTCACATGTTATGTAGAGTGTAACAATGACACTAAAAATCAAATTTCTGATCCAGATAGGTCAAGGCAACAGATTTATTTAGAACTTGCCTGTAAAACAAAGTTGAATAACATAAAAGTGTCATGTTCAATAGAATGACATCAAGGAATGATTGCATTCGGAACCCATCTGCCAAAATACTTGTCTGAACAGTTGGCCAGAATGATAATTTTAAGAGATAAATTAATAAAAACACATTTTTAACAGAGATGTAAAAACATGTATTTGAATAAACAACTGCATATCCCAATGTTTCATGAGTCTATTAAAACGGACCTGTGACTGGATTTTTGCGTGAGCACCCAATCCACTGATTTTGAAACAGTTTCTAATTTTCTTCTCTTTCTCTCTGTTCCAAAGTTATGCCCCCTAGAAATATTGATAGAAAATTTTTCTTTCACCCATCTGTGGGCGTATACCACAGAAGTTCTCTGTGGGCATTTTCTTTTTCTCCTCTAATACTGGCCAATCAAAACAAAGCCACACCCACAGAAAAAAGTTCTTTGGTAAACGCCCAGTTAGGAAATGGGAAAATCTGACCTTTTATTTCTGAGGTCATAACTTTGGAATGGATGGGCACAAAAGAAAAAGAAAAACTGTTCCAGAAGCAGTGGAGCTGCAGCAACTAAAAGGAGTTAGAACATTTAAAAAAAAAAAAAAAATGGCGAAAAGTCTTATTTAATTTATCTAGTGGTGCAATTAAAAAATGCAAGGCCCAAAGCCGTATTTCCCCCTCCTAGTAGCTGTATGTCAAAATTAGAGAATTATTAATTTACTGTCTGTTCATGGGATCATGGCTCCCCAGTTTCCAGACTTGTAGGGGGGTCGTGAGCTCCTGCCAAATTTAGAGTTCAGGCCAGAGGCATTGTTGGGCTGCTAGCAGGAAACTGCACTGAATCTGGCCATGGTAAGCGCTTACCAAATAAGCTGCAGAGGGAACCCGGCTACCTGGAGCGCTCCTGCTGATCAGCTGTCCGGCGCCGAGTTGCATGTATCGCAGCTGTGTGACAGTCACAACACATGCATGGAGATTCCAACAAACAGGCTCTCCATGCATGAGTTGTGACAGTGAAACAGCCACGACACATGCAGCTGCGGCGCCGGACAGCTGATCAGCAGGAGCGCTCCAGGAAGCCAGGTTCCCTCTGCAGCTTATTCGGTAAGCGCTATAGCCTGCTGACTAAGGAGGGAGCTGAACTAATTTGCTCATCTCTAACCATGATCAGGATCTAATGGTGCACTTGACCAATTATTGCCAATTTCAGTGCAGTGCTTACAAGTACGGATGAGCGGACCTGAGGAAGTTTGAGTTCTCTCTCTCCCTCTTTTTACCTCTCTCTCACCATCTCTCCCCTTCCCTCTTTCCCTCCGACCCTATTTCCCTCCATCTCTCCCTCCCTCGCTATACCTCCCTCTTTCTCTCTCTTCCACTCTTAGGCCGGTTTCACATTTGCACTTCAGGGCGCAGCGACGGCCTGCGCACGGCCGCCGCTAAGCCCCACCCCCTGTCGCGCTTCAGCCGGTAGCTCCGCCTCCGGGCGCATGACGCTGTATGCGTCCTGCATCCCCTATCTTTATCACTGAGGATGCAGGCCATGCGCAGTATGCGTTTTTGCGGCGCCTGCGTTCTTTTGACGGTGCGCCGACCAGCGCCAAACGCAACCTGTTACAATTTGGTTGTGCTCGGCGCACCGTCTAAACGACGCAGGCGCCGCCAAACGCATGCTGCGCACGGCCTGCGTCCTCAGTGATAAAGATAGGGACGCATGCAGCGTCATTTGCCCGGAGGTGGCGCTACCGGCGGAGGCGTGGCAGGGGGCAGGGCTTAGCGGCGGCTGTGCGCAGGCCGTCGCTGCGCCCTGAAGCGCAAATGTGAAACCGGCCTTAGTCTCTCTCACTTTCTGTCTGTCTCTCTCCCTTTCTCCCCACACCCAGGTATAGGCAACATAAAGGTTTAGAAGTGATATGCTTCCCACAATAAGTCCCCTATATTTATTCAAAATTATCAGCCCCTAGACCAGATCCATCCAAAATTATGCTGAAACCTCATATCAAACTCCCAAATCAATTAATATACCAGTCCAAACCACTACATTATTATATTTATTAGACTCTAGACTCGCCCAAAGAACAGTCGACTGTTGTTTTTTTTGCCTTGAAGGACACATGCTATGCAATTCTTCATGTACAGGGCAGGAGGGGAAATAAAGCATACTGTATGTATGGGAGGCAGAAACTCAAACAGTGAGCCAAGCTACACTATGGGATAGTAAATGCACTACCACAGACAATGTTTTGGTGCTAACTACCTTGAGTGCTGGGCTATGCAGACATTTTTAGGCTGGATAGGATCAAGACATAGTGTGAAAGGTGCTCTGCAAGGTCTTTATAGCATGTTTTATGCCCCCTCAGAAAATGAAAAAAATTTACAGTATGAGAGGCTGTATCTCTGCAGTGCACTGTCATAATGTCCCTTTACTATATGTGTATATATTTCTGTTCCACAGCCAAGACAGTTGGATGTTCTGAATGAATAATCGACTATTGGAATTTAGGTAACATCTCCAAAAAAGCCATTGAGTATAGTGAAACAAAGGGAATCAACAGTCTGCAATTTTAGATTTTATTTGGCCTCCTTTTTAGCGGATCCATTTTTTTTTTAAAGTCTTGCAGCGTAACAAACTATTACACTTACCGTATATAGTCGTATATAAGCCGACACGTGTATAAGCCGACCCTCCTAATTTTGTCACAAAAAACTGGGAAAACTTATTGACTCGCGTATAAGCTAAGGGGGCACAGTGAGTGGCCCCAGATAATGCTGCACAGTGAGTGGCCCCAGATAATGCTGCACAGTGAGTGGCCCCAGATAATGCTGCACAGTGAGTGGCCCCAGATAATGCTGCAAAGTGAGTGGCCCCAGATAATTCTGCTCAGTGAGTGGCCCCAATTATGCTGCACAGTGAGTGGCCCCAGAAAATGCTGCACAGTGAGTGGCCCCAGATAATGCTGCACAGTGAGTGGCCCCAGATAATGCTGCACAGTGAGTGGCCCCAGATAATGCTACACAGTGAGTGGCCCCAGTTATGCTGGACAGTGAGTGGCCCCAGATAATGCTGCACAGTGAGTGGCCCCAGATAATGCTGCACAGTGAGCGGCCCCAGATAATGCTGCACAGTGAGCGGCCCCAGATAATGCTGCACAGTGAGTGGCCCCAGATAATGCTGCACAGTGAGTGGCCCCAGATAATGCTGCACAGTGAGTGGCCCCAGATAATGCTGCACAGTGAGTGGCCCCAGATAATGCTGCACAGTGAGTGGCCCCAGATAATGCTGCACAGTGAGTGGCCCCAGATAATGCTGCACAGTGAGTGGCCCCAGATAATGCTGCACAGTGAGTGGCCCCAGATAATGCTATACAGTGAGTGGCCCCAGATAATGCTGCACAGTGAGTGGCCCCAGATAATGCTGCACAGTGAGTGGCCCCAGATAATGCTGCACAATGAGTGGCCCCAGATAATGCTGCACAGTGAGTGGCCCCAGATAATGCTGCAAAGTGAGTGGCCCCAGATAATGCTGCACAGTGAGTGGCCCCAGATAATGCTGCACAGTGAGTGGCCCCAGATAATGCTGCACAGTGAGTGGCCCCAGATAATGCTGCACAGTGAGTGGCCCCAGATAATGCTGCACAGTGAGTGGCCCCAGATAATGCTGCACAGTGAGTGGCCCCAGATAATGCTGCACAGTGAGTGGCCCCAGATAATGCTGCACAGTGAGTGGCCCCAGTTATCTGCACACTGTGTGGCCCCATCATATTGCTGCTGCTGCCGCTGCCTCCGTTACAAAAAAAAAGCTGTATACTCACCTTCGTCGCTGCCCCCTGCTCATCAGCGTTGCCGGCTCTGCAGTGACTGTGCAGGCAGAGGGCATGATCGCGCCCTCTGACCTGAATGTCACTGCAGAGGACGCAAGACAGCAGAGGGCAGGTACAGGTGAATATGCCTCCCCCCGTTCATACTCACCCGGTCCTGGCGCTAGTCTCTGCAGCTCCCCTGCTTGTTCCATGTTGTCAGCGCTGCTCTCTTCCTGCTTCAGCGGTCACGTGGTACCGCTCATTAAATATGCACATATTTATTGAGCAGGTACCATTTGACAGCTGAAGCAGGAAGAGAGCAGCGCTGACAACATGGAACAAGCAGGGGAGCTGCAGAGAAGGGCGAGTATGATCTGTCACCCCAGCTCCCCCTCCCCGCCGATCCCCCCGGTATTTGACTTGTGTATAAGCCGAGAGGGGGACTTTCAGCCCAAAAAAAGGGCTTAAAATCTCAGCTTATACACGAGTATATACGGTATCTATAACTCCTAGACTTGATACTCTTCTGTTGCTCGGCATGAACGATCCAGACACTCAGTAAAATTTTACACTCCTTTGACTTTAATTGGCTCCCGTTCTGATCATTTATACTCGATTGTAGTCGATGAAGTATTCTGTGACGCAGAAATGACCATGTCTGCACTCTGTTCATTCTATCAAAACATTTACAGCTCAAGACAATTGACACTAAAACTAGAACATACTTGATCAATCAGCACCCAGTGACCCCTGTTCTATACACTCTCCCCAAAATACACAAGTATCTATATAATCCACCAGGACGTCCCATAGTCGCTTCTACGGACTCTATTCTCAACCCATTATCCATCTTTCTAGAAAAACTACTGATGCCTCATACCCATACCACTAAAACATTTATCTTGGACACAGGTGATTTCCTGAATAAAATCTGGGACATTAGTTCTATTCCACCCACTAGTATTCTTTGCACCTTTGATGTTACCAGCCTGTATACATCCATAACACACAATAAAGGCATGGAGGCTGTCTCACTAACTCTTAGCGAGGCTAATATGGACATGCACCTGAAAGATTTTTGTTTAGACCTCTTGAATATTGTCTTAAGACAAAATTTTTTTCGTTTTGAAAATGACTTTTACATCCAGGTTTGCGGGACCGCAATGGACTCAAATGTAGCGCCCGCCTATACTAATCTCTACATGGACAGATTTGAACGTGATCACATTTACCCCAATTCACTGTTTCAGGAATATGCTTTAGCATGGTATCGCTACTAGAGTTGAGCGAAACGGGTCGAAAAAATTCAAAAGTCGCCGACTTTTGGCAAAGTCGGGTTTCATGAAACGAAACCCGACCCTAGGATGAGGTCGGCCACGAGGTCGGCGACTTACGCGCCAAAGTCGCGTTTCAAAAGTTTGTTTTGCGCTCTTTTTCAGCCAATCAGGATCCACGGACACTGTGGGCAACGTGATGACATAGGCACGGGTCACCACCATCTTTCAGAAGGGCATGCAAGTGATTGGCTTGCTTTGGTGGGCGTCACAGGGGGTATAAAAGGGCGTGCACGCCGACCGCCATCTTACTTCTGCCGATCTTAGCATAGGGAGAGGTTGCTGCTGATTCTGTAGGGAGAGCGTTAGGCAGGGAAGAAGACAAAAAAACTGCTTCTGCTGCTAGCGATTTGGCCTGCACAACACACCAGTCACTGTGTGTGCAGTGCAAGGGGAGGCTATATAGTGGTGTATCAGTGGTGTTGGTTGTTGGGCTGCCTTCTAAGGCTTCCTGACAGGCTGGCATTGCTGTTTACCCACTGCTCCGCAAACTGCTTTTTTAAAAGCAATCCAATCTCCCTTATCCTCTAGTCACTTTGGTCACAGCTGCGCCATCGAGCCTGTCACATAGCGCTCAGATATTCATTGGGCCTCAAACTGCTTAAGCAATCCCAATTTTTTTTTTTGTCCTGCTGAGAAGAAAAAAAAACTGCTTCTGCTGCTGATAGCAATTTGGCCTGCACAACACACCAGTCACTGTGTGTGCAGTGCAAGGGGAGGCTATATAGTGGTGTATCAGTGGTGTTGGTTGTTGGGCTGCCTTTTAAGGCTTCCTGACAGGCAGGCATTGCTGTTTACCCACTGCTCCGCAAACTGCTTTTTTAAAAGCAATCCAATCTCCCTTATCCTCTAGTCACTTTTGTCACAGCAGTGCCATCGAGCCTGTCACATAGCGCTGAGATATCAGTGGGCCTCACACAATCCAAAAGTGTCCAGTGTCCAAAAGTGTGTGCAGATATTCAAAATCTCCCTTATCCTTTAGTCACTTAGGTCACAGCAGTGCCATCGAGCCTGTCACATAGCGCTGAGATATCAGTGGGCCTCACACAATCCAAAAGTGTCCAGTGTCCAAAAGTGTGTGCAGATATTCAAAATCTCCCTTATCCTCTAGTCACTTTTGTCACAGCAGTGCCATCGAGCCTGTCACATAGCGCTGAGATATCAGTGGGCCTCACACAATCCAAAAGTGTCCAGTGTCCAAAAGTGTGTGCAGATATTCAAAATCTCCCTTATCCTCTAGTCACAGCAGTGCCATCGAGCCTGTCACATAGCGCTGAGATATCAGTGGGCCTCACACAATCCAAAAGTGTCCAGTGTCCAAAAGTGTGTGCAGATATTCAAAATCTCCCTTATCCTCTAGTCACTTTTGTCACAGCAGTGCCATCGAGCCTGTCACATAGCGCTGAGATATCAGTGGGCCTCACACAATCCAAAAGTGTCCAGTGTCCAAAAGTGTGTGCAGATATTCAAAATCTCCCTTATCCTCTAGTCACTTTTGTCACAGCAGTGCCATCGAGCCTGTCACATAGCGCTCAGATATCAGTGGGCCTCACACAATCCAAAAGTGTCCAGTGTCCAAAAGTGTGTGTAGATATTCAAAATCTCCCCTGTTCTATAGACACCTTGTACCTTGTTTTACATTACTATATAGTTTGTTGGATTTTGTCTACATTTCTACCAAAAACGAGGAAGGCTGGTGGAAGAGGCCGTGGAATTGGGCGGGGGTTGGCAGCTGGTAATGATGGTGTTGGTGGTGGATCTGATGGTAGTGGCAAGAGCAAAATAGGACCGAATGCAGGAGGTGCTGACCCTGCGTCATTGTCTGGCTACATAAGGCCTTGAACGCTTAGTTTTCTAGGAGTTGGCAAACCGCTTTTAAAGCCAGAGCATCAGGAAAAAGTTTTGTCTTACATTGCTGACTCAGCCTCCAGCTCTATCGCCTCCTCTTCTTCAGTTGTAAAAAGTAAAAGCACTGAGTCGTCATTGGAGGCTCATGTTCATGAACCACACCTTTCCTTGTGTCCTTCACCCCAACCAAGATTGAAGGATGACGCAGGCCATACTACTGATTACTCCATGGAGCTGTTTTCACATACCATGCCTGGATTATCAAGTGAAATGGTGAATTACCCAGGCCAAGATGAATCTGACATGGAGTGCACTGATGCACAGCCGCTGATGGATGATTCTGCTGGTACATTCACTCAGAGCACTACATTGTCCTCGCAGTGTACAGAGCCAGATTCTGACCCTGATGAGACTCAGGTGCCCCTTCCCGCACACTATACCACCATACACGGTGACACAGAGGAAGGTGCACATGACATAGAAGAGGAGGTGATGGATGACCCAGTTGTTGACCCAGATTGGCATCCATTGGGGGAAGAGGGTGCTGCTTCCAATAGCTCAGATGAGGAGCATCCACAGCAGACATCGACATCGCAACAGCTGTTATCTGGCAGGCCCGGAGCACTCCAAAGACAGGTTCCAAACATCAAAAGAGTTGCTGGACAGCTTGTCCAGAGGGTCAAAAGATCACAGCGTGCTAGGCCGCAAAATGTCTGCCAAAGTAGGAAGAGTGCAGTGTGGCACTTTTTTGAACAAAACCCTCATGATCAGGCCAAGGTTATCTGTAAGAAGTGCGCAAAGACCTTTAGCCGAGGGAAAAATCTGAAAAATTTGAATACCAGTTGCATGCTTAGACATTTAACCAGCATGCACTTGCAAGCGTGGACACAACACCAAACCTCAAGTGCCACATGTGCAACTGATCACAACGAAGGTAGTCAGCAACGCTACATTGTTTCCCCCACTGTAAGCCCACCGGTTAGCACAGCAGCAAATGTTGAGGTGTCGTTGCAAGACCACAGCAGTCAGGGAATCCCACTGTTATATCAACGAAATACTGATTCTAGGCCATCAGAAAGAACACCAACTCCATCACCATCATCAACCCTCTCTCAGTCCGCCCTGTCCACCGCTACTTTCACCATATGCAGCTCTCAAGTCCAGCTCACCCTCCCAGACACTATGAGTAGGTCAAGAAAGTACTCAGTCTCTCATCCGTGTACACTGGGTTTGAACGCCCACATTGCCAAACTAATCTCGTTTGA
Source organism: Dendrobates tinctorius (assembly GCF_039654945.1). Taxonomy (NCBI): domain Eukaryota; kingdom Metazoa; phylum Chordata; class Amphibia; order Anura; family Dendrobatidae; genus Dendrobates; species Dendrobates tinctorius. The sequence goes on from NW_027361677.1 coordinate 11,007,847, forward strand.
GATGATCCCCTTTCGGTTGGTGGAAAGCACAGCTTTCCGCGAACTCATGGCCTATGCAGTACCACGCTATGACCTACCCAGTCGCCACTTCTTCTCTCGCAAAGCCATCCCAGCCCTCCACCATCATGTGAAAGACCGCATTGTCCATGCACTCAAGCAGTCAGTGAGCGGAAAGGTGCACCTCACAACTGATGCATGGTCCAGTCGGCATGGCCAGGGCCGTTACGTGTCCATCACTGCGCACTGGGTTAATGTGGTGGATGCAGGGTCCACAGGGGACAGCGGTGGTGGGACAGTGCTGCCTAGCCCACGGTATAGGAAACAGTTGGCTGTAGGCGTTCGACCCTCCTCCTCCTCCCCCTTCCAGAAGCGATAGCTCGTCCACAGAGCGCAGTCGTACGAGCACTCCATCTGCAGCTGCCACTGTTGCACACGATGTGTCCCCCTATCGAGCAGCTAGTGGAAAGCGTCAGCAGGCTGTTTTGCAGATGATGTGTTTGGGCGACAGACACACCGCCGAGGTGCTGGCCGAGTACTTGAAGCGACAAACTGAGTCATGGCTGGGCAGTGTACATCTTGAGGCAGGCAAGGTAGTTAGTGATAACGGCCGTAATTTTGTGGCAGCCATAGCCCTTTCAAAACTCAGCCACATACCTTGCTTGGCTCACACCTTGAACCTGGTGGTGCAGTGCTTCCTCAAAAATTATCCGGAGTTAAAAGCCCTGCTCCAGAAGGTGCGAAGACTGTGCGCGCACATCCGCCGGTCGCCTGTACACTCCGTTCGTATGCAGAAGCTGCAGCGATTGCTCCACCTTCCCAACCACCGCCTCATTATCGACATTGCAACAAGGTGGAACTCCACCCTGCACATGGTGGAGCGGCTGTGCGAGCAGAGGCAGGCCATAATGCATTTGTGGGAGGATACACGGCCAGGCACTTTGAGAGCAGACATGGAGTTGACAGGTGTGCAGTGGTCGAAGCTGAAAGACCTTTGTAAAGTCCTTCAGTGTTTTGAGGAATGCACACGGCTGGTAAGCGCAGACGACGCCATCCTAAGCATGAGCATCCCACTTATGCGTCTGCTCATGCAAACTTTGACGCACCTTAAGGAGCAGGAGTCTGCAGCCAATGTTGATGAGGAGGAAGAGGAGGAGGGAATCCTTGATGACATTCAGCCATTGTCTGCTCAGCGACCTCTCCTGGACGAGGTGGAGGAAGAAGAGGAGGAGGAGGAGGATGATGGGGATGATTACTTAGGGGAGGAGGATGCATCTCGTGGGGCAAGTGAAAATGTTGGCGTGGCAAGGTCTGGTACAGGGTTTGTGCGTGACTGGAGGGATGTGGATTTGCCAGAAAGTGCTCCTCCACCCAGTACTCGCAGTGCATCATTGACACCGGGAACATTGGCCCACATGTCAGATTATGCCTTGCGGATCCTAAAAAGGGACCCCCGCATTGCCAAAATGATGAACGATGACGACTACTGGTTGGCCAGCATCCTGGATCCACGCTATAAAGGCAAATTACAAAACATCATGCCACAGGAGAACCTTGACCTAATATTGGCTAATAAACAAGCAACTCTGGTAAATCGGTTGCTTGAGGCATTCCCAGCACACAGCAGCGGTGATGGTTCTCACACGAGCCGTACGGGCCGGGGGCAGCTTGGCAGAGGTGTTCGTGGTGCACACAGCAGAAGTGGCGTTGGAGACAGGGGTTTCATGACAATGTTGTGGACTGATTTTTCAAATACCGCTCACACAACTGGTAATACTGCATCGATGGAAAGTGACAGGAGACAGCAGTTGTCAACTATGGTAACAAACTACTTTTCCTCCCATATCGATGTTCTCCCACACAGGTCATTCCCTTTTGACTATTGGGCCGCTAAACTGGACACCTGGCCTGAATTGGCCCAATATGCCTTACAGGAGCTCGCTTGCCCAGCTGCAAGTGTGCTATCGGAAAGAGTCTTCAGTGCAGCTGGATCAATCCTGACAGAAAAAAGGACCCGTCTGTCAACCCAAAATGTGGATGATCTAACCTTCATTAAAATGAACCACGCATGGGTTTCCAAGGATTTTGTCCCACCTTCCCCTGATGACACATAGGGTGACAGAAAAATGGCTTGCTTTGGTCCATCTCTTCCTGGTACTTCACCTATTTCGCCTTTTGCATCAGCTGAATGTCCAACATCAACATATGCCACTTTCTAAAACTCCCTAACTGTGCTGCCTCCCCCCCCATGGCCGGGGTCACCACCTAGCGCACGACACCGTGCGAGTGCCGTTGCCCTGGACAGGTGGGTAGGCCGACTCTTGGGCGCGGGCACTGGCACAGGGTCCCTCATAGTGCAATCAAGTGTCTCTGACGGTGGTGGTGCACACCCGCCGTCAGACACACCGCTGTACTATGAGGGGCCCAGTGCCAGTATCGACGCCCACGAGTGGGCCCCCCTTGCTTGGGCAGGGCCCCAGCATTTGCAATCTTTACCTCTCCCTGCTCCTCCGCTGTGTAATCTGGGCCGTCAAATCCATACTGTGCCTGACACCGTCTGAGCCTGCCTCCTGAGACATATATTTTGAATGTGTACGCTATCCATACATGTTATCCAGGGATACGGTACCCTTTCTAACCTTTGTGCAATCACGTGCAATCCATACTGGGCCTAACACCGTCTGAGCCTGCCTCCTGAGACATATTTTGAATGTGTACGCTATCCATACATGTTATCCAGGGATACGGTACCCTTTCTAACCTTTGTGCAATCACGTGCAATCCATACTGGGCCTAACACCGTCTGAGCCTGCCTCATGCTGTATAGACATATATTTTGAATGTGTACGCTATCCATACATGTTATCCAGGGATACGGTACCCTTTCTAACCTTTGTGCAATCACGTGCAATCCATACTGGGCCTAACACCGTCTGAGCCTGCCTCATGCTGTATAGACATATATTTTGAATGTGTACGCTATCCATACATGTTATCCAGGGATACGGTACCCTTTCTAACCTTTGTGCAATCACGTGCAATCCATACTGGGCCTAACACCGTCTGAGCCTGCCTCATGCTGTATAGACATATATTTTGAATGTGTACGCTATCCATACATGTTATCCGGGGATACGGTACCCTTTCTAACCTTTGTGCAATCACGTGCAATCCATACTGGGCCTAACACCGTCTGAGCCTGCCTCCTGTGACATATATTTTGAATGTGTACGCTATCCATACATGTTATCTGGGGATACGGTACCCTTTCTCACCTTTGTGCAATCACGTGTAATCCATACTGGGCGTGAGAACGGCTGGCGAGCTGTTAAGCAAGCTACAGCACCTGTCCAGACAAGTACAGGGATTCCCTAGCGAGGAGACTTATTTGATTGTTTTCAATGTTGGGACAGCAATTTTTGGGGAGCACTATACTCTGGAGAATGATAGATGGGGCCCACCATACACTGGAACATTCCAAAGGTGGACATCAGACACTGGAGCAGCATTTACAGGGCCCATTATACACTAGAGCACTAGAAATGGGGCCCATTATGTTTGGAGCATTATTTGGCCCATAAGACAGTGGAGCTTCATCCATGGGGACCAACATATACTGTAGCATTATGTGGAGCTCATCATATACTGTTTCAAACATTATATGGGACCAATGATTCTGTATGGAGAAATAGATGGGCCTCGTCATGAGATGTAAAAAGTGAGGTATTTTTCATTGGACTATACCGCTATTTCTCTGCCGTATCGGAGCATGATGAGTTGTGGTATGTGTTAAAGGGGCGCTCTTTCGCCCAGGGCACATGAAAACCTGGAGCCAGCCCTCCCCCCCCACAGTTTGTAGCCAAATAACCCCCATTTTTCAGTGCGTAACTTGTATTATGAAGTTAATTAAGGTTGACAAGCTTAAGAAAGAAGAATTGATGCTTTTGGCATTCAAATGGGCACTGTAGGTGTGTTTCCTGTCCTCCTCTCACTGCCGACTTTTATTCCCCATTGACTTACATTGGGTTTCGTGTTTCGGGACGACCCCGACTTTTCCCTATAATCGGACGATCTTGCTCGACCCGACTTTTGGAAAAGTCGGGTTTCACGAAACGAAACGCGACCCTAAAAAACCAAAAGTCGCTCAACTCTAATCGCTACATCGATGATATTTTTTGCATTTGGCTGGGAGACCTCAACAGTCTTCTAACATTTTTCAGCACGCTCAATGGCATCAGACAGGAACTTAAGTTCACACTCTCCCACAACATCCATGAGATAACGTTTCTAGACACCAAAGTCCTTAAGGACCCTCAGGGTAGACTCACCACGGACATCTACCCCAAACCCACCGATTGCAATAATCTTCTCTCATACAACGGTTGTCATCCCAAATCCACCAGAAACAGTCTCCCTCGGTCCCAGTTCAAAAGAGTTACCAGAATTGTCTCTAACCCCTCAGTTAGAGACTCTAGGCTACAAGAAATGTCCAGCAAATTTTCATCCAGGAATTACCCATCCACACTTCTTGCTTCTGAAATGACTAGAGCACTTGCAGATATGGTTCAGTCTTCTACTACTTCACAAAAAACATCTAGACTCCCTTTTGGTCATCATCCATCTATGCAAAGAGTACATAACCTAATTCACAAACATTGGCCCTTACTGACTATGACTTACCCCAACATCACCATCTTTAGATATCCACCACTGATGTGTTTGAGAAGGCCCCAAAGTATCAAAGTATCAAGGATAAACTAGTCAGGGCCGACATGGTAGGTCACAATGAAGCACCCACAAGGACCTTGACAGGTCATAAGAGAACAGGTACCTTTCCCTGTCTCAATTGTATGAGTTGCTCCAATGTCATCAAGCATAGGTCCCAACCCTCCCGATTCCCGTGGGACAGTCCCGATTTTGGGGCCGTATCCCGCCGTCCCGACCGAGAAGCTATCTATCCCGCAATCGCGGTGTATGCAGTGGCATAGCGTGGGGGGGGCGGTCCGCGTGTGGGGGTGGCGCGGCAGCAGCAATTCCTCTCCTCTGTGGGAGAACTCATTTCCGCCCAGTCTCCCTGGCTGTGGATGGTGCAGCAGTGCTGGAGGTCTCCTAATTCCTCCAGTTATGGGGGTGGCTGGGATTGCTGTAGACCAGCCCAGTCTGATGTGTATACACTGGATCCAGGGCAGGGTTTGCTCCATGCGCCTCTCACTCATGCTGGATGTGCCCGGGACAGGAGCTGTACAGCCTGGGAACCAAGTCCTCTGCCAGGTTGATGCCCACTCCTGCCCTGCAAGTAAGCTGCCCCTCTGCTGTGCAGGGGGCACTGTGTGGGTGAGGGGCTATAGAGTGCCAGGAAGATATGCTGCAGGGATCTGTGCCCCGGGCATGGGGGGAGAGCAGGGCAGCCCTGCTAATCCTATTAGTATGTGCAACTAGTGGAAAACTCATGAAATTTTTTTTTTTTTTTTTATTATTAATGGAAATAACTGCTTCACCAGGCTGCATGTCCTCTGTGTGTGTGATCCCTGCCAAGAGGTTCTGCAGCAGCTGCTCAGAGCTGATAATAGTGATGTGGTTATGCACAGATATAGGTTGGGTTTGTCATATAACTGCATGCTGTACAAGCAGTGAAGCAATTGCATTGTAAGCACTTTCCCATTCCACATCTTGTAGCCCAGTTTAGGGGCCTGAATTTTCCGTACCCTTACGACTGATTTTCTTACACCTCTTGTGCATGTCGTACAGCTGGCAGGTGACACAACTAGTGTTGAGCATTCCGATACCGCATGTATCGGGTATCGGCCGATATTAGCGGTATCGGAATTCCGATACTTAGTTCCGATACTTTTGTCATATCGGATTCCGGAATCGGAATCGGAAGTTCCCATCATGCTATGAGCCTGCTTGCTTTGATTAAGCCAATGGGAATCCTCCGAAGTGTGGGCACATCCTGTTAGGCATGTAGGCATGTTAACTATTGGCATGGCTGTGATTGGCTGCCGAAATGATGTCATGATGCACTATAAAAGCCACCGCAGCCGCCATTTCTGGTCACTCTGCTGTGAATTCAGTTAGGGACAGGCTGCTGTAGAAGACTGTGAGGGACAGTTAGAAATAGCGATTCCACCAAACATCTAGTGCTTTACCCAGGCTACATAAACCACCACTGTAGCCTTCTTTGCCCTAGCAGCAGTGTTCACAGCTGTCTGCAAGGGCTGTGTGAGTGCAGCTCACGCTGTGGAGTGGGTCCTGCAGCCACGTCAGGCTGTAGGCCACCCAGTGTGATCACTGCTGCCTCATACATCTTTTATTTTTTGAGCTGCATTTTTTACATAATTTCAATCTAGTGTGCTTCCATCCGTATCCATATACGTTGGTTGCAAACACTAGTAGTAGACAGCGGAGCCTTTCTACAGCCTTTCAGTGCTAGTGTCCACTTTGCTGCACTGTTCACGGCTGTCTGAGAGGTCTCTGACTGTGTGTGAGTGCAGCTCACGCTGAGTAGTGTGTCCTGCAGCTACGTCTGGCTGTAGGACGCTCAGCGTGCGTCAGTGCCTCACACATATTTTTATTTGAGTGCAGCTCATTTTTTCTTCTATTAGTGTGCATCCATCCGTCTCCATCTACGGTGGTTGCAAACACTATATAGGAGTACACAGCGGAGCCTTTCTGCAGCCTGTCAGTGCCAGTGCCCACTTAGCTGCACTGTTGACGGCTGTCTGAGAGGCCTCTGACTGTGTGTGAGTGCAGCTCACGCTGAGTAGAGTGTCCTGCAGCTACGTCTGGTTGCAGGACGCTCAACGTGCGTCACTGCCTCACACATATTTGTCTTTGAGTGCAGCTCATTTTTTCTTCTCCTATTAGTGTGCATCCATCCGTATCCATCAACATTGGTTGGTTGCAAACACTATATAGGAGTAGATAGAGGAGCCTTTTTTTCTGGCTTGTGCCCTGCCGGCGCAGCCAGATTAGTATTACCCAATTTTTTTGGAGCCTCATCTTTTGCATTGTAGGTTACCTGCCTGCATTGTAATAGCTCCAAAAAGTTGGTGATACTATCAGTTTCAATTCTTTGTTCACATACTTTGAGTTTGTTTCCAACAAAGAAACCACAAAAAAAGTTCACCAAACACTACATTTGGAACTTGTGTAGGCCACATCAGCTACTATTAAAGTCTAGTCCACACACACACACTTCATAAAATTAGTGTTTCTTGTACCTGTAACCAGCTGTTCAGGAATAAGCACACTAAGGCCCCCCTTTGTACTTTTTTGCCTATCTTAAGCAGTCTTGCAAGATGAAGAAGGCAGGGAGTAAGGCGCGTGGGCGTGGAGTTTCAGCAGGGAGAGGACGTGGGGATTCTGAAGGGAGAGGACGTGGGGATTCTACAGGTAGAGGACGTGGGGATTCTGGGCCTGCTGCGGGCACCAGTGGATCAGCATCCCCCAGTTTTAGCAGGCAACAGTCCTTTATGCGCAGCTTTGTAGGACCTCAACGTACCCCACTGCTGCGGGAGGAACAAATTGAAGCCGTTGTCGGATGGATGGCAGCTAACGCATCGACTTCAATTACTTCCGCATCCTCTCAGGGTCAGAGCACTGAAGAGCAACCATCTGTCTCTTCACCACCTGCCAAAGTGCCCAGGCAGTCAGAGAGACATGGACAGGAGCCATCACAGTCTCTACTTCTGTTCTCGGAATCTGTTGGCTTGGAAAGAGGGGGCCAGCCAAGCAGCATTCCTGAATGTGAAGAAGAGGGAGTATGCAGTGATGCGCAACTTCTTTGTCCCTCTGAATCTGAAGAGGCGAGTGGGCCAGTGCCTATGGTCAGCACACCTCAGTACGCATCAGATGATGACGAGACTCAGTTGCCACTTTCTGGTGCGTACGGTGCTGGCGAGACAACCCCGGAGAAGCAGCTGTTTGAAGAGGGGAGGGAAGATGATGAGGTCCTTGACCCATCATGGCGTGAGCAACAGGAAGGTGGTGGGAGCAGCTCGGAGGAAGAGATTCCCCTACCGGCCAAAACAGGAGGCAGAGGGAGGGGGAAGACTTGGTTGCCTGTACCCTCCACTTCGGCACCCGTTAGGAGCATTCCTCCTTCCAAAGGCAAACCGGGCGCTCACAAGAGTTGCAGTGCGTGGTCCTTTTTTGACACAGTTGCAGATGACATTTGCTTTGTCAAATGCAAGCTGTGTCATCAGAGAGTCAAAAGAGGGAGAAATGTCAGCAACCTCAATACCACAAATATGTGGAAACATGTGCGCACCAAGCACGAGTTGGAGTTGCAGAGACACCCTGAAGACGTAGGCCAACGTACAGCACCACCTACCACCTCTTCAGTTCGTGTTGGGCCCTCTTCCTCCAGCTCACACACTGCTGGTTCGGCTTCCTCACAGGATCGCCAAGGAAGAACCTCTGCCACTGTTGTCCGGAGACCCTGTCAGATTACACCCATAGCAGCACGTTCCCATCCATCACAGCCATCGGTAGCACAGGCATGGGATAAAAGGCGCCCTTACTCGGCAAACCATCCCCGATCACAGTCTCTGAATGCTGGCATTGCCAAACTTCTGGCAGTTGAAATGCTGTCATTCAGGCTGGTGGACACTGACACCTTCCGGGACTTAATGGCATTGGCAGTCCCCCAATACAACGTGCCCAGCCGCTTTTATTTCAGCAGGCGAGCCGTCCCTGCCCTGCAGAAACATGTTGAGGGCAAAATAAAACATGCGCTACTAAACGCCGTTAGTAGCAAGGTCCACCTGACCACCGATGCGTGGACCAGTAACCATGGACAGGGACGATACCTTTCCCTCACTGCCCACTGGGTCAATGTTGTGGAGCCGGGTACGGATCTGGAGAGTGGCGCTGTACGTGTTCTTCCAACGCCACGGATTGCAGGACTCCAGTCTGTACACATAGACTCCTCCTCCTACTCAAGTTCCTCAGAAACAGCAGAGCAGGAGCCTGTTACGACCGATATGAGCACAGCCGTGGCCAAACGTCAACAGGCTGTACTCAAATTAATTTCTTTGGGGAATCGAAGCCACACAGCGCAGGAGCTCTGGAATGCTATCAAGCTGGAGAGCGATGTGTGGTTTGGGCCAGCGAATCTCCAGCCGGGCTTGGTAGTGTGTGACAATGGCCGAAATCTGGTGGCAGCTCTTGGCCTAGGCAACCTCACACACATCCCATGTCTGGCACATGTTCTTAACTTGGTCGTGCAGAGCTTTCTGAGGGACTATCCGGATCTTGCTGCACTGTTGCACAAGGTCCGCATAGAGTGCGCTCACTTGCGACGTTCCAGCACGGCAAGATCGCGCCTCGCTGCTCTGCAGCGACGATTTGGCCTTCCGGAACATCGCATCATATGTGACCTACCCACCCGGTGGAATTCAACGTTACATATGTTGGAGCGGTTGTGTGAGCAGCAGGCAGCAGTCATGGAGTACCAGCTGCATTAGGCGCAAACAAGTCGCACTGTGCGCCGTTCACACTTCAGCACCATTGAGTGGGCCTCTATGAAGGACATCTGCCTCGTTTTGCGTGCCTTCGATGAATCCACGCGGATGGCGAGTGCAGATCATTATGGGAATGTGGACAGAGCAGGCGACGTTGCCGGACACACATCAGGGGATTAACTGACCGGACTGAACACCTGTAACACAGGAACAAGTGTGGATTGTGCAGACGCCACTTCGGAGCTGTAACTGGCGGGGTTGGAGGACAGGGGAAATACGAAAATCAGTGAAGCCACAGGCCTAAGTGGAGCTTGGTTCAAATTAGTAGTCTACAACCGATCTTAAAATTTCTTCAATGCAGCCTCAGCCTGCTCCGTGCTAGTCCCTGGGCTTCAACACAGCCAGTTGTTGCTCGGAAGTGCCGTCTTCACAGAGTAAAACACTAGCTCCTGTGTTTGTGGGGTTCAGTAACGTCAGCTGTTCCCCTGCTGTTTTGATGGCAATCTGTCCTGCTGCCTCCCAATTGACAGCACATCAGGCCTCAGCCTGCTAAGTGCTTGTCCTGGGCTCCAACATCGCCAGTTGCTGCTCATAACTGACTTTGGCATGGGTACTCCCTCCTGCCCAGCTTGGTTCCAGCCCTGCCTGCTGTTTCCGGGAAGTGTCAATGTCAGTTTGCCACCCCAAGTTGCCATGTCGTGTTGCGGTTGGGTTAGCCGAGGCTAGGGTGCCAGCAGTTTAGGTGCTTCCTATGTGGACTGTGGGTTCTGGTAAGAAAGACTTGTTCCATAGTGCCAGTAGGACAAGCACCCCCTGTAGGACTGTGTGATTCGGTAACTGCGGCCAGCTTGCGGCATGCCAACTTTGCTTTTCAGGGGTAACTTCTGATACCCCTCCGGGTTCCAGCACCGTCAGCTGGTTCTCGTCAGAGCCTTTGGCCTAGGTGCCTCCATCTCGGTATCCGAGTTCCGGCAACGTCTGCTGGTCCTTGGTAGTGCTTTGTAGCACAGGTACCTCCTGCTTAGTAACCGGGTTCCAGCACCGTCAGCTGGTCCTCGGTTGTGCCATTGGCTCTTATTCCTTCTGCTGCCCCTCCGGGTGCCAGCACTGTCAGCTGGTCCTCGCTATTTCCATTTGCTCTTGCAGCTTATGCTACCCCTCCGGGTTCCAGCACCGTCAGCTGGTTCTCGTCAGAGCCTTTGGCCTAGGTGCCTCCATCTCGGTATCCGAGTTCCGGCAACGTCTGCTGGTCCTTGGTAGTGCTTTGTAGCACAGGTACCTCCTGCTTAGTAACCGGGTTCCAGCACCGTCAGCTGGTCCTCGGTAGTGCCATTGGCTCTTGTTCCTTCTGCTGCCCCTCCGGGTGCCAGTACCGTCAGCTGGTTCAAGAGGACAAAGAACAGGAAGACAACCACCAAGATGCAGAACAACAAGAGAGAGAAGACAAAGAAGCATAAAAAAAACAAAGCAGAAGAACATTAAGCATAAGACTAATACTCTGAGCAAATGATATTATCTTATTTATAAGCAGAAGAAGACTAAGCAGTGTATGGGGGTGAGTCCGTTCCTCCTCGTGGTGCCCCTGGAAAAGGCCTGCTGCTGCAGGCCAAACTGAACGCGGACAAATCCTGTTGTAAATCTTTTGTGACAGGCAGAACGGAAGGTGTAAACTTCTAACTTTTCTAGATAACAACTACAGGAATGCCTGACACAAACAAGAATATGATGAAGAAGAATAGGAAGAAGATGAAGAAGTTGAATATGTAGAATAATAATTGTTGAATAAGAAGAATATGAAGAATGTAAGAAAAGGAAGAAGAAGAAGAAGAATTTAAAAAAGGAAGAAGAAGAAGAATGTAAAAAAAGGAATAAGAAGAAGAATGTAAAAAAAGGAATAAGAAGAAGAATGTAAAAAAAGGAAGTAGAAGAATGTAAAAAAAGGAAGAAGAAGAAGAATGTAAAAAAAGGAATAAGAAGAAGAATGTAAAAAAAGGAATAAGAAGAAGAATGTAAAAAAAGGAATAAGAAGAAGAATGTAAAAAAAGGAATAAGAAGAAGAATGTAAAAAAAGGAAGAAGAAGAAGAAGAAGAATGTAAAAAAAGGAAGTAGAAGAATGTAAAAAAAGGAAGAAGAAGAAGAAGAATGTAAAAAAAGGAATAAGAAGAAGAAGAAGGTAAAAAAAGGAAGAAGAATAAGAAAGAAGAAGAAAGAAGAAAGAAGAAGAAGACATACATGTCTGGCAAAATATAAATGAGGCTAACATAGTCAATATCTTTGTAACTCCTAACATCTTTAAAAAAAAAGTTTAATTCCTGCTATTCCATTTGATTGGGCTAAACCTCTATGGCTTTAATGTCTCCTCCAACTCCCACAATACATTCTACATTATTCTTAGTTGTTTTTCTTCATGTAGAATTAACCTACAAGGAAAGAAAGGGTTTTTTTTTAATTCCGATATTTTGGCCCCATTGACTTGCATTGGTTCCCGGTATCGGAATCGGCGATACCGATACTTTTTTTTTTAAGATCGGCCGATCCATTCCGATCCGATATTTTCAAGTATCGGCTGGTATCGCTCAACTCTAGACACAACTGCTGAGAACTGAGGGGAAAAAAGAAAGATTGCCAGGGAATTGCTCACAATGCAATTGCTTGATATATATAGTAGGACCCAATGCAAAAAAAATTGCCTTATTATGTGACAATGAGTCAGTTATGCCAAATGACAAACTTGGCTCTGCTACATCTGTAAGTAAGCTGAATTTAAGCAAAAGCATTATAAATGCAGAATGGTCAAATTGCTGGATGAGCTTCCTGGATGCCCTGGTGCCGGTGTTTGCGCTGTCGCGCTATTGCGCACCAGGACGTACAGCAACGCGACCATCAGGTTTTGGATTTATTTTTTTCTTCTGTGATATTTTATTGGATTGTTTCATTGCAGACAGGGTTTCGCTGTTAATCCACCTTTACTGGGAACCGCCAGATATTTGTGGTATTACTACACAAACATCTTTAATCCACAGCTCTTGCTAATACATGGGGGTTCTGGGCAGGTGACCCCCTCGCAATGATGGGTATACAGGGTTTATCTTCATGAGACATTTATTTTGGTTTCCTTTCTGTGATAGTGTCATGGTTGGCACTTGCTATGTGGTGGGGGCCCTCTGTGTGACTGTTTGATGGGGGCCCTCTGTGTGGCACTGTTTGGTTGGGACCCTCTGTGTGGTGCTGTTTGGTGGGGCCCCCAGCCCCTTAGGGATTATCAGCGACCAAAGGGGCGGCAAATTTTGCGACCGCCCCAGGCGCCACAAACCGTTGCTACGCCACTGGGTGTATGCACTCTGCGCCGCACATCACGTTCCACCGGAAGTGACGTGCTGTAAGCTGACCGCTGGAAATGACTGCTGACCTCATTTCCGGAGGTCAGCTTATAACATGTCACCTCAGGAGGAGGTAATCGTTCGGGTCTCCGCAGGAGGACAGAGATGCGGCGGCGGGGCATCAGCACTCCATACAGCGCTCCATTTTTTTCTGTTTAGAATTATTATTTATGAAACAGTATGATCAGCAGTGCTAAATGGGTGCGGTTGGGGCGTGGATATGGGCGTGACTACTAAAATGGGTATGGATAGGGGCGTGGCCTAAAATTTGCCACGACGCGTGTAGCGCACTGCAGCCTTTGTCCCTATTTGCCTTCTTCAAAAGTTGGGAGGTATGCATCAAGGGCAATGAGGTTGCCCATCCACGTACGGGCAAAGCTTACCCCATCAGAGAATTCCTCACATGTGAATTGAGCTTTGTGGTATACCTCATTAAGTGTCCCTGTGGTTTGCTCTATGTGGGCGAGACCACTCAAGCAGTTAGAGATCGTATCTCTAGCCACAAATCGACCATCAGATGTGGGAAGGTTTGGCTGCCATTACCGGCTCATTTTAAGGAGGCCAAATACAACGTATCTCAACTGAGATTTCAAATAATTGAGAAAGTACCGAGACCCAAGAGAGGGGGTAACCGTATCCGCCTGCTCAAACAATGTGAGACATTTTGGATATATACTCTAGACACTTTGCACCCCAGAGGTCTCAACCGTGAGATAGATTGGATAATGTATTTTTTTCCCTAGACCCATTGAATTCTTGTTCTTGTCGATTTATCCATAGAAATTCCCTGGCTGTAAGACCATTTTTTCATTATCGAGGTGTTTGTTTCAATTTTTTTACGTACTTTTTTATCTCTCCCACCCCTCATTCTCCATTTCCTCCATTTTCTCTCCTTTTTTCAGTTTGGACTCCTACTTACAATTTATTTGATTTGCATTTATCTAATCTTTGTCAGTATAAGTTTTATATTGCATATTCACCCTGTATTCATGGCAATATTGTATGCATATGTGCATGATGTCGTTCATTCCACATCTATCTATGCCCAGCCCCCGTTCTCCATTACAGGCTGATTTCACATAAGGCTTGTTGCTGAGCGACGCTGCCTCTGCAGTCCGCGCAGATGCCGGTGTCCTTCAGTATTTCCGGTCATGTGACCGGCTGGAGCTCTGTTTTAAGAGCGCTCCCTTTCAAACAGAACTCAGTCACCGCTGGGACACAGAAGTGTCTGCACCCTCCACTGCGCCACCAATGAATGTAAGTAATACTGCTCAGCACTACCACAATATAGTGCTTTTTGCTCTCCCATGGAAGCTGTTTAACTCTTATCACCACTCATGTTTATCCAGCAAGCCCATACTCAATGGAGAGCGGTTCCTCCTGAACCCACTGCATACACTGGGCATTGACTCTAAGGGGCCCGTTACACATAGCGATATCGCTAGCAATATCGCTGTGACATCACTGATTTCGCTTATACTTACCTCCAACCGGCTCCCCTGCTGGTTATCGCTGGTCGCGCGAGAACGTCCTGGACCATTTCTCATTGGGCGCTTCCTGCTGGCTCCGACAAGCGACGCGTGGACTCAGGCGGGAGGATGTCAGGATCGCCGCGTCTGACAGGTAAGTAGCAACCCCCGACCACTGCGACCACTTAGCGATGCACCAGCGATCCTTATCGTTGTCGGGATCGCTGGTGCATCGCTAAGTGTAACGGTACCCTAAACTGGTATTTATAGCCATTGTTTGGGCAACTACTACCTCCATCCTCCACGTCTTGGCTTTGTAGATCTCATTTGACAGTATGATTCTCCCATTTGCTACGTGCTGCACACTAATGTTCTATTTTTATTACTCCACTGTTGTACATATAAGCACCTTCAGATCTATAAGCCTTTTCAGCCAACATTATTACGGTTAATGCTTCCTTCTCTATCATCTACAGGACCCAATAGGCTCTGACATATCATATTGCGGTGACACTACTTACCTGGTTTTCCCGTGCTACTTTTTTGAAAAGGGTATGCCTCTTTTTTCATTTCTTGTTGTAACAACACCTCTGTACCTTGAACATGTCCGCCATTCTTTAACCCTTTCTCCATGTTTTGTGGATACCTCTCTCTGGAGATATTTCCCAATACAGTTGCTTTTAAATCAACCTACATTTTGGAGATGTTTATTGTAAATATTGTATATATTTCTCTATGGTTTTTCTTATTGTTGTTTTTCCTTTTTTTTTTTCCAGCGACTAGATGATAAAGGCCAATGATTGGCCGAAACGTCGTTTAAATTGTCGCTTCACCTATCAGCAATAAACTCACCTGAAGCATTATTTTTCTTGTACGTGTGCAGTGATTTTCTCTGAACTTTTGCACTCTGTTCACAGCACTGTTGCAGGTCATCCTTGTAGAGTCCCACCCACGTTATCGACAGTATGACGGATATTAGTAAAAGTAAAGGGAATCTTTCACCAGGTTTTTGTAATGTAATCTGAAAAAGCACAATGTAGGCGAAGAAAGCCTGATTCCAGAGATGTATCACTCACTTGGCTGCTTCCTGTAGCTTTGATGCAATCACAGTTTTATCTGCTGCAGATCTACCAGTTCACTGAATGTGAGGCCTTGCTTAACCACGCCCACAACACTGATTGGTTGCTTTCTGTATCCACTTTGCATAGACAGAAAGCTACCAATCAGTATTGGGGGCGTGGTTGGACTACCTGGCAGCAAGTTTACTAGTCCTCAAGAGATAATTTCCTGCTTATAAAATAGTGATTTTATTGAAACTACAGAAAATAGCCCAGCAAGTGATACATCACCGAAATCAGGGTCTCTGTCTCTACATCATGCTACTGGCAAAGACCTGGTGTCAGATATCTTTCAAGGTCACAAGAAGACTTACAATACTCAGTATTACAGTCTGACATATCCCAGAAGGTTTTTTTTTTGTTTTCTTTGCTAGTGAAGAACATTTTGCTGAGCATATTTCACATTTTCTAATATATTTTTTCTAAATACAATGGGGAGGAAATAAAACATTTGCCTTCAGAATATATACGCAGTGCTGCATTCTCAATTTATTTCCAGTATATATTACAAAGCAGAGGCAGATCCCTGGTGCCTGGAGCTGTACTGCCACTAATGTAGGGTTCATTGCTTGTGACCCACAAATAATTCTGGTTTTCTTTTCCTACCACCATCATGTTACTGGAAGGTGAGACCTTCATATATCTAATTGCATTATTACTTCCCATTGCTTTTACTGTTTTTACGTATACAGAATATCTGTCAAATTTTGATATTTAAAATATAATAAATAAGTCTATTAAATAATTAATGGCAGGACATCACTGTATGGAGGGGGATCTGGATTTGTCCTCTCGTGAGAATAAACATCAACAATCAGACTGTACAATTTAGATAATTACAGTGATGAGATGATTATAGCGTTTTATTGTTTTCAGATAAAGTACAACTGACAAATAATATGAGGCCACAGACTTATAGTTACACCACCACTGAATTACAGCGCTGATTCTTTTTTTTTATTGAAATACCTTTAACTTTTTGTTCCTGTTGACTGCCAGAAAATTCAAAATTTCCGTAGCTTGTTCCTTAAAGAGGTTGTTCACTACTTGGACAACCCCTTCTCATTCCTCATGTTTGACTCTGTTAAAATAATAAAGCTTAGGCCGGGGTCACACATGCAAGAAACTCGGACGAGTCTCACATCTTAATACCCGGCACTCGGGAGCGGAGAGTCCGGCTGCATGTATTTCTATGCAGCCGCACGCTCCTCTCCCGAGTACCACGGGCAGTGCCAGGCAACATTAGTGTTGTGTTTTGTTTTTATTATTCATCAGTTGCCATGGGTTTACCGTGACAGAGGAGCCAGAAGACCACAGGGTCTGATTTCTCTGACTCCTGCACTGTTTAGAAGCACTTCACCTTCATATTAAACTGTGTAAATTTCTTTATGCAGTTCAGAGGTTAATCTGCACAGCTGAGAGCTCCTGGAAGCTTTCCTGCATTAAGGCTCTCAGCTGTGCACTGTTAGCCTTTCCCATCTCCTATATAAACCAGGCCCTGGCTAGCACTCATTGTCAGAGTAGCTTATGCTGCATGGCTGGGAGGTTGTTGATGGTTATTGGAGTAGGCGTTTGGTGGATTTATCTGTGACTGTTGCTAGATTTTGAGTGTTTGATAATTCCCTTTTTTCTGTACTTCGGTTTAACCTCAGCCTTCTGTTGTTTATGTGTGCATATGTGCATGATTGGTATTTTCCTTTATCCATGTTCATATTACCTTGTTAGTCTGGTTGGTGTATTATGGTACACTACTACTCCTCTTCTCTGGGTGGGGGAAGTGTACAGACTGAGGGCAAATTCAGGAGCTAAGGTAAGGTACATGGCCCCGGCATCTTCACCATCAGAAGTAATCTGGGGTACAGGATGAGCTGTTGTGCCTCTAGCATTAGGGACAAGGAATGAGCCCCTTGTCCTGGGACACCCGAGAACAAAGTCATGACATCAGTATTGTATTATTAGGTCAATATGTGGTGGTAAAATGTGGTCTGGTCATGGGGTAACAGCATTTCTCCCTTGTACATGGTATTATTTGGTCACTACCTGGTGGTAAAATGTGACCAGGCCATGGTGGGTCACCCTCCCAGGGCTGTGGGGTACTCTGTACTGGGCCGGTCTTTCGGATGGGAATGTCACAGCAGCGGTGACCCAGTCCGTGGCCCTGGGCGCCCAAGTAAAAGGGGGATTGAATGGTGTTTGTAGTGGAAATGAATAGTTCGTGACGCCACCTGTGGTGTTCGGCAATGAAGATGTAAGCCGACGCTGCAGACAGATCCTCTGGGACAGATGGTGTGGTGCAGCAGAGATGTTATAGCCCTCCACAGGCAGGGTTGTAGTCTCAGGGCAGAGTAGGTGAAGTGACACGTAGATGGTGTAGTGTCAGGTGCAAGAGATGTAGCAGTGTGGGGCAGGTTGGTGCCGGAATAAGTGGAGGACACCAGGGCATGTAGTTCCAAAGCTTTACTCACAGTCTGTTGTACAAACAGGTGCCTGCCTCCGTGCCGTGTCCTCCGGGTCAGGGACTCAGTCAACCCCCAGGCC
Source organism: Dendrobates tinctorius (assembly GCF_039654945.1). Lineage (NCBI taxonomy): Eukaryota > Metazoa > Chordata > Amphibia > Anura > Dendrobatidae > Dendrobates > Dendrobates tinctorius. The sequence continues at coordinate 11,025,817 of NW_027361677.1, forward strand.
AGATAGAATACTCCCTTCCAACACTCTGCTAATATGTGCCTTTCTGAACGTCTCCTCTTATAGTGCCTTTGAGTGAAGTACTCCTAGTACTGAGTTACACTGGAGTTCCTCCTGTCAGATGTTCTTATGAACCCTACTTGTACAGCAGACAGCTGTAGCCTGCTTCGGGGACTTATTGCTACTAAGTCCCGGCTCACTATCCAGTTGCTGTTGTGCCCCCAAGTCTTGTGTGGGAATAAAGTGGTCACTACTTCTATTCCTCCGGTGTCTGCTGCAGGACCATTAGTATCCATACAACCTCGGGGACCGGGCCCCGGCCTTGCGCTTAGAACTTCTAGGAAGGGTTCTCTTCTAACCCACGTCCCCTGTTCTCTTTTACTCCTCACGTTCCTTACTAATCCTTTCTTTCTATGGAGAATCAGGCTTTCAGTCTTTGTTGCTCTCTCTCTCTCCCGTGCCAGCAGAACCAGGTCACTGGGATCTGCTGCAGCACTTCCATCCATCTATCCCTCTCTCCGGGGATGATCTTCTCTCCAGCTCTCCAACCAACTGACTAACTGTTGTCCTAAACTCTTCCCGCTCCTTGTAATGTAAACTAACTTCACCCACCTCCCAGCACGTTTCGTGTTCCAAGCAGGGAGCCACCAATGGGTGCTTTGCTATACTCCAAGCAGGGAGCCGCCGAAGGTGCTTTGCTACACTACTTTGTGGTGTGGGGTGCAGGTGTTGGAGTGTGGCCAGGAGTCTCCACCTTACCTGGATGGTGGGATAACACACCTCAGGAGGAGGTGCAGTACCTCTGTGGCGACTGAGCCTCAGGGGCGCCACAATGGTATGATGATATTTGACTCTTGTATGTGGTATTACTGATCATTTTAAATAATGTATGTGACATATTACCTAAAAGAAAAATGAATAAAAATATACCTAAAAAAGAGTATTCGATATTTTAAAGATTTTAGATTAGGGCCCGGCCAAAAGAGTCTACCTTGTTATGGTGGCAGGCTTAAATGAATCTTTTGGCAAAAATAAATGCTGATGGCTATATATGTGATCTGGTGTTCGATGGGAAAATGTTAATTTCCAGTGGTGCAGGAAGTGGTGCAGAAGTGGAGTTTGCCAGTATGGGGCCCTGAAATTCCTGGTGGCAGCCCTACGTGGGAGGCTTCATCCAGCATGACCGGCCGGAAAGCTATGCATTGATAGCACCAGGAACCTTGGCCATGCTAGCAGCCTGAACAGCTACTGCGGTAACATCCACAGCTGAGGTTGGACGCTCAAAAGCTGACAACCTGCCCTCCAGCTGCTGGATGTATCACTGTAGTCGCTGTTCGTCTGCCATTACTACCAGACCCTGGCGCTATTTTAATGTTAAGGCTGGTGGAACGCACCAAATAATATAAATATGGTAATAAGGTGCGTTCGCAGCCCAGGGTCCACCGTGCAGAGATGTTAACTGCTGCTCGGTAATGGCGGACACTAAATGGCGGTATCGCACTGGACACGAGGGTTAAACACCACCCCGTCTCCAAGACTTTACACGTGCTGTGCCAATTCTTTGTAATGCACTTCCTAGGTCAATACGATTAGTCCCCAATCCCCACAATTTTAAGCGTGCCCTGAAAACGTATTTATTCAGACTGGCCTATCGCCTCAACACATTAACCTAATCTATCCCTGTGTGGCAGAGCCAAAAGTTTTACCATAACCAGGTTCCCCGCATCATGTTCCCACATGCTTTATGCCTCCATTAGCCCTCTGTGTCTGTACTGTTACACACTTAACATTATGGCTGGTTCATACAATCAGGGCAACTGTTACCACCCACCTTTCGTGTCTCCCCTTTTTTCCTCATAGACTGTAAGCTTGCGAGCAGGGCCCTCATTCCTCTTGGTATCTGTTATAATCTATGTGATTATTGTTATGCTGTAACGTCTATTGTCTGTACAAATCCCCTCTGAAATGTAAAGTGCTGCGGAATATGTCGGCGCTATAGAAACAAAACTTATTATTATATTATAAGTGCAAAGTGCACAGTGGCGTACAGGCAAGCCACTACTAGGCGCTGAAGCTAGTCCCTGACTCTTCCTCCTACCTGCACTATCAGCCTAGGCAATAACTGGCAAGGCTGATCAACACATGCGTACCAGGGGTAGGGGTCTCATAATGAGTCATTCACCAGAGACATTCATATGTGCATACAACACTCACGCCACATGGTCTATACTAGCGCACGGCCTTGCGATCCTTTTATAACCGCAGCCTTCCAGGATCTTGCTGATGGTCCAATCCGAGCTGCTTGAGGACCTGAGCATGTGACTTCTGATCAACAATAGGCATGCTCAGATGGAGAAAAGCAGGACTTAGTCCCAGGAGCTTCTGCTCGCTGCTCACCAATGCTGGATGCTACAGCTGAACCTGAGGTGGCAGAAGCAACCAGATGCATAGCATTAGCCTAAACAAGATGCTGGGACCGACGTCTCCGCTGAGCAGGAACCCCTGTGGCTGAAGAAAAATGGGATACCACAGAGGACATGGCCTGAGACTCCCCCTGTACATTATCAGAGTCTACATCCCCCCTCCACCAAAAATGCCATTCCAAGATCGCAGTTCCAAAGGGTATCTAGAATTGTGTCTGATAATACCACCCGTTCTGAGCACCTCAATGAGATATCCAGAAGATTTGCAGAAAGGTGCTACCGTCCTTTTATACTCCATGAAGCAAGGTCCCAAAGAATATCCCCACAGAACAGATCTACCTACCGTATCCAGTTTGTCCACTCTTTTCATCGCTTCTCTTATATCCTCCATAAATCCATTAGGAAAAACTGGCATCTTCTCTCCACCGCCCATCCTGACATTCCAGAATTCTAACATCCATTTCTACCATGTTTTCAGAGAGCACCAAATCTCAGGGACAGTCTAGTTAAAGCCGATATAGGCACCAGACTTAACAAATCTCAACGCTTTCTACAAAGACCCAAGACCGGCACTTTTCCCTGTCTTCACTGTATGCAGTGCAGTAATGTCCTCAAAAGGTAACAAGTCCCACCATCCTCTTACTGGGAAAAGTTTCCCAATACATGAGTTCTTCACTTGTGACACCTAATTGGTCATATACCTCATAAAATGCCCGTGCGGACGACTAAATGTTGGCGAGACTACCCAGGCAATTTGTGATAGGATATCTAAACATAAATCCACTATACGGTGTAAAAACCTTTTGCTCCCCATTCCTTTCCATTTTACCAGTTTTGGTCACAACATCTCTCAGCTACAATTCCAGGTTATTGAACATGTCCCACAACCCAGACGAGGTGGCAATAGGATCACCATCCTTAAATGCCGTGAAGCATTTTCGATACACACCTTGGAAACACTCAAACCCAAAGGCCTGAATCGTGATTATAATTTACTATCTTTTGTATAATACCATGTTTTCAGGTTTCTCCATACCAGGATAATGATGACGACTATATCTGTATGTATGATGACTAATTTTTGTCTCTTTCTCCTTAGAGTCACTTATACTGATATGGTCTGCACTTATGGCTCTTTTCGGACTGCACTCCATCTTACACTGTGTGTCTCCCTGGAGAACCTCACTACTACCATCCATGTCCATTCTATGTATCCTTATCGGATGTTTTTCTTATTTCCTCATATGCATTATTGTCCACTATACCACTTATATATATGGTATATTTCCTCCCCACATAATGTAAACAAACCTCCCATTGCAGTCTTACACTCCTAATGCCACAATGGCCCCTAGTTTTACCCCTATACTCCTCGCATTCTCCTCTCCCATACCGCTAATAAAGATCACATATAAACCCCTTTCATTTTAGTTTAATGCTCCCTTATTGCGGTGAAACGCACACTTGATTATGATGGAGCGCATGGAACATCTTATTTCCGCTGACGTCATCATCTAGTTCTCGCCCATTGGCCCTACCTCTGTGCTCGTCAGGGCTTTAGTCCCGCTCATTCTTCACTTATCCTAGCGCGCTGCTGTCCCCTCTGACAAGCGGTGGAAATCCGCGTCCAGGAGGACCAGGCTCACGCTCTCCCTGCCATGTGTTAAGGTAATTCCTCTAACTACCGCACAGTAGTGTTCACTACTATTTGCACCTAGCATAACTTACCGCAAGCTAACAGCATCTCATATGGCATTTGCCTTACAGATTCATCTGCCTCTTAGCAGTACATGAACTTTTGGTATGTATCAGGCAATGACACTATTTTCCCTGCCTCAATCTCTACACCTCTAACAGTGTCACCCATCTTCCCTGAAGGCTTCATAGGACATTTACAAGACGCCCTCCATTAACTACATTTAATATTTAGCACGGTACGTCCTAATCTTCTATCCTCCTAATCTGACCATTTCAGTAATATTTTTGGTCTCTGAAATTAAGTTGTATGCTATGTACTGTTTATACCATTATGACCAGAATTTATTCTCTGTATAGACCATTTGTGTTTGTTTATTTTTTCACTTGATGACGGTCTAAACTGACCGAAACGTTTTCTGGCACTACAATAAATTGTTCCACTAAGCACTAGGTTGAGTGCCAGGTTTTCATTTTATCATATATGGTTTGGGAACCTACCTCGGCACCATTACAGTTGAGCACACGGTGTTTTCTCCTAGACGTATCCCCCTGTGCAGTGGCGGGAACTCGACGCCTAACACATGGTGTAGTTATCCACTAAAATGGGAGTAAAAGGAGGGGGAATCTATGGATTTTCTTAAATTAAGCTCACCTGACTCGCAAATTCCCCCTTTGTCAAGTCTGGAGCAATGCTTGAATATTATTGCTCAGTAGTAGTTGTCTGTTGCTTTTAAAGAAGTCCATATCTTCCCTTAATTCGCAAACTTAGTTGTCAAAATCAGAAGACAGAAAAAGAACCAAGGAAATAAGTACTATCAAACCAAACCATTCAGTTACAATTGGATGCCTGGAAATAGGAGACTTGTTTGGGATTGGTTAAGTCTTCTTTGGTTACATGGATGGTGAGAACGTGCTCAGAAATATGGTGCAATGTCCTGCAATTTTTTGAAAATAGGGAAGAAAAAAATGTACTCGTCACGCTAAGTTTTCTTGGGATCACAAGAACAACTTCTTTTGGTGGTTAGAAATGTTGGGGTGTCAAACTGACCCTGAATAGGGTCTAAGTTTAATTTTTACTAAGGAGTCTCCATTTAATGTTTCTTCTTGAAACTGAACTGGATTTTAAGTAAATCTCATACATATTCTAGTAATATTGCTGAGGGACATCTAAACAAATTGTGTAAAAAAAAAAATATATATACAAATACTAGGCCATTTTAAAAGAACACATTATATCTTTTATATTGTTCCACTTTCAGCATTGGTACTATTGGTTAATGAAACATTTTATTAGCTCTTGATCCAAATGGTGGGGCACCACATTGTGTCTTTTGGTGGCATTGAGAATCATGCACCAAGGCATCAAGGTTAAGGTTAACCGGTGACTTTACAGATCATACTTGGCCTGGCAAGTTTGTAGAAGAATGGAAAGTAATGCAAATTGGATCCACATTACTTTCCTTTGCTTAGAAGAAGTTATGTTCTTACTATTTTGGGAACGTTGAGCTGGTGGGGCAGAGATATGCTTCCAAGTAAGTAGTGAAGACTTCCGCTGAAAATTCCTTAGAAGCAAAGTACAGATAATAGAAAATGGCATCCATAAGAACAAAGAAGCCAAAACAGTCTCTTGGTAGGAGAAAACATATGACAGACCTAGAGGCTGCTTCAAAGCTGCTGTCATTACAGCGTCTGCCAAACAGCCAGATGCTCCCGCTATGAAATATTGTGTGTGACTTGGCAGAGTCCCTAAAGTGAGTGCATTTCAGACTGAACAGAAGGACTGGTTTAATATAATATGGTTAGGTATATGGTCACCTCATCATGAAGGATTTGAGAGTACGTTTTTACAGATATATCTGCAGGATGTCACAATATCATCCGCTCTTTGTCTGTACTACAACAATGTCTCTCGCTTTCGTTATTTTACGTACGCCATCTATTTCTCTTTGGTACAGTACCTGCGATCCCATGCTTTCAAAGCTTCCCAGGGGCATCTTGCTGTAATATGTAAAGTTGTTATCGAGAGCCGACTTGTAAGAAGTAAACTGAGCTGAGGAGCCTATAAATAAAGATGCCTTCAGTTCTTATCAGGTTGCCTTTATCAGGTACTGTGGTTCTGCCTCAGGATCCTTTAGGGAATATGCTTATAATTAGAGTTAGCTATAGGCTTATGTCTTTATTTGCAGACTTAGTTTTCTAAAAAGCTTCATTGGCAAGCATAGCGTAGAGGGTACAGGGGTAAACAGTTGCGACCTGTCCTCCTGATGCCTAAGTGGCTCAAGGACCTATCTATTACATAAGAATCCGAAATGACTTAGGTTTAGCCATGCTATTTTGGAACCTCCTTACATGGTATAATCCTTGTTTCTACCACTTTGCTAATAAATGGTGTGACAGGGTCACTGGTGCCATACGTGAGGGGAGATGTGTCGCAAAGGTGGCTTTCCTGCGTGATGTGAAAGCCATAAGTGTTTTCTCCAGCATGATATGTGCTGAGAGCAATCCAGTCGCTATATGGGCCTAGCTTTCATGGTGGGTAGGTCAGAGATGGGCAGGCGGCCTACCCACCATATCTCCACCTCCAGGGTGTGGCTGGAGGGAGTTCAATGTCCAGCTAGGTTATTTTTTCTCGATCTGTTTTGTGTGGAGGAAAGGAAGCTTTCATACTGAAGCTCCAGAGAGAGCTGCCATAAGTCATGTCCCAGAAGTACAGGGCAGGGCTGTGTATGAACCGTTCACTTGTTTTTGAGCCAGAAAGGTTGTTTTTCTGTTAACAGTTTGGATTTTTGGTTTATGAAGTAATAAACCATCCAGAGACTTTAACCAAATGTGGTCCTGTGTCAACCTCAAGGAGCAGCTAAGTGAGCCAACCTTCCACAAGGGATTACACTAAAGACCTCCATACATTTTTGGAAGCACTTGTCCGTCCTCCAAGTATGTCGCCTGGCTTTCTCATAGATAGGAGTGTTTGCTCTACTGAATGATTCTGTATTCTCTATGAGAGAGCTGGTGCCAGACATCTCTGGCAGCAGCTTATCTGTTAGAGACCAAAACATTCGGCAGTCCAAAATTGGATAAGCCAGATCTTTGTCTCCTCGGGCCCCCATACACATTAGATGTCCAAACCCATGAATGTCATAGGGTTCAGTCAACATTAGGGTAATGTATTTGGAGGCTTTAAGGTTGTAAGTTATCACCTATCTACAGGACTCTGTCATACATTCCTGAGTCTGCCAATAATCCCAATAACAGGTCTATGGAGTCAACATACACACCAACATTCCATTATTGCCTATGGAAAAGCCAAAAGCTGGATTTAGTGGATCATTTTACTTGGTTATTTCTGCAGGTCATAAAGGGAATGAAAGGAGAGGTAGTGCACATTCTTGACTAATAATCGTTTCAAGAGTGGGACCTCAGAGTCCTGTTCTTGGGAGCAGTACGGGTCTCAGTAACCAGCAAATTATCACCTGCACTTTAGAAATCTTGGTATGATCACATTAAATATAATAAACAAGAACTAGAAAGATACATTTCAACCAACAATGGCTTCTATCAATGACATCTGTTTTAGCGAGTGCCGGCAAGGTCTATGAAAAGATTAAAGAGGCTACACAGGACAACATCGCCTTCAATCTTCCTATAACACTCCTGGCACATGCTACTACAGATATCATTAATAAACACTTAGTGGTTGAAACTTTGCCCAAATTTCTGTGATATTTTATTAAATAATTTCAATTCAGCAAGAGATACTGTAAGTGAAGTCCTAAAGTTACATAATTTTTTGCGGCAATCAGCACACAACAATTTAGCTCAAGCCATAACAGTTTTGGAAAATGCCAAAAACTGGAGTGATAGAGGCTTCAGATCTACCATAGCTCTTCAGCCTCATTAGCTTATCAATTGTAAAACTGATTTCTCAGTAATGGAGGAACAATTTTTCAGTGGCTTACTCGGGACTACATTTTCTTCTCTAACAGATATCAAATGCTTGACCGCTGTCTTATAATAAATTGCTAAATAGTTAACTGGCATATTTAGCCTCGCTATGTCTGTGGTATTACAAAGGAAATTTTAGAAACAACCACTCAACCTGTATTCAACCTCTAAACCAGGAAATCTGTTCCCGCATTTTGTTTCAGGGCTCTTGTTGCCATGTTCACAGTTTTACAAAAGCCACAAGATTCAGATAAGTCAAATGCAATGGTGAACCATAATACGGACTCTCGCCCTGGGAGCCTTTAACATATGCAATTAAAGAAAATCAATTCTTCCTGTCGGATTGCAAGAGGACGCCAAGCCACCTTGGCGCTGTTTTGACTGGGGGAATAAGGAGACAAGTTATCAGGTGGCATTTCCAAACCGCTACATGTCCCTGCTGATTGTGAAGGGAATCCTTAAAACGATGGTAAAGGGTGTTTAGGAATCTAAAATGTAAGAACTCGAAATATATTTTTGCTTCTCTTCTTTCGAAAGAAAAACAACAAAATCATACATTTCCATACATCTACACAACACATTGTGAATATACACTGCCCAAAAAGTTAAGGGAAAAATTGCACGTCAGTCCATTAAACTTCAAAAGTATCAATCTGTCTAATATAGAAGCATACGCAATTCTAAATTAATTTCCTCCATTTTGGAACACATGAAAGTGATAACAAGAGAACTGGAGAGGAATAGTAAGATAACCCTCAAAAGAGGACTGCTGCTCCTGCCGGCGATTCAGCAGCTTCCGCTGAAGTCACATTGATAGAGTAGTGACTATTTTTCCGCTCGGCTCTGTTAATGTGACGTGACTGGTGATGACATGCTGATTGACAGCCGGCTCCCTGCTGCCTAGCTGCGGGGAGCTGGCAGTCAGTCAGCATGATAATAGCAGTCATGCCCCGTTGACACAGCAGCTCAGAAAAAATAGAGCTGCACTGTTGATGAGGAGCAGCTGAATTGCTGGCAGGAGAGGTCCATGACCAGTGCCAATCTGTGCCACTCGAGGGTTGAACAGGCAGCCAGGTAGTTGCCTCTGTTAGAAACTGCTAGTTAGTTTTTAAGCCTAGAGTAAAAAAATAAAGTCATGGGCAACCTATTTAACAATAATAATAATTTTTATTTATATAGCACCAACATATTCCGCAGCGCTTTGCAGTTTAACAGTATCTAAACACAAGTTATAAGTAACAACGTTAACAATACAGTAATTAAAGCACAATAAGACGACCCTGCTCGTGAGAGCTTACAATCTACAATGAGGTGAGGGAGATACAGAGTACAGGTGTGTATTTACAATGGTGTATTTACAATGATGGTCCAGCCGTCTTGAGGGAGTGAGGGATGGATGGATAGTGAATGGGCTACACACGCACACTAACACATAGAATGACTTTGATTAGTGAATGTGATAGGCTGCTCTGAACAAATGTGTTTTGAGGGAGCGCCTGAAACTATGCAAATTGTGGATAGTCCTAATTTCATGAGGTAGAGCATTCCAGAGGATTGGCGCAGCGCGGGAGAAGTCTTGGAGTCGGGAGTGGGAGGTACGGATTAGTGCAGAGCTTAGTCGGAAGTCGTTTGCAGAGCGCAGGTATTTAAGGTTGCTTAAGTTGTCTCGCTTCTTCAGGGTGATGCATCCATTCGTGCCATCAAAAGAAGGTTTGTTGGAGGTCCTGCTACATCCATATAATACATGAAAAGTACACAGATTTCCTTAATTTGTCCTGTGGAGGTGCTGCAGAGGATTTAAAGATTTGCCGCCAGCAGAACTCTATGTAAATACCTTATCATTAGAGGAACTTTGTAATAAAATAAAAAGAACAGCATGTTTAATTGATATAATTTTCCGCATGACTAGTACCTACAAAACCAATAAAAATCCAAAAGTAATAAACGGTGTAATAATTTCATTAAATTGATTAATAGAAGTCAAAATTGTGATTCGGAATTCCTCAGCCGCACATGAGATACTAAATGCTTTCAAATTCAGCTGTGTAATTGTCCAGAATTTACACATTACACGTTCATTGCCGGTAAATCCAGCGTTCAACAGAGAAGTCCCTGTAGAGATCTCTCGATACCACTTCATGGGTTCAAGTCTGGTGTTCAAGATGGAGGACTATCAAGCCTGGAACAGGCAGTTCTGTATGGCAACACAGCTGAAAATAAAAGAAGAGCGTCTTAATGGGAATCGGTCAGGTTGGATAACACTATTAACCTGCAGATATATAGAGTCAATCTGTAGGTTAATAGCATTATGACGGTGCCTTGTCACACAACTGATAGTGCAGCTCCTGGGAGAAAAAGTGGCTTATTTCTCCTGCGAGCTGCTTTTATTACGATGTACCTACATAATAAGTTTTGTAATTTTTGAAGTCATTGCCCTACTTCTGGACTCATTACCAATTCTTTTGTTCTTTTCTTTTTGTGCTAATCCGAGAGCAGCATAATGTAGACACCGAAGCCCAGATTCTAGCAATGTGTCACTTACTGGGCTGCTTGGTGTAGTTTTGATAAAGTCACTGTTTTATCATAATTATATATACATAATGTAGCAATTTGTCATAATCATATCAGAACACTCTTACACTTGCTGGAACACATACTGTACCAGTGGATAAAGTGAATTAACACACGAGGGTGCACTATTCCACCTACTCTAAAGGACTTCCTAATCAAATATTTCATTAAAAAAAAAAGCAGTGGTGCACATGAAATTGTACAATAGTACTGATAGTGCTAAAGGAGTTCTCCTGAAATAGAAAAATGACTTAAGAAAATGTCTTTATAAATAAATTATTAAGTATCCTTAGATAGCATCAGTGGAGTAACTAGGATTTTATGGGCCCCAGGGCAGAATTTGAACTTGGGTCTTCATCAGCATTTTGTTCAAATGTATGGGACCCTATAATAATAAAAAGCTGCTCACACTAATATCTCCTCTGTCTATCTGACTTAATACTGAATATAACAGGGATGCTGAGGTAAGAAGAGGCTGCTCACACTGTTGTCCACACGGTCTATCTGACCTAATACTGAATATACCAGGGATGCGGAGGTAAGAAGAGGCTGCTCACACTGCTGTCCACCTTATCTATCTGGTCTAATAATGGACATATCAGTAGTGCTGAGATAAGAAGATTCTGCTCATATTGCTTTGCACCCTGTCTATCTGACCTAATACTGGAGATAACAGTGGTGCTGAGGTAAGAAGAGGTTGCTCACACTGCTGTCCGCCTTATCTATCAGATCGAATACTGAAGATACCAGGGGTGGTGAAGAAAGAAGAGGCTGATCAGACTGCTGTCCTCCCTGTGTATCTGATCTAAAACTTGGAATGCCAGGAGTGCTGGGGTAAGAAGAGGCTGCTCACACTGCTGTCCACCCTGTCTATCTAATCTAATACTGGAGGTATCAGGGGTGCTGAGGTAAGAAGAGGCTGCTCACACTGCTGTCCATCTTGTCTATCCCATCTAATACTGGAGATACCATGCGTGCTGATTTAAGAAGAGGCTGCTTGCACTTCTTTCCATCTTGTCCATCTGATCTAATATTGAATATCAAGGGATGCTGGGCTTAAGGACAGGCCACTCACACAGTTGTACACCCTGTCTATTTGATGTAATACTGCAGATACCAGTGGTGCTGAGGTAAGAAGAGGCTGCTCACACTGCTGTCCACCCTATCTATCTGATTTAACACTGCAGATACCAGGGTGCTGAGGTAAGAAGAGGCTGCTCACACTGCTGTCCACTCTGTCTATCTGATCAAACACTGGAAATACTAGGGTCCTGAGGTAAGAAGAGGCTGCTCACACTGCTGTCCACCCTGTCTTTCTGAAAATTAAATGGCTATCTCCAGGCACAGCGGATGAGCTTCCTACTCCACTTTCTCACAGTCATCTGTACTAAGATGCTACTAGCTAGTGTTACAAGACAGTGGCCAGTTTAATTCTATAATGACTACCTCCATAGACAAAAAAATATTTAAGTTCGGCTAGGAATTTTTTTTTATTATTTACAATTCCTTTAGTTATTTATTGTATATTTTTCTACTCCCAGAAAACCCATTTAAGTAATACTTACTGTATATAAACAAAAAAACTCCCTAAAACGTGTTAAGGTTTGTATTCCCTATATAAATCAATATTTTTTAATTTGTCACTTATTTATATAGAAAATAACTGTTATAAGCTAATATTTTAAGTGGTACATCATTTTACCTACCAGCAATCTGTTTCCTCCAAGGGTTGCCTCATCACTTGCATGGTATCATAAAAAAGGAACTTTATTTCATCTGATACGTATATAAAGTCAATGTTAAATAAAGCAACAAATTCCCTAATGTGGCCTCCTGCACCGTCGACGATAAGACTTCATGCATTGTTAGATGGTATTAAAACGGAAAAAAAAAAAAAAAAAAAAGACCTACTGTATATAAAACAAGCGGATGGGATTTCAATCTGCAGCCTGCATTGTACCAGCTAACGTCCAAAATGATAGATCGTCTAGTAATTCTCTTTTATTGGGAATTTGATTCATTCCTCAGCAGGAGTTAAATTGCAAAATGTTACAAGTTTATAGTACAAATATACTGATTACTTGTATTCACAGCCAAAGTATTCTATTCATAACACTAAAGACGTAATACGGCCAGTTGGTAAAGAGCAAACATGACTGAGATGAGTGCCAACCCATTGGCAATGCCTCCCAGGGCAGGCAACTCTGCCATCTTTTACAGTGCTGTTAAGCAAGTGGCTTTGGGTCATTTTACGAGAAGATAGGATCATATATTTGAAAATTTGGTTGGATTCCATGGATCAGCCATGAAATATTGATCCAACTGGCGACACTACTCCCCATATTAGTCATCGAAAAGGATTATTAAACATCACAAGTGGAATTGAGAATGTTGCAAGTTTTGAGCTCAAACATATCGAGACTTTTGCCAAATTTTTCGGGCTGATGACATTAAGGTTGTAATGAAGGCCAGTTGTTGCAGAGCAAGTACAGCCAAATACATTGCCAAAGCCCTGGGCAAAAGCCTCCCCGTCCTCCCATACAATGCTCAATTTGTACCAAAATGATAATGACAAAAGAAATATCTCGGCATATTCTAAAATGCTCAGTCACATTTCCATGCCATTTTTATGATTTACTGAACCCATTTGCTACAGAATTCCCCAAATAAATCTGTAACTGACAGCCAGCTCTCTAACGGATACATGGCCCAGGACCTCAGTTGGTGGCCAACTAAGCTTTAAGAGAAGGCTTCATTTGGCCAGCAGGATTCTGGACAATTTAATAATGGAGAACAACAGGGAAACCCTTCATTGTTGTGATTGTGAAGGCAACAGTTCAAAGAAAAGTTACAGTACATTTTCTGGTGTGGTGTCTACAGCTTTGCACAGGTTAGACATTTTGGAAAGTTCCTGGAGCAATATTTAAACATACATTTTATATACCGATGTGATGCCATTTATTTCTCCAATGTCCAGCTCTTAAATGTTATTGTTCTACAATTATAAATTATTTTCAATTTACAGGATAGGTAATAAGTTGATGATATTTGATGGTGACACAGTTAGGACTCCCACCGATACAAAGTACAGGAGTCTTAAATGTTGTGATAGTCAAGAATGTGAACCTAAGCTCCATTCAATGGTTAAAGGGTGACGGAAGTAGCCAAGTACAATGTGAATGGGTTTTCTCTAAGCCTCCAGTACAGATGAGCAGCTGTTGTATAGCAAGGACAGATGATTTTGGTGCAGCATGGTAGTCCTTTGGAACTATGGAGAAGAGACTGGACAGAAAATGGCGTAGTAGAGTAGATTTAGTGATGTAGCTGACCAGGTGTGTCAAGACGCCCAATTGTGAGAAGATCAGTATAATTAAGCAACGTGGGACAACAGAGTAATTTAGGATTGTTGGGCATGTAAGGTAGCTCAATGTAGATATATTCAGCAAAATTAAAGGGCTTGTCCAGCCTTGGGGCTCAAGTCTGCATTCTATGTGACAGCAGACTTTTGAATCCTCGGTGATGGTTTTCCGGTGGGTGCCAACAGTCACGTGACCGCAAGTATGTAATTTTCATACTTCCAGCCACATTCCGACTAATCGTGATCACATTTAATTCACTTGCATTGAGTGTGGCCATGTACATCTAGTTGGTGCATGACCACACGTTTGCAAATAGCATACTTGCAGTCACGCACCGGCCCACTCCCAGCAACATCTCCAGAGAATCAAGCCTGTAGTCAAGGATAGTGACTGCAGACTTGAGTCCCAAGCTTGGGCAACCCCTTTGCACTGTGACAAAGTAGCAGAGCCCGGCAATGTAACACAGTTGAGTAGATCAAGAGAATTTCAAGCAAATCTACCCAATTTGAATTTTGGCCCATTCACTCATCTCTAGTGTTCTCTTGATCGATAGGTTTCCCAGCGCACAGACCATGCACTTATCATCCATCTACCCATTTATCTTGGCCATTGAGTACTGGACACTTTAAAAAGAGACTTTTTATTTCAATCTAAACTATAAGTTTAACATTCACCCTTTTTTTTTAACAAGCCTAATTTTTGAGGCATAATGAAAGGAGCTAATGAATGAAAACCTAGATGAAACCCTTTATGGTTGAGATGTAAAGGTTTACATTCGCCTGGGATGACCTTGTCCTAATATCCAGCTCATTAATAGTGAAGACAATACCCATACCGTACGACCTTTCTTTATCTCCAGTTCTCACATTAATCTGAAATTCATTGATTATTTCAATGTCTCTCCCACTTATATATGCAATTCCGAAGGATATTTATAACATTGCCAATGAAACTCCAAATGATTCACATGAGTTATTCTCTCATTTACAGATTTAAAGCTTCGCTGTCATGACACCAAATTAATATTTCCCTTTAATACAGATATAAGATACGGTAATAGTTGTACATCAATGCTATCCCGGCCTTGCATAAAGTTTCTACTTAATACCCTCAGACGCCTCGAGCGTGTGATATTTATGCCAGCCGTATATTTTCATTTCATAGAATAACTCATTTAGGCCAACATTGTGATGGAAATGACACATGTCAGCTGACTTCTCCATAAAACTCAAAACTACAGCCAAGTACATTTGTTCTTTGCAACCTACAGGAGGTCATTTTATGCGCTTTGCCAGGGGAAATGCCTATTCTTTAAGCTGACAAACGCAATTACAATCGCCATGGAAAAAGGCAAAAATTATAGGCCTTGCATCCGATTGCAGCGTCTGCTCCTATCTAAAAGGCTTACGCATTGAGCTGTGCATATGTTTAAATGTTCATCAGAGAAGTGGGTTGTAAATTGCCATATTCGCATCCATACCCTTCAATGAGCGAGTCATGACAATGCTGCACTAAGATCCTACAACCCAACACATTTTGCCTGTTTGCCAAAGTTCTAAACAAGACTGGAATTGGCCAATTTATGCATTAGTGAAAGTATGCAATGTAAAATAATGTGTATGTAAATAACTTTAAGGAACTTTCCAGCAAAACGATACATAGAGCATTGGTGAAGCCATTGTGTTTATGTGGGGGAGGAAGTTCTCTCCATAAAAGAGGGGGAAATAAGGAAAGAACATAGCAGCGCTTCAAGTGTAGAGGTGGATGAGTATTGTATCTGTAGAGCCAGGGGTGGACATACCATTGGTGCAATCTGTGCAGCTGCCTAGTGGCACAAGAGATAAAGGGGGTCCACTTCTAGCTCCAAAGATGGTGGAATTGGGCATTTTGACGATCTATTCGATTGCAAAGGGCCCATATACTGGGACGTTTTCTGTCTG
Source organism: Dendrobates tinctorius (assembly GCF_039654945.1). Lineage (NCBI taxonomy): Eukaryota > Metazoa > Chordata > Amphibia > Anura > Dendrobatidae > Dendrobates > Dendrobates tinctorius. The sequence continues at coordinate 11,041,747 of NW_027361677.1, forward strand.
TGTCCAAAAGCGGTTTGCAAGATGGAGGCATTTGAGCTGCTTTCTTAGCTCATGTTGAATGTAGTGATATAAGAAGCAATGTAAGACGTGTTCCTGTGTATTATGGAGGCGGCAAGAGGAGGAGGAAGTTAAAAGAAGCAAGAGAGAAAAATTAGAGGTATATTGTTCTTGCCCACTGTCTGTGTCCACCAGTGTTTAGAGATCGTATCTATTGAATGCTCAATTTGCAATGTTGTGCTAGGATATGGGCACAACTCCATAGAAAACGATGGGTGTAATAAATGGTGAGTGACTCAAAGCTGTAAGCCTGTTCAGCTACGGGGATGATATCCCCATGTCGGGACTCCTGGATACCCGAGAAGATGAAGAGGTGCATGGATGAAAAGCCTAAGGGAGAGATGTAGGGCAGCACTGTTGGAATAATCTTGTCATTGAAATGCAGCCGAACCACGTTGCATATGCCTAAGAAACAAAGTAAAACTATCACAAGAATATCCACCTATCCACTGGATTGATGCTGGGGACATCACTTCTTGGATCTCACTTATGAGCTTCATCTGTCCACATCTCATTATGTTTTTTTTAATATATAAATATGTTCAACATTAATTAACTGAATGTAATAAATGTATTAAATGTATCTCAAATTTCCTAACCAATATGGTGGTCAATAGTATGTTATTTTAGGGATATATATTATTGATGTCACTACTATAGTGGCAGATGGGATCTGCCAATTCAAGATCTGCCAATTCAACTCATGGGAAGTGATGCAGTACTATGATTGTAGCAAATAAAGCTGTACAGCAAAAAATTACGTATACACATCCTCTGGACATAGGACAATTAAAATTCCAATTTGATGACCACTGGCAGAGATCCATGAGGAACACATGTATGCAGTATATTAGTCACTTATATAAAAATCTGTTGTCTGTAGCCAGATAGCACAGTGGCTCAGTGGTCCTGGGTTCAAATCCCACCACAAACAACACCTCCAAGAAGTTTCTATGTTCTTCCTATGTTTATGTGAGTTTTTTCTGAGTTCTCTAGCTTCTTGCCACGTTCCAAAGATATCCTATTACACTGATTGCCACTGCACCAGGGCATTCAATAAGAGCCAGAATTGGCTCATCTAATGGATGTGCATTTTTGGGTTGGGAAGGAGTCAATATTCATGGCCCTTCCTTATTAATATCTATAAAGTTACAATTATAATATAAATTGTATGAAAATAATACCCTATTAATATTTTTTATCTTTATTTTATTAATATCAGCCCCCAGCTGTATGCTTTGCTGGTTATTAAAAATACGACAGCCCCACGTCAATTTTTGGGGGTCCTCAATTTTTTAATAAGCAGTAAAGGCAAAGCAGACAGCTGGGGCCTAATATTAATAGGCTGGCAAGTTCCATGAATATTGGTCCCTTCCCAGCATAATAAGACCAGATCACAGCTGTCTGCTTTCCTTTGGCTGGTTATTAAAAATAGTGGAAATCAACAAAAGAAAGACATGGGGTCCCCCCTATTTGTAATAACCAGCAAAGCAGACTTCATCTCTTTCATTTCTTTTTTAATTTATTACCAAATGCAGTAAACTACACATGCAAGTCACTACTCCATTCCTCACTTGGACCTCCAACTTCTGTTTCAAGATTATTATTTTATATTGTTTTATTCTATGTTATTTTAAGTGATTTTCCTATCCACATTTGTTTGAAGGGTGATTGTCTTGCTCTTACCCTCATTTTGCTTCCTTTTGCCCTTTCTGTGACCATTTCTCAACCATTTTAAAGCACCAAAGTTCAGTTCCCCATTGACCTATATGGTCAGTTTGGAGTCAAATTCTGGTACTCAAACCCAACTTTGGACTCAAGTTCGGGCAAACCCGATGAACTCGAATTTCCACTGGCCTACTCATCTCTAGTTGTGTGAAAAAGGAAAGCTATTTATTAAGGTTATAACACGCTCTCTAGCCTATTGCTGGTGTTTCTTTTTGTGGCAAAGTGGTTTATGGCCCCCTTCAGGTGCCAGAGCCTACAGGTTGGACTGTTATCTCTGCATACCATAGCTCTGCCTTGCAGTACATTCGTCCTTGTGATAGACCAAGTTGACTCTTGATTTTTAAGATAAAAAAGATGTTTCAGTTATCAGAGGTTACAACTTTTTGCATTCTCGGTAAGCAAAAAAAAAAAAAAATCTAAAAAACAGTAAAATTTTAATTTGATGAGGAAAAGCATTAAAGCTATAAAGAAAACATTTTGAAGCATATAAATATAACTGACAAACAGGATTTGTTCACGAAAATAAGGTGCTTTAAAAAAAACTCCCACTATGAAGCCCTGTTCAAGGAAAGACATCAGGTCATCTGCCTGTCCTGCTCTGATGTTTAACAATGCAGTGCTTGACTTTTCAAAGAAATAGTTCCTCAATCTCCAACTATGAAAACTACTGCAAACGGAATTTGTTTGTTCATCTCTGTCCCCTCTCGTAACCTTACGAAACAACTAGGGAAGGAGTAAATAGAAACTCAACAAACTTTTCCATCCTGTAAAATTGCAATGGAAAGTTTTGCATTTACATCACAGAGCGGCGGTGGTAATGATGTAGCAAAAGTCAAAAAGTCCAATATTTGCTTCAATATTTTATATCAAACCTCTTTTCAGAGCCCCTGTGAGACCATCTGTTATGAACGGGTTCCAAGACCAGTTTTGCAACCACTGATAGATCCCCCAGGGGCTCGCACCACCTGGAATTCCCACAGCACTTTCCAACAGTGTGATCCAGCAAAAAGTTGGCACGAGTTGGAAATCTGATTATCCCTCAGCTGCTTGATGAGAATTTTCTATGTAAGCGATCCAGAAATTATCAGAACTGGACATGCAAATTCACTGAGGAGTGAAAGGGAAGAGACGAGGCTAAAAACAGAGTTTAGATGAGCAGAAATATTGGCTATTGAACATAAAGGCAGATCATGAAAGGGGAGCCAGGAAGAGAATTACAAGTTCCCGAAACAGACTCCGTACAGAATCCGCTAATTAGCACAAAGCAAATGTGTTGTGAATATCGTAACCTATGCTGTCAGAAGAAAATCCGTTCATTCAAGAAACAATTTCTAAGCCAGTCTTTTGTGTCAAACTACATTGTGAAATGGCTAGGAGGGCAAGTAGAAGTTTGTATTTCTAAAATACTGCTGCACTATCTAGTTTTAAGGGAACTTGTTAGACAATGTAGACAGCATGAAGCATGAAGCATGAATCACAGCCTGGCAGTTTAAGTAAAGCCAGGTATACTATTCCTAAAACACTCAGACCAGGGACTCAACGAGTTTGCCACTGCCCCTTGCCGACTCTTCCCAACACTGCTGCAAGTAATCACCTGCAGTGGCACTAAGAAAGGCTTGCACGGTGGCAGGGTCGGAATAGGCAGATCTCCAGCTATGGTGCCAGGTCGTATCTCTAAAGTACACAATCTCTGAAATGCCGGAGCGCTTCAGAAAATATAGCTGTTGAAGATCTAGCTTAGGACCATTGTGAGAGACCCAACTAGTCCATTGCCAACTCCTGCAAGATTTTTCCAGTGCTGATGCAGGTGATTGACAGGTCTTTCCCTATGTACACGAGGTGGATGAGCAGCGCTAGACTAATCGGCTTCCTTATTGGAGTGTTTCAAAGAATTTATACTTTAAATATACGGCCAGGGTCCATAGCCGGAAATCCAATTAGTCTGGGAGTGCCTATGCCAGCTTTTACCATGATTGACTTGTCTCTCCCTATGTAAACGCAAGGGAGAGACCTGTCAATTACCTGCAGCAGTGCTGGGAAGATTTGGCAAGGAGTGGCGCCCTACTAGTCTGGCCCCCAACTGTGGTCACCCGATCATCAAAAGTATATATTTTCTAAAACGTCTGAGTATTTTGGAGAATAGTATTCTTGATTGCAATAGTGAAGCCAGGCTGCGATTCATGTTGGCCATGGTTTGGGCAGCATGAATCGCCTGACAAGTTCCATTTAAGGACATCTTAGGCTTGTATCCTAAGTCATACTACAAGACTCGTTAAAGGGTTGAGATTGTGACTTGTAGGATCGCTACTTCCAATAGGTGGCGCTGTAGAGTAAAAGTCCTCTTTCTTTCTGAAGAGTCAATTTGCATATTATTTTCCCAGAGGAGCATTGCACAGCGAATAAGTCTCCTTACCTTGACAAGCCACAGCTGGCATGTCACTCTCCGCAAGGAGAAACCTTACTTCTTAGACCCTAGTCCAGAGCCTCTCACCTTGCCAAATCAGATCTCATACTTTGCACTGATGAGAGCCAACAGCTCGAAACACCGTGTCTGCAAATTGAGATTCTGATTTGGCTTGTATCCTAAGTCATACTACAAGACTCATTAAAGGGTTGATTGTGACTTGTAGGATCGCTACTACCAATAGGTGGCGCTGTAAAGTAAAAGTCCTCTTTCTTTCTGAAGAGGCAATTTGCATATTATTTTCCCAGAGGAGCATTGCACGGCGAATAAGTCTCCTTACCTTGACAAGCCACAGCTGGCATGTCACTCTCCGCAAGGAGAAACCTTACTTCTTAGACCCTAGTCCAGAGCCTCTCACCTTGCCAAATCAGATCTCATACTTTGCACTGACGAGAGCCAACAGCTCGAAACACCGTGTCTGCAAATTGAGATTCTGATTTGGCTTGTATCCTAAGTCATATTACAAGACTCATTAAAGGGTTGATTGTGACTTGTAGGATCGCTACTACCAATAGGTGGCGCTGTAGAGTAAAAGTCCTCTTTCTTTCTGAAGAGGCAATTTGCATTTAAGGACAGAAACCATTGTCCAGCACAGCCCTTATAAAAGCTCCTATTTTAGATAAAAAGCAATCCTTTGGTCAAAGAGTGAAACTAGAGATTTGCTATGACTAACAGTGTTCCAATGCTCTTCTGTTTCAATGTGTCACATTTTTAGAAATTGCAGAATGGAGGTTGCAACACTGACTTGTGTAGCGTTGAATCCCGCACTAGGGTGAGATAAAACAGAATGAAGGATTTTAGCAGTGAATGTGGGGTTTACAAAGTGGGAGAAGTTGTAAACAATATGGCCCCTGCATTGTGCCCCCTTATTTCACCATGCAGGGATGTCGGCTTACTCACTGCCCTGGCTCCGTGGCATGGTCCCCGATGTGTCCCTGCTTCTTCCTGTAGTATGCGCTGCAGCTTCCAGTTTCACGCCTAGTGTGCATGTGCTCTTAAAGAGGCAGTGCGCACATATGGTAAATGCTCTAAGCCTGTTTGCTGAGAGGCATTTAGTGTAATGATATTCACCTGCAAGGTGACTCCCAGCCTATTGCTGGGAATCATCCTGTATAAAAGACTCCGTCTCCCTTAGGGATTCGCCAAGCAATGAGTTTTTTCATTATGTAGTGTGGTGTTCTATAGAAAAATAAAGCCAGCTCACCGACTTGATAGGAGCACGGAACACCATCCTGCAGAGGACAATTCAATGAAGAAATAAGAAGAAAAATCCAGCTCCACACGGAATCAAGTTTCCAAATTTATTCCAAGATGGATAATGAACAAATCAGCTCCAGCCTATGTCGCTCCTGTGTGAGCTGATGCAGTCCTGGAGCTGACATGTTCATTATCCATGTTGGAATAAATTTGGAAACTTGATTCCGTGTGGAGCTGGATTTTTCTTCTTATTTCTTCAGTGTGGTGTTCTACCAGTGCAGTTGTGAGGTCATCTGGTCCCAATGTAGCCAGTGTCCTGAACCAGAATTCCTGGTCTTGATGTGGCCAGGGTCCTGAACCCGAATCCTTGGTCCTGGTATGGCCAGGATCCTGAACCTGAATCCCTGGTTCTGATGTGCCAAGAGTCCTGGACCCAAACCCGAGATCCCGGTGTGGCCAGGGTCCTGAACCCAAATCCCTGGTCCCAATGTGGCCAGTGTCCTGAACCCAAATCCCTGGTCCAAGTATGGCCAGTGCCTGAACGTTGAGCCCTGGTACAGCCAGTCCTGAATCTGAAGTCCCCTGGTCCCGGTGTGGCCACTCCTGTTTCCAAAGTCCCCTGGTCCCAGTATGACATTGTCCCCCAATCCATGCGCGGTTAGTCTCTAATACAGTATCCTAGATGGTCATGTCTGAAAGTAGCCCTAGTCAGCAGCTGCAGCACCAGGATCTGTCTTGGAGTGGTACCTGGTGGTTACCTGCAGCCCAGTCTGTCTGCACTATCAGGATCTCCAGTGACATTCAGGTAGCCACTTAGCTACACCCTTTCCTAGGCACGCAAGGTCCTGTGGCACAGTGGGTCCACAAATCCACTTGCAACATCATTGGCCATAACAGAAGTGGCAAATAAATTGAGAAAGAAACATTTTTGTGCATTTGCTTAGATTTGCTTGTATTTTTGATTTATGTAAAAAGTTTCTTGAACTGACACTGACCATTTAAGTATCATTATAGGATCAATTTTAGTATGCAAATGGTTAACAGCTCTATATACCTATACTAAATTTTCAAGATCATGGCATGGGGGTGTAAATTTGGGGGTGCAGAGGATGTGTAGAGGGTAGCGCGTGTGTCTGAGAAGATTAGAAATGTCTCCCTGCCACAATTGAGTAGCTCGGTATTCAAAAAGTTGGATCTACACGTCGTGCCTTTGTAAGGTAGCAGTTTTGTCATCTATTTCTCCTCTTTAAGTATCTCATGTCATACGAGGAAACATTTAATTATACGATCTCATAAAGGATATTCTAATAGTAATCTTCCATCAATTCTGGCTGTTTGGAAATCAGTTTAGGAAATTACATTTAATTATAGAGTCGACAAATATGCACCGCACCAATTGCACTCACGGAGGAAGGACAAGGAGTTATGTAGTCAATTTCAATTCAGGGAAAAGGCAGTTTTCCAACGCCAGATCACTTTCTCATTAGGCGGTGTTGTTCTGCTTATGCAAATGTGTAATCAAATCTTACCGAACAGGTAAGACAAATCATCCCAATAATTGCTGTTAACAGTTTGGCTCTTAGAGAGGAGATTTCAAGTTTATAGGAAGAGATGGGTAAAGTGAGGATTTCTAACTTTTACTGAGTCCCTTTACCTTTAATACTTAATTACATGGCTGACTATGATAAATGACTCATACCAGAACTATTAAAATACACCCCTCTCCCCCCAAAAATCCTTTAGTTGTCTTGTTGGTCTGTGCACTAGCGAATATCCTTTTACTGAGTTGTAATGAGACTCTGTCCGTGGTCGACTGGCTGCTCTAAATAGGGCTTCCATAGAGTGGGTTTGCACAATCTATTCTATCAGGCCCTGACTTTCACTCTTTAACCCTTATACAGTTATGTTGACTTTCACAGGGGCAATGGTTGAGTCCTCAGAGTAGCCGCTGCCTGGTAGAGTGGGCTGGCAGGAATGGTCAGGTAGTCATTCAGGATCAGAAGCGAACACAAGGGACAAAAATTGGAAGTCAGAAGAATCATCAGTAAACTGGGCAAGGCTAGAATGAGAATAAACCACGCTGTACAAGCGCTGAACCATGGAAGTAAACCAAAGCTAGCATAAACTATAACTGGCAGTGGGAAAATGAGGCTCAGGAGTTTAAAAAGAAAACAGACCCTCCCAATGCTCACATCAGGGAGATATTCTAATAGCTAAGAAATTAACACCCATGCTTCTAAGCTGGGCAGTACCACAAGTCCAGGCAGAAACAGAGGTGACAGGTACTGGCATGGAAGTAACAAGAGCCTTACTCTTAGCATGAAGACTCCATCATTTCAGAAAATAGAATACGCCTCCCTATCATGCATTGTGCTTATCGGAGAAGAAAAATGTCACAAAGCACTCTACTTACTGCTCCTGTAAGAGTCCATACAAACCCATCTTACCCACACCCCAGAATATAAACTTTACATAATTTGCTTGATTTACCTGTCACTATCGCTTCCATAGAACAGTCCACACACTGCCTTGGCCGCTTCACAACTGAATTTATTCCAGAAAGTTGCAGCAATAAATTGGTAACCCACATTCTCTCAATAGGTCTTGGGTCGTAGTCTTAGAGGTGAACTGGTGGAAATGTCATAGATGTTTAAGATGGAAAAAGGAATATTCTTGTTATGATTAATACATATCTGTAGTTCAGCATTGCAATTTCCATCTGTATTTTGTCACAAACCATCGGACATCATGGACGGACCTGGAACGGAACGTAAAATGTATTCACAGTGAACACCTGACATGAAAAGATTTAATTTTTCATGAATGGAGGAACAGATACAAGTAATCTTGGTCTATCACTTACATCCCGCCAGGTAGAGAGTACTGGTCACGAGCCAGAAAGATGTATTTGAAACCTAATGATGTGCTATACCTAGAGACAAAATAGGGTCAAATTCTGGTCGGGACATCCAAAACTCTTGGACTGGACTCCAAAACAATTTTTTTTTGTTAGATCCCCTTTATTTGTCACTAGCCATAAATTTTTGTTTTTTTGTTCCAGTGTTCCCGACCCTCTTTGTTCCTGAGACATGACTGACTCTTACATGTATTTTTTCAACTGGGTGTGATACTCCAGAATTAGCTTAGAGAGAAGAGTTGAGGGCTAAACCCATTTGGCTAAATAAGTGTAGAATTTCATACAAGGAATAGGGGCAATATGTCAGGAATGGAGAGGCACCGGAGCAAAAAAACAACAACGGTTTCAGAAGAACAAGGGCATTTACAATAGATAAAAAAAAGGATATGGCAAATGACAGGTCTTCTTTATCATCGCCCTTTTCCCTGGAAATATCTTTTACTGTTCACCCATTTTTTCTTTGATTTACAGTAAAATACAATCAGACAATGAACAAATAAATTACCTATAAACCACCCAAAAACTACCCAATAGAAAATAAAAAAAATGTAGCTTAATTTGGCCCATCTGCCTTCCCAAATCGGTTGCTGGGTAAAAATATGGGTGTCTACGTCATCAGGATCAAGGGTGCCCCTTTCATCAGCCACTACACAGGTCACATAGTCCTGCTGCTTTGAGGGGATAAATGTGTCCATAATTTGTGCTGGATGCACAGCTGTATGGCTTGTTACTTATCAGGTAATGCACCTGGATGCACAGCTGTATGGCTTGTTACTTATTAGGTAATGCACCTGGATGCACAGCTGTATGGCTTGTTACTTATCAGGTAATGCACCTATGTGTCTCTCACAATACCCATCACATAATAAATTAGTTTTTTGAAAAAGGTGCAGAAATGCGTTGGTATTAATTAAACCTTAATTTTGTACCATCAAGGATTCTTGATTCCCGCAAGCGCAGTCCAGATATTGTCATATTGCCACAAAAGTGTTTGTCATCACCTAGGCAGTATATATTCAGAGTAAGTACAAATATTGGCTCCTTTAAATGATAAGCAGAAATCTTGAAAAAATGATAAATTGATACAGAAGGTATATTGGAAAAAGTGTGATTTTTTTTTGATCGCTAGATAGCAAATAAACTATATTTGCCGAGACCGGAAGATCACTTTAAATCTTAAAATCTATAATTTCCTTTAAGCAAGAGATTTAATTTTTGTGGCTCTGATATATTAAGTAAAAAAAAAAAATCAGATTAATGTGAGAAGACCTGTCTTATGTCCAATTAAAGAGGCTCTCGGGCTCCCGAGCAATAACACATCTGAATTTACTGACCTAATAGAGATGATTTGGTGTTTGTTCTGGGAAAATATCACTTGTGAACAGTTTTACAGCTATGCCGTGCTAACAGTCGGCATTAAATGTCAAATGGAGAATGGTTCACATCTGTTCACTTCCTCGGTGTTCTGGACAAGAATGATTGAGGCAGACCGTAGCGATGCCGCTTAAATGATCGCTTTTGTATATTAAAATGTACTTAGTCTAGTTCTTCACAGTTGTTTTCTCAAGGACATGTCGAATTAGACAAATACTGTCCATCTCTTCTACTCCGCTTACTGTGGGCAAAACAATGATGGAATGAGCTCTGCCAGGCGGAATTAAAGGGCTTTTCCGTGTATTTATCTGTATGTCAATGACATAAGGAATGATTCCTAACAAAATGAACAAACCTTTCCTTTCCAGACACGGGGTATGCCATAAATGTCTTATAGATTCATTCCTCATGAATGGTGCCTCAAGTCACACTTCTAGGGATCAAGAGGTGGCCCGTAAATGCGCCGCTTTCTCGAGTCAATTCTATGAAAGTTTTGAAAGCTACCAAGAATTCTTTCCTATTTTTGAAAAGTATTCAGAATTGAGAGTCCTCAATGGTTGATACCTTTTAATGGCTATCTGAAAAGATGGTAACACATTGCAAGCTTTCGAGACTACTCAAGTCTCTTCATCAGGCCTCTTCATCAGGCATTGACAATGCCTGATGAAGAGACCTGAGTAGTCTCGAAAGCTTGCAATGTGCTACCATCTTTTCAGTTAGCCATTAAAAGGTATCAACCACCGAGGACTCTCAATTCTGAATAATTTTCTATCTACTGGCTAACACGGTACAAAGATATACATCTTTGCTATTTTTGGAGAGTGAAGGCATATTCTAGTGATATCTTATCACTTTGGGTGGAACGCCATAGGAAATTGTCCTTGTGTAATCCTCTCTCTATTCCCGGAGGCGCTCCCAAGAGGTGTTAGACTGGCATTCATCGTCATTTGTTGCATGTTCCTTGGATGTGAGTTTTCTTTATGATTTAATGCTGTCAGGATATAGTCTTGAATTAAGTTAGGTCGAGATTCTTTTTAGTGTTGGAAAGATGGTGGTCAGAAATGAGCAAATACATTGGAGGGGAATTAATTTTACTCAAATTTTACAAAAATTTGCATTTGCAAAAATTTGGATTTTTAGTAAATCACTTCCACGTTAATTCAGCCACCATTTTTTCTGAACCATACGGGGAATCAAAAATTAAAATAAATAAAAAAAAAAACCTTACACTCACCTCAACGTTCACCTCTTCAGACCCTCCGCTCCTCACTGTCATCTGTCCAGTCCTCGCTGCATCTTCTGATTCTTTATGCTCTCGCTGGAATCTTTGTGTTGCTCAAACTGAACAGGGACTTCTGGCTCTGGGTTGTTTCAAGAAAACTATTGACACTATATTTTGTATTGGAGCATCTAATAAGCGTGTGCAAAGGTCATTCTGAAGGATGGGGTAGCAGGTCAGTTTTGACATCTCCTATTATGACAGGTGGATCCTATGTTATCAGCTGTCTTTGTAATCCTGTCTCTGCTGATAAAGAACCTACTGAAAACTCTTCCTGAAATAACAGGTAGTATAACTCTAAAAATATCCCCAGTGGCCAGTTTGAAAATTGCAAGATTACTAATCTATTAATAATTTATTATATCTTCCCTTTAAAGTTTTGTGACGTATAGATTTTAATTATTAAATGGTAGATACACTATAGAATGCCATAATGGAGATTTGGGTGAAGTGGGTTAAAATTTACCCTTTAAATTACCCATGAAAGGTCAAAAGAAATCCGAAATGAAGCAATTTTCATCAGCAAGTAATACAAGCCACCTCTGATAATATCTCCTACAACTAATCCTACAAGATGTTGTGACCCTCTTAGCTCTTATAACTAGTGTCCCAAAACAGTAACTTTTTCCACCAAAATGCAAAGAAGGTGTAGCGTGCCCCACAAAATAGAACAGTCTATTGCAAGCCTTTCCTGAGCATAGAAGGGCCCCCATCCAATGTTTACTCTTCCCTCCAGACTAGATGGCCACACAAATTGTGGGTTCGCCGACACTGTAGGAAGGCCCATCTTGCTCCATTTCCACGTCAGTATCGATTGAGAGTCACAGTCAAGGTCTGTTCCATCTCTTAAGAGGTTGCAGTAGGGTTGAGGAACCTGATGGCCACTCACAACCCTGGACCTCAAGAGTGACATCTCAAAAAGCAAATTCTGTAAAGTCTGCATGACAATGAAAATGTTCAGAAATCCAACATTCCAAACATGGGCAAAGTGCAGCCTGTGAGTCACATCCGGCCTTTTGGCTGTACCAGTCCGGTCCAAGGGCCACTCTCCCCCACTTGGCGATCAGATTTTACTGGTGAATATAATGGGGCAGGAGGGACCAGATGGCTCTTTCTTTCCACCATTCAGCATGTGTGACTGAGATAAAAGACACTATGATGTCACTACATCGCGTCTGCTGTGAGAAGCATCAGTGCACACAGAAAACACAGAAAAGACCAGAACAGTGCGCAGAGGCAACAGGAACAGAGTATGTGTATAATATATATTGCGACATAGTGATCACTAGCGGGTTGGGGTGTACTTGCTTGGCAGCGATATAACATACAGGAGGACTCAATTTTTCTTAAAAGTTCACCTGGGTTTATTGCTCCATATCCCCAGCAGCACAAATACAGAGTAAGTCAACCTTTAGATCCGACAAAACAAAATAACAATGTCCATAAACAGGGCTTTGTCCCCTCAGACCTGTGGGCACACAGGCTGTGCCATATCCAGCACGCAGGCTCTATAGCCTAAACAGTCTTTTACTGACCCTGGTCAACATAACACGGGTTCCTCTCCATTACCTGTTAGCGTCGGCCACACAGGTTCCCGGATGCCTCGTCCTCAGAGGTATCCAATAAACACAATCTCTTTCTGGCCCCGGTCAGCACAACACGGATCCCTGTCCATTACCCGTTGATGTCAGCCACACAGGTTCCCGGATGCCTCTAATCCTCAGAGGTATCCCACAATGTCTCTCACTGACCCCGGTCAGTATCACTCACGGTTTCAGACCGTCCACTCCGGAGGGGTCTCACAGGCCTCCTTCCTCTGGCTCAGCCTAGCCAGCACTGCAACATGTGCTCAAGCACACAGGATCCATTAGGTAGCCTTAACCACACCCACAGGTGATGTAATATCACATGCACTGGTCAGGTGATCATGACATCACCACAGGTCCTTAAACATACACAACCACATACAGGCTTCATCTTGGGTACTCACACACACACCCCTTGGGTGGGTATGTAGGTGACTGGACCCACCCATCCCTCCAAGTCACCAGGAAGCCTTCCAATGTATAGCAAAAACCCTCAGCAGTAGATCTGCTGAGCAAAACATGCCCAGGATTTCATCACAGGGCCACCCACCTCTGTGATACATATCATCCATCAATCACATGACCATTCGCCATGCCACATATTACCCCCCTCTGCCTAAAGCCATGGGGCTTGGCACTTTCTATTACCCGAACAGAGATCCTTCTCGGTTGTCTCTGCCAGTCAAACCGTCTGTCAAAGTTTGGCCCTGCTACTGAATCCTTTTGTATATACCCATTATCCATCATGTCTTTTGATAGAGATGACCCCTTGTCAGACCACCCACATCCCCGGTGGTAAGTATGGTGCCGCGATTCCCTTGTACCCATACCTCTTGTCTGGCCTGACTTTTTGTCATCACATCTGCTATAGGGTCTCCCGCCTAGGTCACTCAGACCTGAGCTAACTGAGGTATCACTAATTCTTCCTCTTCCACCAGGCCACCTTCTGTTATCTCTCTGCTGGCCATTTCTCCTAGGGTCTTCATTGCCCAGAGAGCTGTCCTTCCATCTGTCTTTATGTCCTTTATTAGCTCCAGCTTGAGGACTTGCAGACTTAAGCGAATCTCTTCGCCTCTCTATACCGCAAGTTGAAGGTGCTGCCATCGTCTTCCCAGTTCCTGAAGCTCTCTGTTGATCTGCCCCCTCTAAAGTCTTAGCTGCTCTACTTCTTTCAGGTAGGCCACGCAATACTCCAGGAGCATCCAGATATTCACAAGGCTCTCCATGGATCCGACAACGAAGAACCATCCCATCTTCACCCACGTCCTGGGCTTTGTCATCAGCTGGAATCCTCACTCTCATCACACTGGACCTATTCAACATCTCCTGCATCACTTTCCCAAACCTTCTGATGACTTTTCTCACCAGACCTCTGGGCACTTGATGTCTTCTCAATGCCCTGCTGACGTTGAACTTTCCTTGCACGCTATAGATGTCGAGCAGCTTCCTTATTCCTCAACAGGATCATCTGCTTCGTGCAGAGGCATTGTAGATGCATATCCCTCAGGACAGCCACCTGCTTCACTGTGACTTCCCTAGTTGACAGTATGACCAACTGTTTAGTCTCTGGTGCCCAGTTCACACTACATGCTACTATTGCCTTTCTAAAGGCCTCATGTACATCCTTACTGGCGCGCGCTTCTTGCAGGTCTTCGTTTACCTCTTTTATGAAACTCAAAGTCTCACCTTCTTTAACATACTGTTGGACCTCCTCGTCCTGAACGTCAGCGCAGTTTTCCAAGACATCAACATCCCTTGTATGGCCATCTGCGTGGTACTTCCCCTGCTGGTTTTCTTCTTCCGTGGAAGCCCCTTCTTTGGTCAGCCTCTCCAGCTCACTCTCCTTCATTGTGATCAGATCAGGAGAGCGCAACAGTTTGATTTCCCGGTCATCTGTGGATTTCTGGAGCTGAGCATTAAGCCCCCGTTACACACTGCGATATCGCTAGCAATATCGCTGTAAAGTCACCGATTTTGTGATGTAGCAGCGATATTGCTAGCGATATCGCTGCATGTGATACTTACCTCCGACCGGCTCCCCCGCTGGTTATCGCTGATGGCGCGAGAAGCTCCTGGACCATTCCTCATCGGCCACTTCCTGCGGCGCTTCCTGCTGTGACGACGAGCGACCCGTGGAGCCAGGCGGGAGGACGTCAGGATTGCCGCGTCTGACAGGTAAGTAGCGATCCCCGACCCCTCCAATGTCGCTAGTGAGATCTGCCTGTGTAGCAGCTCACTAGCAACCACCTAGCGATGCACCAGCGATCCTGACCACGTCATATCGCTAGTCGGGATCGCTGGTGCATCGCTAGGTGTAACGGTACCCTAAGTCTCCTTCATCTTGAGCTCTCCGAGAACTTTATCTCGCTCCTCTGCCAAGCAACACTCATCCTCTCTCCGGAGAAGCTCCTGCTGATGCTTCTCTTGGGCCTCTCTGAGCACCTCCATATCTTTCACTATAGCCTTGTTCATAGTTTGACAAGTTGACAGGTGACCTCTGAGCTCAGAGACTTCCTTCTCAAGCTCATCCACTCTGTGCTCAGCTGCTTGTCTTAGGACCCTTTCTTGTTCAACATGCTCTTTTACAGTATGTAGGTGACTGGACCCACCCATCTCTCCAAGTCACCTGGAAGCCTCCCAATGTATAGCAAAAACCCTCAGCAGTAGATCTGCTGAACAAAACACGCCGAGGCATCCATCACAGGGCCACCCACTTCTGTGATACATATCGCCCATCACTCACATGACCAGTCGCCATACCACTATATTATATATACATACACACACACACACACACACACACACAGTATATATGTGAATGTGTGTGGGATATAAAGGATTATACTGTATACGGGGGATATGTTGGCTCATACTGTATATAGGGGGTTATATGTGGGATCATACTGTAAATAATGGGCTGTGTGAACTGATGCTACATATAGAGAGGCTGTGTTCAGGGTCATACTTTGCATAGGAAGCCTCTGTTTGCTCATAATGTGTATAGGGGGACTGTGTGGGGGCTCATACTTTTTATACAAGGTGTGCTGTTTGTAGGATCATATTGTATTTAGGGGGCTGTGTGAAATCATGCTATATGTAGGGGCTGTGTGTGGGGCTCTTACTGTATATAGGCTGGGCTGTGTGGACTCATACTGTATACAGGATGGGCTGTGTTTGGACCTATACTGTATATAGGGACTGTGTGTGGTTCATACTGTGTATACGGCATCTTTGTGTCGACTCATACTGTATATAGTGGCTGTGTATGGACTCATACTTTATATAGGGGGCTATGTGTGGGTTTATACAGTAAATAGGCTGTATTATACTTAATTCCGCTCAGCATTTATATAATATTAGTAGAAAATAATTATAATTAATATATTAATGTTAATATTGAACAAAATTATTTTCATCCGGTTAGTTCGGCCTCCACAACAATCATGTGAAACCCCTACACCAGCCCAATTTGTAGTTACCGTACAGTATATACGTATGGACCCACCATCTGATCTCCTTACGGAGACCAAAGATTGAAAGGAGTCTCTGCTAAACTGCCAATTAATTTGAAGCAAATCGATAATAGTTCAATCTTTATTTGTGTTTTTAATTTAGAATACATTTGCATTTAATTAACATAATGCTGCTTATGGCCATGAAAAATGCCTCCCGTCTTTCCCTTCTCCAATTTCCAATGCTCTCTAAGGTGAAATTCCATTAGAGGTGATTAGAGTTTATTAAAGCATTCTTATCACTCTGTTTTGACTGTAATAGTATCTCAGACTCGTACAATAAAAGATATATTGGTGGAGTCGTACAGAGAGATGCCTCTCATTACGGAGGAGGAGAGCGATGCCTATACTTACATAGTCTGTCGGATCGGGATGCTAAATTATATGGTTCTTATTTTGTGTCTTGTTTTTATGTCAGTATAGAAAGCTTGTATATGATATACTGCTGCAATATTTTTTGGACACACACTGTTAATATGCACCTGGAGCTGTCAGGCATCGTTCTGATGTATTACGCCACGTATCCTTTAGAACAATTAATGACCCAATAAATTTAAATCACACTTAATTCTTGTGATGACAGCACCCTCTACTTAGAGGAGAGGAAAAAACTAAACTTCTAACACAATGATTTAAATTTTTAATTCTCTCTATATTTTTTTTATTCTAGTAAAAGTTATTGGTGATGACGGTAACGGTTGCTTGCTGAGAAATGGACAACTAAAAGAGGATTCCAAAAGAAATTACATGATGGGACTAACAGAGGTTTGACATCGGGAAAAAACAATTTTGGCAGATTTATAGGTCTTTTTGGCCCAACAGCTTAAAAAAAAAAGAAAGCAGAGCTCCATTTGGTAATTTTAGGCAACAGATACGGTTTTCCTTTTAGGCAGTTCTGATAAACCAGATCCAATTATTCTTGAAAATGACTTTCAAGATTTCAGGAGTGTGTGAGGCTTTACAATAGGATGGGCAGATGGACTCACACGCTTTGATCAATATCAATAGTGGAATTAATGTATATGATGTTGGCAGACGGCACGGGACTAACGAGATGCTGAGAGGGCACGTGGAAGGTGAGTAGGATTTTTTTCCTTTTTTTTTTTTTTTTTTTTTTTAATCGTAACCATTCATACAAGGATAGGGGATAAGGAGCCATGCATACCAGGGCAGCGATGAGGGAGCCATGCATACCAGGCCAGGACGGGGGAGCCATGCATACCAGGTGTTAGGCGTTGATTTCTGCATTTTCTCCGCAGGGATCCAGACCCTCAAATTCTGCAGTCTCCTGCTGTTAATCTACTGCAGAGGAGATTGCAGAGGAGATTGCCTTACAGCAAATCTCTCCTGAGGCGAAGTCCTTCTGTCCTATTGAGCACGCTCATGGGACGATCTCCCATTGGCGATCGGGAGTCATGTGTTCAGGTCCCGCTCCAGATCTCATTGGTCCATCTCAGAGATCTGGAAGCTTGTGGAAGGTCCCGGCTACTATAAAAGGTGTGCATGGCTGTTCCGCCATGCGCTAGTATAGACTTACTTGCTGCTGTGTGTATGAGGACGGATGTATGATTCTGGTGAATGACTCATTATAAAACCCCTTCCCTCTGATATTACGTATGTGGTTAGGGACGGAGTTAAAATCAGCGCCAGCGCTCCTCTGCTGCAGCATCCACAGCTGCTAGCGTCCGACATTGCGTTTGCGCCTTAGCCTTGTCGTTTAGCGGCAGTGTCCACGCCGCGCTGCAGTAGCAGCCCCCTTTGCGTCCACAGTTGCGACGCTCCGCACACGGTAGGTCTAGACGGACGTAGTGCCGCCGTCTTGGGCTACTCCTGTGACCTGATACCATGTGTGCATTTTTACTGAGTACTGTGACCTCAACAGGCTCAGTCTTTTGTGTTTGTACTTATTTGGCATCTCTGTGACTTAACAGAGATTGCTCTGCGCACCTGGGTGAAGTTTAACCCTGTGCGCATTTCCGCCATATTGCTCCTGCCACCACTTAGCAGCGGTTATATCACCTACTGCACGGTGGACCCCGAGCGGCGAACGCACTTTACTATTTTTATTTAGTGCGTTCAGTTTTCTGTGGCAAAATTAGTTGCCTCGGCTTATACTCGGGTCGGTTTATACTCAATTATATGCGGTATGTTTGATGATCGGTTCTGAGCATTTTCTGCAATTTCTACTCCCATTGACTCCAATCACGTTAGGAGAAGATTGAAAGAACAATATTCGCCACCGATCGTAATCGGAACCAAATTTTGAAAAATTCATTCAACTCTAGTTTCAACCTTGTACGTCGTGAACTAGCCAGTTTAAAAGTGCCAGTGAAGAGAAAAGACTAGACTGGAGTAAGGGCTGGTGTATTAGAAAGCCAACAGAGGACCGGTTTGGAGTTGTGGCAGAAGGGATAGGTGAGGAGAGATGAGAGTATGATATTTTAATGTTTCTTAACTCCTTTCTGGCCCATTTGAATTTAGCAAAGTGTCAGTCATTTTCTGGATTCACTTGAATCGAGTTCCCCAAAATCCAGGTTTTTTAGAATCTGCAAATTTTGTGAAATTCTAAACTACGTAAATTAGTTAATAAATAATTCAATCATCATTAATGAGTTGTACAAAACTCTTGTTGTCTAGATTTTAAGAAAAACCAACTTCTCCTGTTAATAAATCTAGAGATTAAATAAATCAATATGTCCCAAACGACTTTTCAACTCCTTAGAGGGCAATGCCTTGAGAATTTCCTACAATTAATAGAACATGATAATTATTGATGTTCAATATTGTTGAAATCGTCAAGGTGTGAGCTAGGTTCTCTGAGGACAGGTTTTGGTAAACCTTCCATAAGACCATGGAGCTAATTAATATTGTTAAATCTCCCCATTTTTTGATTTCCATCCAATAATGTCATGGTCTGTGCCCCGTCCAGGGCCGGACTGGGACTAAAATTCAGCCCTGGCATTTGAAGTTACACAGGCCCACTAGTCACATGGTGACTATATAATATCTTTGTACAGTTGTAGTTTACAAGAAGTGAGAGGAGATTAACACGACTATATAACATGTAGTCACAGCTGTGCCCAGGATTTCAGCTCAGTCCTATTTATTGCTTTTAGGTACAGTACTCCTCCCAAATCTCTGTCCCCTTTTGTATGCATGATTACAGAATTCCTGGCAGAACTGCTCTCTATTGGGCAACCAGACCCCCTGGTTATAGCCGCCCCTATCATAACTCCCAACTTTTGAAGAAGGGAAAGATGGAGAAAGACTGCGGCGCGCACAGCGCGCCGCTGCAAATTTTGGCCACGCCCAGCCACACCCATTTCACAACTAGTCACACCCATGTCCACACCTAATCGCACCCATTTAGCACTGCTGATCACACTGACTGGTACTGAGGGCACAGTGGCTGGCATTATGGGCACACTGACTGGCACTAAGGAAGAGAGAAAACAGAGAGAGAGAGAAAAAAGAAAACAGAGAGAACGAGAAAGAAAGGGGAAAGAAAGAAAGAACAGTGAGAGACAAAGAAAGAACAGAGAGAGACAGAGAAAGAACAGAGAGAAAGAAAGAAGTAAAGAAAAGAAAGAAAGAACAGAGAGAAAGAGAGGAAAGAAAAAGAAAGAAAGAGGGGAAGAAAGAACAGAGAGAGAAAAAAGAAAGAACAGAGAGAAAAAGAACAGAGAGAGAAAGAAAGAACAGAGAGAGAAAGAAAATGAGGGAAAGACAGAACAGAGAATGAAAGAACAGAGAAAGAAAGAAAAAGAGAGAAAGAAATAAAGAAAGATTCTACAAAGATACTATAGCAGCCCGGCTCCCATTGTAGTGCCCACCTTAGCCTCCCGGTGCAGGACCTATCATGATCCGCTCACATGGCCGGCATCCCCGATTCCAAGGCGATCCTGCTGTCTGCGCTGTCGGAGGAGGACACGGTGATGGATCTGAAGCATTCCTAGTTCCGTCACAATCTCCTCAAGAAATTATCTAATTTCCGGTCAGCTTCCAGCACATCACTCCTCGGGGCTCCGCCGTGTACTCCTGTGTCCGTGGGAAAAGCACGCTTTGTATGCTTTGTACACACTTGGCTCCGCTCCGTACATCCCGTACACATATGGCTCCACTCCGTACACACACGGCTCCGCTCCGTACACCTCGTACACGCGGCTCCGCTCCGTACACCTCGTACACGCGCGGCTCCTCTCCGTACACCTCGTACACGCGCGGCTCCTCTCCGTACACCTCGTACACGCGCGGCTCCGCTCCGTACACCTCGTACACGCGCGGCTCCGCTCCGTACACCTCGTACACGCGCGGCTCCGCTCCGTACACCTCGTACACGCGCGGCTCCGCTCCGTACACCTCGTACACGCGCGGCTCCGCTCCGTACACCTCGTACACGCGCGGCTCCGCTCCGTACACCTCGTACACCCGCGGCTCCGCTCCGTACACCTCGTACACACACGGCTCCGCTCCGTACACCTCGTACACACACGGCTCCGCTCCGTACACCTCGTACACACACGGCTCCGCTCCGTACACCTCGTACATACGGCTCCGCTCCGTACACCTCGTACACACGGCTCCGCTCCGTACACCTCGCACACACACGGCTCCGCTCCGTACACCTCGTACACACGGCTCCGCTCCGTACACCTCATACACACACAGCTCCGTTCCGTACACACACGGCTCCGCTCCGTACACCTCATACACACACAGCTCTGCTACATCCACACTGTAAATCCTGACCCCACACATACTTACCTCAACCAGCACCATGACAACAGCAAAGCAGTCTTGCAGACGGTAGAGGCAAGGCTGAGCGCACAGGACCTGTGATGAGGTCACAGGAGGGGTGGAGTCAGGGGGTGACATGATCGGGGGTCTGGACAAAGGCTCCTGATCATGTGACCCCCCTGACTCCTCCCCTTGAAACTATTGCCGCCCTGCCCACAGAGGGCCGGCGGCAGGAGCAACAGTGGCCGCAGCGGCCCACGTGACAGCGGCCCAGCGGGAAAGTGCCCGGTTGGTTATATTGCCAATCCGGGCCTGGCCCCGTCACCACTAGTACTAATATTACTACAGATTAGTCATTGAATGGGCACAATTGGGGTGTTTTCCAATGGTTTCTCAAAAACTCAAACACATTTTGACTATGGTTGGCCAGAAATTGTAATATGGAGCACATGTGCAAAATACCAATTGGTATTGAGTGATTGGTTGCAGAGGTTACACGCAGCATTGACACACCATTGATGGAGCAGAAAGAACAAAAATAATTTTAAGATTAGGCGGCAGCCTAGCACTATATAAGTGCACCCCTACCATGGGAGTGTTTTTGTCAAACTCCAAGGAATTCTAAACCAAAAACAGCCTCTTCTGAGCCCAAAGGTATAACAGCAAATAAACAGTTAATTCAGCAGGTACATATATGTTAGTGCGGGCTCACCCGAACAGATTACAGTCCTTTCTAACGGAGCCAACTTTACTCAAATAATAGGTTCAAGCCTATCAGTCTTGGTACTACCTTCAGCCTGAACTCCAGCAGCTTCTAGCAACAAACAGAAGTGTTCAAAAGATAACACCGAACAGGCTGCAGCTTCCACACATTACTCTGTAGCATCAACACACAGACTGCTCAGCTTTCCTACCTGACTCATGCAGCTCCATTCAGCGAAGGACTCTTGCATGTCTCTCTCCCAGTTACAGCTCACATTTTGGCTGGTCACTCACCAACATGAGCACACTTGACTCTTCTCAACATCCAGCAGACTGACACAACTAGTGAACATAGTCCCTGGTTCTTAGTCAAAGCTAGCCAGGTGGTATAATTAAGACCTGCAGTGCTAGGATCTTACCCAGTATTACCTTGCATTGCCAGACTATTTACTACTTTAGTTATTTTATAGCACTTTAAACTTTTTTTTTTTTTAAATAGAATCTATTAGCAGGTTTTTGTTAAGTAAGCTAAGAGCAGCACTATGTAGGGGCTAAGAGCCTGATTCCAGCAATGCATTACTTACTAGGCTGTGTGCTGTTTCAGTAAAATCAGCATTTTATCAGCAGGAGATTTTCCCTACAGTACTTGGTGCCTCCTGTCGCAACCGTGTCCCCCTCACTGATTAGTAGCGTTATGCCCATATACAGTGTACACAGAAACAACCAATCAGTGGTGTGGGCGGGATTATACAGGGCTCAGCATTCCGAGCTCTGCAGAGAATACCTTGATTTTATCACAACTACTGCACCCAGTAAAATAAGTGACACAACAAAGGAATCAGAGTCTCTTCCCCTACCTTATGCTGCTCTCGAAAATCTGCTAACAAATTCCCTTTAAAAAAAAGTTTAAGTGGCCAAATAATCTCTATGAGGCCAGGTACACAGGAGCATAGAAAATAAACACAAGTTATAACCAGAAAACTCAGACTTTTTTTTCTCATTTCTCATCCACAAGCAATCCATTTTGGACAGCAGCAATTTTTAAAAATGTAGAAGACGAAATAAAGTTTCTCATGTTAAAGAATTTCAACGCATTTGTAAAAATCGGATGCTATACGGAGGCTCCAATATTTTTTTGCACACCCATAGACTTGACGGTCTCATCCGACACACAGAAGAAACTAATGGATGCTGCAATTTTTCTCACCTGTAAATTCGGTCTCTGAAAAATAATTGTTCGTCTACACTACCCCATCGAATAACATTGGATTGAGTGCCATCCATTTTTTCACCGAAAATACACAAAGTTGGATAACAAACCATAATTGACGTTGTAGGATAAAATCTGAAATGTGAAATGTTCTTTCTTGGTGTTCGGTAAATAGATAAAGTAAGGTGGAAATCGTATGTTTCTTGGTTCATACACGCCACATGGTAACTGTGCTATTAATTGTCCTTGGAGGGATCACATCTCAATGTGTTTGACCTAGAGGTTTAACAGAACTATATATCGCTCTCCAATAAATTGTCTCATAAAGCTTTTATGTCACTGTCTCGATGCCCTTTATCTCTTTTTTCCGTACTGCGCCTTCCTTTTACTGTTTACACGTGGTTGAGTGCCGCTTAGTCCTTCCGCTTTATCTCATAGGCTTCGATACTTGTTGGTTGCACAATGACGAAAAAAGAAAAAAAATGTATATGTTATACAATTTTACAGAAAAAAAAAGTCAACCGCTAAAAGGGAAAGCATAGAGTTTGAGAGTAAGGAATTTTTTTTTATCAAAGCTTTTATTGAACTGATATCACAAAGATGTAACAGTGTTTAGAGTTTCGTTCTTCAAACGATGGTCTACACCAGTGGTTCCCAAACTCCAGTCCTCACGGACCCCAACAGGTCATGTTTTCAGGATTTCCATAGTGTTACACATGTGAGAGAATTCCTGATGCCTTGATGATACTTCCATCACCTGTGAAATACTAAGGAAATCCTGAAAACATGACCTGTTGGGGTCCACAAGGACTGGAGCTTGGAAACTACACCATCTCAGTTGAGGAACACAACGGAGGATCATGTATGAACATCTCATGATTTCTTTGATGTGTAGAGTCTTACGGTATGTGTGTGCATTGCCAACTGCTAAGAGCAATCTTTATTTGTCGGCATACCATCAATCTGGAGGGCTATATTAACAAAACACCTATTGGCTGCCATGTAGACTTTTGCCGATGAATGTCTAAGGGGCCCATCTATTATTTATAGATAACTCAGCAACAATGACCCTTGAATATTTTCTCTCTTAATAAAACAGTAGCATTGATTATGCTCTTGGCATTCAGGGATGAAAGCATGATCTTTCCCCTCTTTCAAATTAATTTACATGACATCTTTTGTATTATTATTTAAGCACTCTGGATGTGTGGCACGATTGAGCAACGAAGGTTAAACGTTTTCCTATTAAGTGAAAGGTCTTCTTCAACAAAGTCATCTCGGAACCAAGATTTACTGATCAAAGATTCTTTTTGGCATTTACATACACAAAAAAAATATATAGCGGTTCTTGCGGAAGGATTTCTAATGAATAGTTTACTCTAGTACGTATGTGGTAGGAGAGGTAGTGCTCCCTATGCCATTCTGGTTTGTAGCAATGGGATATGACACTTGTTTCTTAATGACTCTCGTAGCCAACTCAGCAGGTCATGGGTAACCTGAAGAGCCTAGACATTAAGGGCAAACCAAATTTTTTGTTTTCAGTTCGATAGTAAAGAACAAATCAGAAGAAAAAGAATATGGACTAGACTCTTTCTGGGATTTATTTTTTGGGGATTCTTTGTTTTATTCCAAAAGAACAGGAAAGAAAACCAAAAGAGTTAATATATGTATAGTACATCATGGAAGATGGAACTCAATGAATGTGAAAAATTATGGCTCACCTGATGGATAGGCACGACTCTGAAACATGTGTCACTGGATCAATGCTGCCAATACCTAAAAGGCACCACTTCAACATTTTTTTATTTTACCCTTGGAGTGGTGCAGCTAATCTAAGCTCCATGCACTTAGTCTCTTACCTACCTGTCCTGTCTTCTTCCGTTATTGGGGCTGCTCCTATCGGTCTCCAGCAGTTTGGAACCTATGAGACTGCTCCAGTGTTTTGCTGGGCGGCGATCCAGAAGCTACAACTCAATGTAAGTTTTTGAGAGCCAGAACAAGGCCAGAATGAGGCCAGATTAAGGCTCTCATAGACTTACATTGAGAGCTTGTGACAGTTACCTCTGACATCCGGTCAGCCAGTTGTTGCAGTCACAAGATGCCGACGTGGGACCGAATAAGCGCCAAGAAGAGCTAAAGATAGCAGCTCGTGAGTACAATACTAGGGTGAGGGACCTTATGTTAGTGGCACCATTGCAGCCGCTGAAATAAAAAACATGCTGGAGTGGTGCTTTCATCCTCTTAAGGAAGGTACTAAGCCTCGTGCCAATTGATACAAGCACTTGTAATTGTACTTACCAAGTGCTAGATGCATATCACAGGGGTGTAAAAATGCAAGAAGAGGTTCATGGCTCACTCTATAGTCTTTCTAGTTTTTAAAGTTTAAGGTAGACATAAGTCCGCCGAGTTCAACCTATTACTTAACATGCTGATTCAGAGGGAGGCAAAAGCTCCACGAGGCAGATGTGAATTTCTTTAAATTAGTGGAAACATTCCTTCTCAACTCCACATATGTCAATCAGATGAGTTCCCCGGATCAACGGCCAAACACAGAATTTAGAATAAATAACCTGTCATTTTTTCAAGAAAGGCTTCCAGGTGCACCACAAACTTCTATGATGAAACAGAATCAATTTTACTGCTAAATGACAGTCTCAGAACAAAAATAATTGATTTGACAGCATTTGGACTCCTTTCCCAAGCCAAGAGAGTGAAGGCACAGGAGGGGCACCAAACATGTTTTAGATGCACCTAAAAAGACACTAATAGAGGTGGTTACATTATGTGGGACCACCTCCTGGGACCAGTTGGTATGTACCAGAGGGTAAGTCCCAGTCACATGATAGAAGACTGCCCCTTGGTTATCCTCTATGCAACTGTCTCTTTTGGTGTCCTTTTTTAATGCGTTGAAAGCATGTGGTTTTTACCTTCCTTGAAAAAGGGGTCAAAAGTGCCGACACTTGTTACTTGTTCTCAATCTGCTTTTTAGCAATAAAAAGAATTCTGTTTCACCGTTGATTGAGCCATCAATCTCTTGGACCTCTGTACCCTTGTGA
The DNA here is from genome assembly GCF_039654945.1 of Dendrobates tinctorius. Classification (NCBI taxonomy): domain Eukaryota; kingdom Metazoa; phylum Chordata; class Amphibia; order Anura; family Dendrobatidae; genus Dendrobates; species Dendrobates tinctorius. Next base: position 11,067,566 of record NW_027361677.1, read on the forward strand.
TGTCCATCCACCAATTGTCATGTGCAAACGACGCTAAAAGTTGTCATTCCAGTTTATTTATTCCTACATATGTATAGTCTAAACTTGACCATTTATGCTACAGTCTATATAATCAATATCGGGATATTGACCAAATCAGTCATTGTACGTTGTCCGTAAAATAAGTGACGAGCAATCTTGTTCTTTTTCTCTTTATAATCAGAGTAGGTAAACATTTCCTTCTTTCTTTGGTTGTGTTTTAATTCCATTTTTAGCTAAATAAAGACTACTGTACTGTATATGGAAGGAAACGTGGTTGACTCCTCTGTCTGGACATAAATGAGCACAGATCTAAGGCCTTAGGACTAGCAGTTGTGCAGCCATGGCAAGACTGGGCAAGAAGAATGTGGTTATGGGAAGGAAACAGGATTGAGCAGAAAAAGGAATGCGAAAGGTATTGAGCTGACAGCCGAAGATACACAACATCTGTGTTTAAGGGTCGAAGAGCAATTTAATTTTTTGTCTAGAAAAAAGGTTTGCATATGGCCTATCCTCTCCATTAGTATTGCGTGTATTAGATGTCACTTAAGAGTAATGTGTACTTAATTTACTTTAAGAATTGTAATGGGCTTTACAGTTGCTTTACTGCAGGGGGTCTCCAACATGTAGCTCGAGATCACATGTGGCTTGCAGGCCGATGTATGGCTTGTGGCTGTCTGCCAGCTTGTTGCATAAGCACCAGGTGTAGCAAACAGTTATTATAGTGTAGACATCTAGATGGTGACTTGTGTGTAGCCCTGAACAGAAGAGCAGATCTGAATGAGGGGTAAGTTAGGAAACCATGGAGCTTGGCATGCTGACTTGGTGTGATTTCCGTGGAAAAGTTTTGACTGTCATTATACCGGTAAGAGGGGGCTCTGAGTGTCACTACGGAGAGTGGGGCAGGAGCTGGATGTGGCTCGCACCCCTCTCTCAGAGCTGAATGTGGCTCTCAAGGTCAGAACGGTCGGGACCTCTGCTCTACTGTCTAAATACGTAAAAGAAATATCTGGCATTTTTCTTCTTTTAGCGAGTTCTTCTGTGGCAACGTTTTCTACCTCATGCTCTACAATAAACTGATTTAGCTGATGATATAACATTTTTGTTCATGCAATGAACAATATGGTCACTGATCTTTCAAACTACTTGATCTCATTTGAGAAACAATGTGACAGACAACTTAATTAAAATATGTTTTTCTCACCTTGAAGTATAATTCCATAGTGTGGTCCATTAGTTGTGTATTTTCTGTGTAACATCTGCCTGTTGTTAAGAGTAATCCATGCCTAGCAGCAGAGACATGAGACAGATTACAGGAAGTGTGTGCGGGGCTTGATCTCTATGCTCCTCCTCTCCTGTCTCTCAAACTGTAATTAGGCATTTAAGAAGTGGTCTTTCAGCTCAAGAAGGCATACGATATGACAATTGTAGGAAAAATGTATGCTGGTACGTGAAGGAAAGAAAGTTTCTAGACATACAAGAATAGTTTAGGCCATCAAAAAGAGTTTTAACTTGTTGTAAAGAAATAAAGGCAGAAGGACCATGCCTTCGTGTGTTATGAAAGGTACACTTTATATTGATGGAGCAGCATTATACTGTTTGGAGGGTTGTGTGGGGGCCATTATACTCTTTGTGGGCCATTATACTGTGTATGGAGCTGTGTAAAGGCCATCATACTGTGTGGAGGTCTGTGGACGACTCATAATGTGTGGGAGAACTGTGTTGGAGCCATGATACTACGTGTGGGGGAATATGTGAGCCTTTATACTGTGTGGGGTCACTGTGAGGGCATAATACTGTGTGTGGGAACTGTTTGGGTATCAAACTTTTTGGAGGGGTACTGTAGGGTCCTCAAACTGTGCCTATTGTGTGGAGATATAGTGCCTTGCGAAAGTATTCGGCCCCCTGGAACTTTTCAACCTTTTCCCACATATCATGCTTCAAACATAAAGATACCAAATGTAAATGTTTGGTGAAGAATCAACAAGTGGGACACAATTGTGAAGTTGAACGAAATTTATTGGTCATTTTAAATTTTTGTGGAAATACAAAAACTGAAAAGTGAGGCGTGCAATATTATTCGGCCCCTTTACTTTCAGTGCAGCAAACTCACTCCAGAAGTTCCTAGTGGATCTCTGAATGATCCAATGTTGTCCTAAATGACTAATGATAAATATAATCCACCTGTGTGTAATCAAGTCTCCGCATAAATGCACCTGCTCTGTGATAGTCTCAGGGTTCTGTTTGAAGCACAGAGAGCATCATGAAGACCAAGGAACACAACATGCAGGTCCGTGATACTGTTGTAGAGAAGTTTAAAGCCGGATTTGGACACAAAATGATTTCCAAAACTTTAAGCATCCCAAGGAGCACTGTGCAAGCGATCATATTGAAATGGAAAGAGTATCACACCACTGCAAATCTACCAAGACCCGACCGTCCCTCTAAACTTTCATCTCAAACAAGGAGAAAACTGATCAGAGATGCAGCCAAGAGGCTCACTCTGGATGAACTGCAGAGAGCTACAGCTGAGGTGGGACAATCTGTCCATAGGACAACAATCAGTCGTACACTGCACAAATCTAGCCTTTATGGAAGAGTGGCAAGAAGAAAGCAATTTCTCAAAGATATCCATAAAAAGTGTTGTTTAAAGTTTGCAACAAGCCACCTGGGAGACACACCAAACATGTGGAAGAAGGTGCTCTGGTCAGATGAAACCAAAATCTAACTTTTTGGCAACAATGCCAAACAATATATTTAGCGTAAAGGCAACACAGCTCATCTCCCTGAACACACCATCCCCACTGTCAAACATGGTGGTGGCAGCATCATGGTTTGGGGCTGCTTTTCTTCAGCAGGGACAGGGAAGATGATTGTGACCACAGCTTATAGGCCAAAAATGGGGTCACAGACTCCCATTAAACAGGAGCAAAATTTGTGAGGACTGCAAAGTTGTGAGATATGCTCTTCTATGATTCGCCAAATATTTTAGTTTTTCTTGGGGGGGGGTTGGGAGAGTGGGGGTCCAATTAGGACTTCTACTTTGATCCCCATGATTTCTATGAATGCCCCTACGGAGCAAAATTTTTTGCACGCCATTGTCCAAAGGTTTTAATACTCTGCACCACCAACACCAGCCAGAGCCAGTCAGAATTTCAAAAAGAAGAGTGAAGTTTCTCAATTTGTGGCTTTCAATTAACTTTTTAAGGTACATGTAGGACAGACTACTTTAGCCAAGTTTTCTGAGGCAGACGTCTCAAAGATGAGATGGTCCTGAATGTCCTGCTGCAGGATCCAAGATATGGTCCGAATAAGTTCTCCTGAAAACGAGACTCTCTTGTAGCATTCTCACCTCAATTTGTGCACCATGACATATATGAACGTCAGCGTCAGGTTGCAACTGTACGAATTAGGCTTCGTACTGTGAACTCTTGCAGTATACAATACAAAAGCAATCAAACAATAACAAGTTCAAGTCCCATTGCGGTAACTAAAATGTAAAGTAAAAATTAATTTAAAATTATTTTTAAAAATTAGTAGTTTTAAATCATACCTTTTTTCGTGATCTAAGAATAAAAAGAAACAAACATTTAAATTGTTGCATTGGTGACGGAATGTGCTATGAAAATATAAAATGAATCAACCAAAACAGTAAACAGCATAAGGAAAAAAAAAATGGAAAAGCCAGAACTGATGCTTTTCAGTCACCACACCTTCCAAAAACATGCAATAAAAAGAACTGAAACTGTCATATGTAGCATAAAATGGTAAAACTAAAAAACTGCAGCTCCCCAACTCAAAGAACAAGCCGCCACATAGCCCTAATGACGGAAAAATAAAAAAGTTATGGTCCCGAAAAATGGCGGCACAAGTCAATTTTTTTCACAAAATTCTGAATTTTTTTAACGACTAAAATAATAGAAATATGTAAAAGGTTAGTATTTATGTAATTGTACTGACCTAAATCATCACACTGCTTGGACCATTTTTCCCCAATTTTTTTGGCCCATAAAATTGTAAAGTGAATGGGGTAATGTAAAATAACAACACGTCTGGCAAAGAACAAGCCCTCTTATGACAGTTGATATGGAAAATTAAAAAAAAATATATATATATGGCTCTTGGAAGTAGAAGAAGAAAAATTGGAAGAAAAAGACTGAAAAAAATGCTCTGGTCCAAATGGATTAAGTAGATTTTTTCCCTTATCTAGGGATGGTGGACAGTCCCTCAAAGATCTAATTCTGGAATCTTTCTTAGTGAAAATTAATTAATTTTATATAATATAGCACACATAATTGCAAATAATTTACTAAGTGTAACTTCCGAGAGGTTTTAGAAGACAAAGATGTATCCATGCTTTCCAAAGCAGGTCGTGTAAGCAAGAGGTTCATGTCGTAGATCAAAGGTTTCATCTTGAGCTTTTTAATATTCATCATGTCTTCCCTCAATGAGGAAAGCAGAAAAAAAAAAGGAAAAACTGCTGGCACAGAAAAAACCCCGGATGGTGCAAAATCGACCATGCTGTTCACAAAGTAGCATCAAAGCAAAGAAACATATTTCGTATCACAAGAAGTCATGAGAATCCTGGTGTTTTACAGCTCCTCTGATTGGCACCGGTGCTGTTGTCTAATATGCTTTATTATGCGGTTATATGCTTTTATACTAATTGGATCATCCTCCGGGCTCTTCTGCCTTTACTGTAATTTGGTGTCTGAATCCCGCTCCTTTTAAGTGTTTGTTAGTGCGCCAAGTCCGACACTAGCTCTACCTCCTCATTTGTACATTAGCTGAACAGGGGACCTAATTAGGATGATCACAGATGGTCATCCATTGGAAGGTTTAGGTCAACAGTAGGACTGTCGAGTTGGTCTTTGTCTTTACCTAAAATCTCTGATATATTGAAGTTCAAAGGGGTTTCCAGCTTTCAATAAGAAAAAAGAAAAAGGGTATTTTTTTTTACTTTTAGCAAGAAAGCTTGATCATGTCATGAAAAATTACACAATTTTCCAAGCTCTGCATCACAAAAATGATTTCTATTTCCTTCAGGAGCCTTGGGTGCTGTGACAGGAACATCGTTTGCGACTGCCTAGCACCTGTTAATAAGGCTTTCATGGATAGGATTAATGCAGTCTACACCTTATACCAAATTCCATGGTGATGCCTTGGTCTTAACCCTTTAAGCCCTGTAAAAGGATCTGTACCTACATAGGAGCTCTTGGTTTGGGGCCAAGGAGTTGGCTGTTGACCGGTGGAGCAAGCTGTAGGAAATAAGATCTACCACTATTTCAAATGCTTCGCAAAGGAGATACTTTAGTTTTGTATCAAGGACAGAACAAGTGAACGACATTGTGGGGACATAGTCAAACCTAAGGGAGACATTTTGACTTATTCCAGGTCTTTATCACTAAGCCACTGTGCAGAGTGTGGAGAAAGAATGGAGAAGAGAATGCACGATGTGCTGGGTACAGCGATGCAGTAGCACAGTGACTGCGGTATAAAGACCCGGGAAAAGTCGAAACATAACTCCTATGGTCGCCCATGTCCTCACTGTCATTCACTTTGCTGTGCTTGATACACAAGTAAAATATCTCCTTTGTGAAGCAAAGTGTGGTTGATCTTATTCTCTACAGCCTGTTGGGAGTGCTCCTTGTTCAACCAGCACCAACAAACAAAGAGTGCACACCAACACTCCACTACCGAAGGAGCAAGCTGGCAGCAAGAAGGGTCATCATTCCGGACTTATGCCAATATGTCTAGTAGAGGACAAAATGAGAAAACAAGCGGTTAGTCAAAAATCAAGCAAAAGTAAGAAAAAGGGATGATGATCAAAATAACATAAAAGAAGCAACAGCACTGAGGTGTGGACCAAAGAAAGAGCATGCATAACTGGAAGTGGGAATCTGAGGTTCAGGGGTTTAAACAGATAACAGCCCAGCCCAGGACTCCCAGAAAGAAGTAATCTCAGCAACCAGCAATTAAATCTAAGGCTCTCAGACTCAGTGACATCAAATGACCCAGGAATTAAATAGGACTGTTGAACAGTTGCCCCTTATCGAACGCAACAAATGGGCAATGCCACCGAGTGACTGAAGTGGAAACAGAGGGAATAGGTACAGGACTGGATGTTACAAGTGCAGATTTCAAGGGGGACAGCAACAAGCCACTTTTGCCTTGTCCAGAATGAATAAATTGATTGTAGAATAATCAATTTCTCTACGAATTTCCCCCAAAAGTTGGATTCTAACAAATTTGCTTGCTTTGGGAATTTGATTTGCACAAAACCAACAGGTGAAGAGGTAAAAAAACCTCATCAATACACTCATATATGCACTTCTCCATAATCCGTTCTGCTGGCCATTATTTTTGGTCTTCTCCTCCTTTCAAGTCTGCCAGGGGGTCTTGTCACTGACTAAGTTAGAATCGGTCACTTGAAGCAAAATACATCAATTAAATTTCATGGTTTCCATCTTGAGTATGACTCAACTCGTTAGCGGCAATGGCTTGTACAGTTAACCATGTGACCACATGGAGCCTAGTAAGTGGAGGCCTCTGATGGAAGACTCGTAAGGTAAACAAGACCAAAAAGGAGTTAATCGGAGAACTAAGTAAAGTGGAAGAAGAGGGAAAGATATGAGGAAGGCCAAAGAGCGACAAGTACAAGAGTTAATTTTTTTAACCTCTTAGCAGCAGATTCGATTTGCATCAATTTTTTTGAGAGAATCTTTCCGAATCAAATTTTTTAAGATTTGCTGAACCTACTTTGCTAGGGCAGAAAACTTAATCTGTGCCTTGGGTGAAAGAAATCCTAACTACGCCTCTGCTGAGGAAGGCCGACAGATCCAGAAAAGCTGGACGCATAGCAGAATAAATGGCACGGTATTGCGTCTATGGGGATCCATAGGAAGACTTTTTTCAGGCCTTACTAGGCTTTCATCTAAGTATCAAAAAATTTCAAGTTTGAGATCTTTCATTGTTAAAATATAGGATGAAAATATTTCCAGTGTATGGAAAAATATGTTCTTTTTTTTCAAAAGCTTGGAACATTTGCTGTGTTTTCAGGTGATAACACTGCCAGGAATTCAGAATCCTTAAAGTCCTTCTCAATCAAACTTGCCAAAACATCCTGTGAATATATAAACAAAATGGCAGTTTCAAACATTTAACCCATCCGGGACTTCTAAACACACTTCTCCGATACAATCTTTTTTTTTTTTAATCTGCACAAGTACTACTGACTCTTTAGCGAGGCGAGGACTAGAACTCTAGGGCCAGCTATTGGAAGCAGCAATCCTAAAAGTCAATAAATCGACCTTTTAATATAGTGACTCTTAGGATTGCTACTTCCAATAGGTGGAACTAGAGTTCTAGTTCTCTTCCTCTCTGAAGAGACAATTTGCATATTTAATTTCCCAGAGGAGAATTGAAAGACTTAAAAGTCGCCTCATCTTGGCATGTCAGGCTTGACATGTCAATCTCTGCAAGGAGAAACGTTAAAGCTTGGAACCCAAAAATTGAAAATTTTGAAAATGAAAGATCAGTCTAGGAGGAGACAGAAGCAGATTTATCTGATAAGATATATCACAACGTTGTCTATTGTCATCTATACTATGAATATCTAATATATAAAGCTCAGTGTGTGTGTGTGTGTGTGTGTGTGTGTGTGTATGTCCGGGATTGGCATGCACACCGTCACAGGTACAGCCAAAAAATTTGTCATAGTCACACGTCTGGACCCCGAGAGCGTCATAGGCTATGTTGTGAGGCAAAATTTTAACCCCGTGCGTTCCAATTCACCAAACAATTTTGCCCCTATCTACATAATGGGGAAAAGGTGAAAGGAAAAGTGTTGGAGGCAAATTGACAGCTGCCAGATGTGAACAAGGGGGACTGAAAGAATGAGAGCGATGGCGCCAAAAAGTATATACCGTACAGTTGCTAAATTGGGCCCCTGACATGGGATACTCACCACACACGGGGATATGAACACACACAAAATGCGCCACGCACTACCACGTGCTTCAACACATATACCACCCTCAGCACACATTTCACCACACATACACCAACCTCGCCACATAAAAGTCGAAACACAAAAGACGCCACTCAAAACTCGCCACGCTGTCCCAGAGCTGTTTAAAAGATGAAAAATGAGCTGTGATTGGCTGCTATCAGCAACAGTTTTTTTTGTAGACAGTTGTGGTAACTGAGGCCTATTATTCTTATTTCTATGGTGTTATCGTCCTTCTTTAAAGCAGGAAATACCACAATTTATTGCCATGCCAACACAGACCACCCTCTGACACAGACTGCAGGGGGAGCCCAGTATCACACAGGATAGGATTAGACACATGGCTCAGCAGTCAGTATCACACAGGATAGGATTAGATACACGGCTCAGCAGTCAGTATCACACAGGATAGGATTAGATACACGGCTCAGCAGTCAGTATCACACAGGATAGGACTAGATACACGGCTCAGCAGTCAGTATCACACAGGATAGGATTAGATACATGGCTCAGCAGTCAGTATCACACAGGATAGGAATAGATACACAGCTCAGCAGTCAGTATCACACAGGAGAGGATTAGGTACACGGCTCAGCAGACAGTATCACACAGAATAGGATTAGATACACGGCTCAGCAGACGGTATCACACAGGATAGTATTAGATACACGGCTCAGCAGTCAGTATCACACAGGATAGGATTAGATACACAGCTCAGCAGTCAGTATCACACAGGATAGGATTAGATACACGGCTGAGCAGTCAGTATCACAGAGGAGAGGATTAGATACACAGATCAGCAGTCAGTATCACACAGGATAGGATTAGATGCACAGCTCAGCAGTCAGTATCACACAGGATAGGATTAGATACATGGCTCAGCAGTCAGTATCACACAGGATAGGATTAGATACACAGCTCAGCAGTCAGTATCACACAGGATAGGATTAGATACACGGCTCAGCAGTCAGTATCACACGGGATAGGATTAGATACACAGCTCAGCAGTCAGTATCACACAGGAGAGGATTAGATACAAGGCTCAGCAGTCAGTATCACACAGAATAGGATTAGATACACGGCTCAGCAGTCAGTATCACACAGAATAGGATTAGATGCACGGTTTTTATGTGCAATATAATCATTATAATTTGTTGTAACTAACCACAGCTGGTTACTATGCCCAGGCAACGCCGGGCTCTTCAGCTAGTATGAAATAAAAATGAAAACGCCGATTACACTTTAAGCAACTTTCCAAATATTCTCAGTTCAAAATCCAGCTTTTTTTTTTCTACAGCTCCTAAGGAGACTTCTACGTCTACATGGTACACGCAGATCAGTGCAGTCTGGTCCTGGATTCATATTAGAATCCATCTGTTTTCTGATTCTTGCTAATCTACAAAACGCTCAATGGGAAGGAATGAAGAGACATATAGAAGTTTTGTTTGTAGTCTGTTTCTATGGAAACTCATTAATCTGCAAAGTTGTTGGAAATTGATATGCTGTACAGCACTAAACAGATCATCCTGTGAAAACATTCCTTAAATATCTCATGATTGATCCTATACATTCAGTGACTATACTGCAGTATAAGGCCAGCTTGCATCTAATCCTGGGTGTCTCCGTAGCAACAGACTACAAACCATGTGTAGTCTGATCTTGCATTCTTATTGCTAGCCATCTGCCAGTTTTTTTCTTGTAACTTACCAAATGCATGAAGGCCCATCTACCGGAGGAAATTAGCTATATTCCTCCAGGCAGTCTGACTCTCAGTCATCATAGAGGTGCAGCCAGCGCCTAACCGATAGCCGGCGCTACACTGTACACCCTGCTGTCAGTTAGGGTGTGTACAGCCACCGCTCGCCCTACACCAGTCTCGCCTCTATGACTGAAAGTCTTAGACAGTTGGAAGGATTAAAGTTAATTTCCTTCCGGCTTCAGAGCTTTCAGTGAGCCATCAGCCTCCAGTTCAGCCCCATACCTGAAGGTTAATAGCGTTTTTCAACTTTAAGCCTTCCTCACCGAAGAATAGAAGCCATCTTGCCCGACTCTCCCATACACAGGAGTCCTCGATCTGCCGAGTACTCTCTGGTCTCTAAGAGGGATTCCACCAGACACGCCGGTTCCTTACCTCTCCCGAAATCATCATCTATCGGGGAAGAGTTGTGGGCCCCTACAAATTAGACTGCTGATCCAACCCATCGATATTGACAAGTTTGGCTGACGTTAGTCTAATAAGTATGGTCATAAGCCGGTTTAGAAAATATCAGCAGGTTTCTAGAACTGGAACAATAGCAACAATGATGATCCTGCCATGATGAAATATTATATTGTTTGAAAGCCGTAGGTTTCAACTTTTGCTGAATAGGTCACCGTAGTCTAATTTTTTTTGTCCTTTTTTTAACCAATAAATAAGGACTTTTACTCACATCTGCTGGATTGTGTTATTTGAGTTTCCCAGGATCTTGGACGATTCCTCCCTCTTTCTGATTTCACCTACGAGCCGACAAATTCCTTGCACTGTGTATGAGTGAGACGCTTAAGGAATTACACTAGGGAGCTACATCATTTTCTTTGGTTAGCATTGATGAACCCTTCCGATGTGAAGATACCAACATCCCCCCCAAGATAAAAAAATTGGGCTGAGAAGATATATCTAAAATTTTAGTTTTCAAATAGTTTAAAGGGAATCCGTCACCACATTTTTGCAAAGTAGGGGTAGAGACTGATTCCAGTGATGTGTGTCTTACTTGTCCGATTGCTGTCATTTTGATACAATCACAGTTGTCTCTGCTGCAGATCTGGCAGTGCTCAAATACAGTGCCATGTTAAGTCCCGCCCACACCACTGATTGGCAGAAGGCTGCCAATCAGTGGTGAGGGGCTTGGGTTACACTGAGCACAAGGACTAGGAGGCACGAGGCACCTAGTCCTGTAGTGATAATCTCCTGCTTATAGAACGCTGATTTTATTCAAACAACAACACACAGCCTAGTAAGAGACACATCACCGGACTCAGTGTCTCATAGTTTCAAATTACATAGCTAAAACCGGCTGGAAGATTCCTTTTAAATAAAAAGAAAAAAGACTTACTATATTGATAAGAAGAACTGGACAGACGGGTGGCAATATGGTTGAATTACCAGGCTGGACAAGTTTACTTGTTTGTTAGATTTTTGTTTTACAAATTTTACAAATTATTTGATTAATTTATTTTATTTATTTTAATAAAAGCAGAATAAATGATCTTGCTTGAGAAGGAGGCGTTTCCCTTGTAGATCACCCCCTTGAGGCCCGGAGATAGAGAACCTACTATTGGTAAAATTTTTATCTATGTACTCAATTTATGCCTTAATAAAATAACGACGCGGTAGACAGTTTTCAGAGCGCAAAGCGATAAATTATCCACAAGCCCCAAGGACAATTGCCTCTACACGCATCAAGAGGTCCTCAGGCTTAAGATAACAATTTATTAATATGACACTGTTCCTTTAAGATTCCATAATGGCTTGGGAATGATATAGAAGCGACAATTTAATGAAACATCAATGGAAAGTGGTGATAAATGATGATATCAGGAACGGACACAACTATCCTTGATGCGTCCTCCTCGCAATCGGTGTCAGTCTGTCGAATGGCATTGGTATGGAGCGAGCGCGGCTAAAGCTCCTTTATCTCGTCAAATTAGCAGAGTTTTTATAGAAATCTACACTTTGTATCGTAATAGCATTAAACTGTCAAATTCCGAAGCAGAAATGTAAAACTGACAGTTCTTCCCCCGCAGCTGCGTCTGATATCAAAATAAAGGTTTATTAACATTACAAAGGGCATTACTGTCCTGTACTGTCCCTTTCATCATTAGAAGCAGTTGCCTGGAGGCATTGCACTTAACCTTGGGAAAGGTGATTGGAAATTTGGGAAATAAGAAATCTTTGAGGCTTAAGCCTTTTTTTTTCTTGATCTCTTCTCAAGCTCTCGAACAATTTTTCTTTTTTTTTTTTATCTTTGGGTGTTTGTTCCCACACAAAGCAAAAAGAAGAAGAAATCTCTGATTTCCATTCTGGGCTTAGACTGTATTAACTCCTTTTTATCTGGATTCTTGAATAAGTTTGTCATTTTATTTTATGTTTAATCATTTATTTTAGCTTTCCAGTAGGTGTCAGGATAGCTCTGTTTACCTTCCCGTTTAGGTTAATCACCGGACCGTCTCTATTTTATCATATAGTCTTTATTTAAATGACTATGAAATTGGAGCCTATGTCTTAAAATTCCCAAGCGAGTTATCATTTTCTTTTAGGTTAGTGACGAATTACTGCTGCTCTCTTCTTTTAAGAGGCGTTTATTATGGGGTCACAAAGGAATTTATTAGTAACCTATGGTGGATACAGACAGAAGATGACCCCTGTGCAAGAACAATATATGGGACCCTATGCTTTGAGGGTTGAAGTGTGGCCCCTTACCTCTTGGGGTTGCACCAATAATAAGTTCGCCCCTGGCGTTTGCTCTCCTGCTCTCATCATTGTTGTAGACCGTATTATATAGATTATAGCTTCTGGAATTATCAGTTACAATATCTACAGGTCCCAAATATTTTCAACAGGTTCTCTTACCTGGCAAGAGAATATCTCTGATTTAAAGGGAATCTGTCAGCAGGTTTTTGCTATATAATCCAAGTGCAGCACAATATAGGGCAGAACAGCCTGATTCCAGTGATGTATCACTTACTGGGCTGCTTGGTGTAGTTTTCCTAGAATCCTTATTCTTCTGATTTAGGTGTAGCAAAGATAAGACATGTGCTCCATCCACACCCCCAATTAGCTGCATCCTGTTTAAAATTTGAATTTTGAACATCAAGCTGCCAATCCGTGCTGGGGGCAGGGTTATACAGATTAGCCTGACTGCCAGGCACAGGAGATGTAGTCATGTAGTGTTAATCGCCTGCTGATGAAATACTGATTGTATTGAAACTACAGCACAGAGCGCAATAAGTGACATATCAAAGGAATCAAGATCTTGGGTCCTATATTATGGTGAGCTCAGATTAAATAGCTGACAGATTCCCTTTAAATTGGTGTTGTTAGGGATGTAACTAATGGTGTATCTAACATTACTTTTCTGCAAATTCAAGTTCATTAAATTAGGGCGCCACGCTAGCAAAACTCTTGACAGAAATAGATTCGGGAAGAAATTTTTCCTCTAATATGAGGCACTTTTTCCTCTAATCTGTCTCATGAGGTTTTTGCCTTCTTCTGGATCAACATGTTAGATTATAGGTTAAGATCGATGTCCTTATGCCTACCTTCAACTTTAAAAAGCAAAGAAACTAAAGGTTACAAATGGATGTTTGGTTCCAGTGGGTTCAACTTAACATCTAAAAAATATTCAGTTCAGGTACCCAAACATTACCCAGACCCAAACCCAGACCCCTCTCAGATGAATGAGGGGCCCAAACATCCATTGTTTGCCACGCTGTCAGTTGCCTGACAGCATGTCAAAGACAGGCTCTGATCGGTGGTAAGATTACTACCGCTGGTTAAAGAGCTGCAGTTCCCACGCGTGAGCCAGCAGCTGTGACTGACGGTAAGAAGTTTACCGCAAGTCACATGTGTCGGCTGATGAGAGAGTATAACTCCCAACAGTCTACACCTGCTGTGGCTGATAACAGTGAGAGATGCCGCCACTGATGGGAGTATTCATCAGTTGGCTCCTATACTATAAATAAAATTACTTGAGGTCTCTTCCATTTTTGATAACCAGCGCAGGCAAGACTGACAGCTGAAGACTGCAAACTCTCAGCTTTATCATGGCTGGATATGAAGAATAGAGGGGTCCCTTCTCCACTTTTTAAAAAAAAAAAACATTTAAAGAAATAATTAAACAAAATGGTGTGGGGTCCCCTCCATTTTTTGACAACCAGCCAAGCTAAAGCAGACAGCTGTTGACTGGTGTTCTCAGACTGGTAAAGGTCCATGCATATTGCCCCCCCTGCCTAAAAATAGCAGCCTGCACCCTCCCCAGAAAAGGCGCATCGATTAGATGTGCCAATTATGGCACATTGCCTGGCTCTTCCCACTTGCCTGGCTCTTCCCACTTGCCCAGATGCGGTGGCAAGGGGGATCATATTTTTGGGGTTGATGTCAGCTGTTTTGAGGCCTCTGACATCAAGCCCACATGGGACGCCTCTCCATTACTAACCCTATAGTAAGATTGCATAAAAGACACAGCCAAAATAAAATCCATTATTTGAAAGAAAGACACTGACTCCTTTATTTGACATACAATTAAAAAGCAGTTATACTCACCTTATGCCCATTCCAATGAAGCCCTTGTCCTCTGTAAAAAAAAAAAAGCAAAAAATAAACAACCATATCCCTCACCTGTCCAAACTGAAGATAAGCTATACTGTCCCACACCGTAATCCATGTTTGCTTATGCAGTTTACAGCCTAGATGGTATCAATAGGAAAAACTTGGCACTCAACTTAGTATTTCATTTCAAAGGAATTTTATTGCTGCAGACTGCAGCAATAAAATTCCTTTGAAATGACATACTAAGTTGAGTGCCAAGTTTTTTCTATTGATTGCATAATTGGTTTGGGTGACCTACATGAGCACCTCACGGTAGTGCCACGCTATACCTCACTACAACCTAGATGGTGACATGATGCGACAGTCAAGGCGGAAAATCATTGGAGAATGATGTGCTGCGAGCGCAGCTTCAGTGACTAGCTGTGACATCATCAAGGCTACCGCAGGTCACTGAGGCTGCGTTACCACTGGCACTTCACTGTGTGCCGAGATGATGAACTGCGGTGACCTCAATTAGATCACCGCAAGCATTGTGGGTTTACGGCGTAGATATTCTGATTGACAACCAACTCCTCCAGTTAGGCAGTGGTGATCTGACTGTTCTCAGAATGACATCGGAAGTACTGCCCCATCAACAGAGCGGAGTGGAAAAGAAGCCTCAAATAACATATATACATAAGATAGCTAGATAGATAGATAGATAAAAGATTATAAATCAATAACAGAGACAGATAGATGGATTGAAGTATCTACTTGTATATTTCAGTATCCACCTTGCAATATTAGCCGTAGATTGTTTTTCTGGTCCTACCTGTGATTTAATATATAAGAAGCACACCAGTTCCTTATGGTGGCTCATTATGCGTTACTGATATCTGTGCTTGGCCTGGAGCCATGTGGCAGACTAACAAGACTTGCCGTGGTTTTTGGCAGCCTCCATGTAGGGCACAGCTGTCAGCATCTCTTATCGTCTATCTCTGCTACGCAGTTGGTACTGGCAAGAGATCATAAGCTAAAAGTGAGACGTAAATTCCTTTAGTCTTATGTGTAATGTATCAGCTCTCGCACAGCACACTTGGCTCCTGGACTTTCCGAAGTCCCTTGTTACTACCTTCTTTTTATTAGCGAGAAGAAAAATCAGACAGATGTTTCAGTGATTTTTAAATACCTTGGAACACAAACCCCCAGGGAAGGAATCACAGCGACAACGAGACTTCTCCATAAGTCTATAGAGTACATACTGTATTGGTGGAAAACACACGCTCCTGGGATATTGCATTTATATAATGTATATAATAAATAAGGCAGTTTATGGAGTCTCAAAGGGAATCAGCCATCAGGTTTTTGCTCACCATCTGAGAGCATCATGATGTTAAAGCTGAGATCCTGATTCCAGTGTCAAAGTTTTTATCTTTTTGGTGGGATTTTTACAGAATGGGCCTGTTCTTCTGTGGTTTATACATGATGACGCATATTGGGCCTCATTCATCAAAACTGTCTTAGCTTTTAGGTCATTATCTCTTTTTTAACAGTTGGGGGTCCTCTCATTGGGACAGTAGTGTTCTGTTCCTTGTGAATGCGCCCAGTATGGAGTATTGTGATCGTTAAAGAAGCCCTCCTCCCATCAACTTTTTTATCCTCTTAATATATTGCAGTCTTCATATTATACAGCACTGTGTACTTACAATTGCTCACTTTGCCTTTCTACCCAGATAATTTTTCTCTTTTCCATTAGGTCTATGACATCAAGTGATTAAAAACCGACTAGCTGAATCCTTCTAAGCTCTATGTAGCAATAGGAAGTCTCTTTTTCCTGCATGAGTCATCACTGCAAAATTCCCTGGCAGGGGAAGAAGTGGAGCAGCTGGGTCCAGAGGTGAAGAGGGGAATGATAAATGAAGGGATGAAAGACTACCAGTTTCTACATAGAGCAGAGAAAAGAGAAGAATTAACTGGGTCAAAAAGCATAATGAGCAATTGTATGTACACAGTGCTATAGCACTGTGTACATACAATTGCTCATTTTGCCTTTTCACCCAGTTAATTCTTTTCTTTTCTCTGATGACTGCAATATATTAAGAGGATAAAAACTTTGATGGGAGGAGGAGGAGGAGGAGGGCTTCTTGAAGGCTGATGTACAAATAGTATTATTCACAGAAGCACATGGCTGTTCAGCTGGTCACTTTTAAGACCTTCTACTGGAAAAGAAAAGTTAAAGTATACATAGTTTGGTGAGGAAGTGGCATAAAACAGGATCTCTGGTCAGTATAAGAATGTTAAATAGCATTATTGCAGACATCAAGGAGTGAATTCAGAAAAGCCAAAGGAAACGCACATAAAGGATCATGGCAGGAACACATCAGCAGAATAACATGTTGGCATGTACTGAAATCACTTCACCTGAAGCTGCCAAGTGTCAGCAGTGCAAAGGATGAATTTGGGGGGAGAAGAAAAGTGTTGTGTTGGAGCAGTCTCCATTCCCCTTTAAGACTAAGCAGCACAATGGCTGTCTCCCACCTTTCATTTGCTGTTAGTAGCCTGTTTGGTCTCTATATTCAAGCCCCTCATATACAGTCATATGTTAAAGTTTGGGCACCCCTATTAATGTTAACCTTTTTTCTTTATGACAATTTTGGTTTTTGCAACAGCTTATTTCAGTTTCATATATCTAATAACTGATGGACTCAGTTATATTTCTGGATTCAAATGAGGTTTATTGTACTAACAGAAAATGTGCAATCTGCATTTAAACAAAATTTGACCGGTGCAAAAGTATGGGCACTAGAGTTGAGTGAAAAGGGTCGAAAAATTTCAAAAGTCGCCGACTTTTGGCAAAGTCGGGTTTCATGAAACGAAACCCGACCCTAGGATGAGGTGGGCCACGAGGTCGGCGACTTACGCGCCAAAGTCGCGTTTCAAAAGTTTGTTTTGCGCACTTTTTCAGCCAATCAGGATCCACGGACAATGTGGGCAACGTGATGACATAGGCAGGGGTCACCACCATCTTTCAGAAGGGCATGCAAGTGATTGGCTTGCTTTGGTGGGCGTCACAGGGGTTATAAAAGGGCGTGCACGCCGTCCGCCATCTTACTTCTGCCGATCTTAGCATAGGGAGAGGTTGCTGATTCTGTAGGGAGAGCGTTAGGCAGGGAAGAAGAAAAAAAAACTGCTTCTGCTGCTAGCGATTTTGCCTGTACAACACACCAGTCACTGTGTGTGCAGTGCAAGGGGAGGCTATATTGTGAGGGATCAGCGGTGTTGGTTGTTAGGCTGCCTTCTAAGGCTTCCTGACAGCTGCATTGCTGTTTACCCACTGCTCTGCAAACTGCTTTTTTTAAAAGCAATCCCAATTTTTTTTTTTGTCCTGCTGAGGTACTGCGCGTGCATTTTTTCACACCATACAGCGTCAGAGGGCCTCACACAATCCAAAAGTGTCCAGTGTCCACTAGTGTGTGCAGAAATTCAAAATCTCCCTTATCCTGTAGTCACTTTTTTCACACCTGTGCCATCGAGCCTGTGACATAGCGCTCTGATATTCAGTGGGCCTCACACAATCCAAAAGTGTCCAGTGTCCACTAGTGTCTGCAGAAATTCAAAATCTCCCTTATCCTGTAGTCACTTTTTTCACACCGGTGCCATCGAGCCTGTGACATAGCGCTCTGATATTCAGTGGGCCTCACACAATCCAAAAGTGTCCAGTGTCCACAAGTGTCTGCAGAAATTCAAAATCTCCCCTGTCCTATAGACACCTTGTACCTTGTTTTACATTACTATATAGTTTGTTGGATTTTGTCTACATTTCTACCAAAAATGAGGAAGGCTGGTGGAAGAGGCCGTGGAATTGGCAGCTGGTAATGATGGTGTTGGTGGTGGATCTGATGGTAGTGGCAAAAGCAAAATAGGACCGAATGCAGGAGGTGTTGAGCCTGCGTCATCATCTGGCTCCACAAGGCCTCGAAGGCTTAGTTTTCTAGGAGTTGGCAAACCGCTTTTAAAGCCAGAGCTTCAGGAAAAAGTTTTGTCTTACATTGCTGACTCAGCCTCCAGCTCTATAGCCTCCAGCTCTATAGCCTCCTCTTCTGAAGTTGTAAAAAAGTAAAAGCACTGAGTCGTCATTGGAGGCTCATGTTCATGAACCACACCTTTTCTTGTGTCCTTCACCCTAACCAAGATTGAAGGATGACGCAGGCCATACTACTGATTACTCCATGGAGCTGTTTTCACATACCATGCCTGGATTATCAAGTGAAATGGTGAATTACCCAGGCCAAGATGAATCTGACATGGAGTGCACTGATGCACAGCCGCTGATAGATGATTCTGCTGGTACATTCAGTCAGAGCACTACATTGTCCTCGCAGTGTACAGAGCCAGATTCTGACCCTGATGAGACTCAGGTGCCCCTTCCGGCACACTATACCACCATACACGGTGACACAGAGGAAGGTGCACATGACATTGAAGAGGAGGTGATGGATGACCCAGTTGTTGACCCAGATTGGCATCCATTGGGGGAAGAGGGTGCTGCTTCCAATAGCTCAGATGAGGAGGAACATCCACAGCAGACATCGACATCACAACAGCTGTTATCTGGCAGGCCCGGAGCACTCCAAAGACAGGTTCCAAAAATCAAAAGAGTTGCTGGACAGCTTGTCCAGAGGGTCAAAAGATCACAGCGTGCTAGGCCGCAAAATGTCTGCCAAAGTGGGAAGAGTGCAGTGTGGCACTTTTTTGAACAAAATCCTCATGATCAGGCCAAGGTTATCTGTAAGAAGTGCGCAGAGACCTTTAGCCGAGGGAAAAATTTGAAAAATTTGAATACTAGTTGCATGCTTAGACATTTAACCAGCATGCACTTGCAAGCGTGGACACAACACCAAACCTCAAGTGCCACATGTGCAACTGATCACAACGAAGGTAGTCAGCAACGCTACATTGTTTCCCCCACTGTAAGCCCACCGGTTAGCACAGCAGCAAATGTTGAGGTGTCGTTGCAAGACCACAGCAGTCAGGGAATCCCACTGTTATATCAACGAAATACTGAATCTAGGCCATCAGAAAGAACACCAACTCCATCACCATCATCAACCCTCTCTCAGTCCGCCCTGTCCACCGCTACTTCCACCATATGCAGCTCTCAAGTCCAGCTCACCCTCCCAGACACTATGAGTAAGTCAAGAAGGTACTCAGTCTCTCATCCGCGTACACTGGGTTTGAACGCCCACATTGCCAAACTAATCTCGTTTGAGATGATGCCCTATCGGTTGGTGGAAAGCGCAGCTTTCCGCGAACTCATGGCCTATGCAGTACCACGCTATGACCTACCCAGTCGCCACTTCTTCTCTCGCAAAGCCATCCCAGCCCTCCACCATCATGTAAAAGATCGCATTGTCCATGCACTCAAGCAGTCAGTGAGTGGAAAGGTGCACCTCACAACTGATGCATGGTCCAGTCGGCATGGCCAGGGCCGTTACGTGTCCATCACTGCGCACTGGGTTAATGTGGTGGATGCAGGGTCCACAGGGGACAGCGGTGGTGGGACAGTGCTGCCTAGCCCACGGTATAGGAAACAGTTGGCTGTAGGCGTTCGACCCTCCTCCTCCTCCTCCAGAAGCGAAAGCTCGTACACAGAGCGCAGTCGTACGAGCACTCCATCTGCAGCTGCCACTGTTGCACACGAGGTGTCCCCCTATCGAGCAGCTAGTGGAAAGCGTCAGCAGGCTGTGTTGCAGATGATGTGTTTGGGCGACAGACACACCGCCGAGGTGCTGGCCGAGTACTTGAAGCGACAAACTGAGTCATGGCTGGGCAGTGTACATCTTGAGGCAGGCAAGGTAGTTAGTGATAACGGCCGTAATTTTGTGGCAGCCATAGCCCTTTCAAAACTCAGCCACATACCTTGCTTGGCTCACACCTTGAACCTGGTGGTGCAGTGCTTCCTCAAAAATTATCCGGAGTTAACAGCCCTGCTCCAGAAGGTGCGAAGACTGTGCGCGCACATCCGCCGGTCGCCTGTACACTCCGTTCGTATGCAGAAGCTGCAGCGATTGCTCCACCTTCCCAACCACCGCCTCATTATCGACATTGCAACAAGGTGGAACTCCACCCTGCACATGGTGGAGCGGCTGTGCGAGCAGAGGCAGGCCATAATGCATTTGTGGGAGGATACACGGCCAGGCACTTTGAGAGCAGACATGGAGTTGACAGGTGTGCAGTGGTCGAAGCTGAAAGACCTCTGTAAAGTCCTTCAGTGTTTTGAGGAATGCACACGGCTGGTAAGCGCAGACGACGCCATCCTAAGCATGAGCATCCCACTTATGCGTCTGCTCATGCAAACTTTGACGCACCTTAAGGAGCAGGAGTCTGCAGCCAATGTTGATGAGGAGGAAGAGGAGGAGGGAATCCTTGATGACATTCAGCCATTGTCTGCTCAGGGACCTCTCCTGGACGAGGTGGAGGAAGAAGAGGAGGAGGAGGATGATGATGGGGATGATTACTTATGGGAGAAGGATGCATCTCGTGGGGCAAGTGAAAATGTTGGCGTGGCAAGGTCTGGTACAGGGTTTGTGCGTGACTGGAGGGATGTGGATTTGCCAGAAAGTGCTCCTCCACCCAGCACTCGCAGTGCATTATTGACACCGGGAACATTGGCCCACATGTCAGATTATGCCTTGCAGATCCTAAAAAGGGACCCACGCATTGCCAAAATGATGAACGATGACGACTACTGGTTGGCCAGCATCCTGGATCCACGCTATAAAGGCAAATTACAAAACATCATGCCACAGGAGAACCTTGAACTAATATTGGCTAATAAACAAGCAACTCTGGCAAATCGGTTGCTTGAGGCATTCCCAGCACACAGCAGCGGTGATGGTTCTCACACGAGCCGGGGGCAGCTTGGCAGAGGTGTTCATGGTGCACACAGCAGAAGTGGCGTTGGAGACAGGGGTTTCATGACAATGTTGTGGACTGATTTTTCAAATACCGCTCACACAACTGGTAATACTGCATCGATGGAAAGTGACAGGAGACAGCAGTTGTCAACTATGGTTACAAACTACTTTTCCTCCCATATCGATGTTCTCCCACACAGGTCATTCCCTTTTGACTATTGGGCCGCTAAACTGGACACCTGGCCTGAATTGGCACAATATGCCTTACAGGAGCTCGCTTGCCCAGCTGCAAGTGTGCTATCGGAGAGAGTCTTCAGTGCGGCTGGATCAATCCTGACAGAAAAAAGGACCCGTCTGTCAACCCAAAATGTGGATGATCTAACCTTCATTAAAATGAACCATGCATGGGTTTCCAAGGATTTTGTCCCACCTTCCCCTGATGACACATAGGGTGACAGAAAAATGGCTTGCTTTGGTCCACCTCTTCCTGGGACTTGACCTATTTCGCCTTTTGCATCAGCTGAATGTCCAATATCAACATATGCCACTTCCTAAAACTCCCTAACTGTGCTGCCTCCCCCCCCCCCATGGCCGGGGTCACCACCTAGCGCACGACACCGTGCGAGTGCCGTTGCCCTGGACAGATAGGTAGGCCGACTCTTGGGCGCGGGCACTGGCACAGGGTTCCTCATAGTGAAATCAAGTGTCTCTGACGGTGGTGGTGCACACCCGCCGTCAGACACACCGCCGTACTATGAGGGGTCCAGTGCCAGTACCGACGCCCATGAGTGGGCCCCCCTTGCTTGGGCAGGGCCCCAGCATTTGCAATCTTTACCTCTCCCTGCTCCTCCGCTGTGTAGTCTGGGCCGTCAAATCCATACTGTGCCTAACACCGTCTGAGCCTGAATCCTGATGTATAGACATATATTTTGAATGTGTACGCTATCCATACATGTTATCCTGGGATACGGTACCCTTTCTCACCTTTGTGCAATCACGTGCAATCCATACTGGGCCTAACACCATCTGAGCCTGCCTCCTGATGTTTAGACATACATGTTATCCAGGGATACGGTACCCTTTCTCACCTTTGTGTAATCACGTGCAAGCCATACTGGGCCTAACACCATCTGAGCCTGCCTCCTGATGTATAGACATATATTTTGAATGTGTACGCTATCCATACATGTTATCTGGGGATACAGTACCCTTTCTCACCTTTGTGCAATCACGTGTAATCCATACTGGGCGTGAGAACGGCTGGCGAGCTGTTAAGCAAGCTACAGCACATGTGGTTTGCACACGTAAGTTTTTCATTTTTTCAGGAATGACGGTTAGGCCTAATTCCGGAACTGCGGTTGACCTGCACTTACTGGGAAATCATCGTTCGCGGGTAATAATTGTAATCAGTGATCCCCATCACTAACGTTGTTCAGCGGGTTATCTGCACCTGTAAGCGACAAACGCTGGCCTTTTCAGTGTAGCGCACATGCAGCCACGGACATGTAATGGCATGACACACCAGTTATTGGCCAATCTCATGTGCCAGAGCCTCACGTGTCCCTCTAGTAAGCCGGACTCGGACCGCGGGGCATGACGGAGTCTCGTTCGTTAACGGAATTAAGCTTGCAATGTGTGTATCTGTTCTGTAGCTGGCATGGTTGAGGTTTCCCAGGTGGAGTCGAATTTAACCGTAGGCTCCACTCCTGGTGGTGCCCTTCTGGACATTCCTTTAAGGTTCAGCTTTGCAACCATACTGCCCAAGTAAAACAAACACTTTGCCTTCATGAACGCTGTTTGGAGGGTCATGACTCGTGGGAATAACGCCGCCCAATCAGTTAACCTGCTAGAGAGATCCTTCGTTGCTCCCAAGCATGACATCACACTCCCTAGGAGGAAGGTAATGCCACTGTGGCGACCGTACTCCTGGGGGGCGACACAAGTGCACTGATGCCCAGCCACTGCTCGATGAATCTGCTGGTACATTGACCCAGACCACTACATTCCCCTCGCACGCTACACGGCCTGAATCTGACCCTGATGAAACTCAGGTTACCCTTCCCATATACAGTTCCATCTTACACGGTGACAAAGAGGAAGCTGCAGATGAAAGTGCAGGTTCGGCCCACCCGCCATCAGACACACCACCGTACTATCAGGGGCCCTGTGCCAGTGCTGTCGCCAACGAGTGGGCCCCCCCTGCTTGCTCAGGATCACAGCACTTGCAAGGTTGAAATACTGTGCAGTGAGATGGAAGATGGGGACGACGAGGAGTCCAGACAAGTACAGGGATTCCCTAGCGAGGAGACTTATTTGATTGTTTTCAATGTTGGGACAGCAATTTTTGGGGAGCACTATACTCTGGAGAATGATAGATGGGGCCCACCATACACTGGAACATTCCAAAGGTGGACATCAGACACTGGAGCAGCATTTACAGGGCCCATTATACACTAGAGCATTAGAAATGGGGCCCATTATGTTTGGAGCATTATTTGGGCCCATAAGACAGTGGAGCTTCATCCATGGGAACCAACATATACTGTAGCATTATGTAGAGCTCATCATATACTGTTTCAAACATTATATGGGACCAATGATTCTGTATGGAGAAATAGATGGGCCTCGTCATGAGATGTAAAAAGTGAGGTATTTTTCATTGTACTATACCGCTATTTCTCTGCCGTATCGGAGCATGATGAGTTGTGGTATGTGTTAAAGGGGCGCTCTTTGGCCCAGGGCACATGAAAACCTGGAGCCAGCCCTACCCCCCCACGACTTTAGCCAAATAACCCCCTTTTTTCAGTGCATAACTTGTATTATGAAGTTAATTAAGGTTGACAAGCTTAAGTAAGAAGAATTGATGCTTTTGGCATTCAAATGGGCACTGTTGGTGTGTTTCCTGTCCTCATCTCACTGCCGACTTTTATTCCCCATTGACTTACATTGGGTTTCGTGTTTCGGGACGACCCCGACTTTTCCCTATAATCGGCCGATCTTGCTCGACCCGACTTTTGGAAAAGTCGGGTTTCACGAAACGAAACTCGACCCTAAAAAAACAAAAAGTCGCTCAACTCTAATGGGCACCCTTATCATTTTCTAGATTTGAACACTCCTAACTACTTTTTACTGACTTCCTGAAGCACTAAATTGGTTTTGTAACCTCATTGAGCTTTGAACTTCATAACCAGGTGTATCAAATCATGAGAAAAGGTATTTAAAGTGGCCACTTGCAAGTAGTTCTCCTATTTGATTGTCCTATGAAGAGTGGCATCATGGGCTCCTCAAAACAACTCTCAAATGATCTGAAAACAAAGATTATTCAACATAGCTTTTCAGGGGAAGGATACAAAAAGTTGTCTCAGAGAACCTGTCAGTTTCCACTGTGAGGAACATAGTAAGGAAATGGAAGAACACAGGTGCAGTTCTTGTTAAGCCCAGAAGTGGCAGGCCAAGAAAAATATCAGAAAGGCAGAGAAGAAGAATGGTGAGAACAGTCAAGGACAATCCACAGACCACCTCCAAAGACCTGCAGCATCATCTTGCGGCAGATGGTGTCACTGTGCATCGGTCGACAATACAGCGCACTTTGCACAAGGAGAAGCTGAATGGGAGAGTGATGCGCAAGAAGTCGTTTCTGCAAGCACGCCACAAACAGAGTCACCTGAGGTGTGCAAAAGCACATTTGGACAAGCCAGTTACATTTTGGAAGAAGGTCCTGTGGACTGATGAAACAAAGATTGAGTTGTTTGGTCATACAAAAAGGCGTTATGCATGGAGGCTAAAAAACACAGCATTCCAAGAAAAACACTTGCTACCCACAGTAAAATTTGGTGGAGGTTCCATCATGCTTTGGGGCTGTGTGGCCAATGCCGGCACCGGGAATCTTGTTAAAGTTGAGGGTCGCATGGATTCAACTCAGTATCAGCAGATTCTTGACAATAATGTGCAAGAATCAGTGACGAAGTTGAAGTTACGCAGGGGATGGTTTCCTTCAATAGACTCTTCAGTATGCTAGGTTCACTATGTCAGCACTTGGGAATGGTGGTAGAAGAGCAAAGGCGTAGTCCTTGCCCTTAATGCTTGTAATTGGGGTTGGTGCTTCTTGGTTGTTGGGTGTAGCATGTGTAGAGAGTATCCTTGGTGTAATTAGCCTGCTCAAGCTAGACATAGGCAATCACACTAATAAGAAGATAAAGTAAAATCAATAAGTACCTAGATAGCAATATATACAACATAGACAACAGGCCTGGGATAACTGACTTTTAGACCATTATCCAGGGGTTAGTGCCCAATAGGATACCAAGACCTTACTATGGTCTAGGGGCATGTAGCTAAGTGGAAAGGTGCATGCTTCATGGGTGTGTGAGCTTATGGGTTTCGAACATCTACATTCCTTAGATGTTGGTTAGCCAAGTTCCACAGGGAGCTGAAGAGCAAAACAGTGCAATAGGTGAGCTAAGGATACCTACTCAAACCTATAAGTGAACAAATTGAAACAGTAATTCAGAGGTTACAAGGACAAGTTGGATTGCTCCATCACCGTTTATAGCTAAAATGTTCCTCCTTTAATTATGTAAATGATTGGAGGCTGCCTTTAATATGTTCCCCATAACGGGACATTGCTAGAGGTGGGCTGGGAGATCCTTGTGTTCGCTCCTGCTGATGAGTTTGGTCATGGCTGCACCATTTGGTGCTGTAGTATCTAAAATAGAACATTTGGTTTAGTTTCTGCCATCTCACTTGTACAAATAACGTAATTGCTGATTTTATTCCTTGTTTCTGTTGGTGGAAGGTTTGTGACCTATTGTTGGAAGGGACGGTACTTCAGAGAGTATTCTGTGCCCCCCACGTATCAGGACTAGTACATAATGCCCGATATCACTGGTGCACATTTCTTTGGTTCTTTCCTGTAGGAACTGTAGGAATAGCCATGGTAAGGACTGGAGTGAATGTAGTGAGATGCTTGGAAAATTGACAGCTTATCGTTGGGGAGATGACTATATGTAGTGTAGGCAAATGGTGGAATCGATGGTGGCTTTTCGGTACAGATCACGAGAAGTTCGTCTCCATTACTGTTCAGGGTTTGGACATGATGTTTCAAAAAGTTATTCTTCCACAGTGTATATGGTTGGAAAGAGTATTTTATAGAAGCTTGAATCTGCCCAGTTTATTATTCACTGTTAATAAAGTTGCTGCAGACGAAGAGATTTGTTCTGTTCTTCACTTTTTGAGTAGTGTTGAGCATTCCGATACTGCAAATATCGGGTATCAGCCGATATTCGCTGTATCGGAATTCTGATACCGAGTACCGATATTTTTTCAATATCGAATACCGGAATTGGAAGTTCCCATAATGCAATGAGCCACTGTTGTGGCTGTGATTGGCTGCTGAAATGATGTCATCATGATGCGCGGTCTGTGTGCATCATGATGCGCGGTCAGAGTGGGCCTGCCGGGGGTCTGTGCCGGCTGCCGACGGTCTTAACGGGCCTGCCGGGGGTCTGTGCCTGCTGCCGGCGGTCTGTACGGGCCTGCCGGGGGTCTGGTGCCGGCTGCCGTGGGGTCTGTGCTGGCTGCCGGCGGTCTGCATGGGCCTGCCGGGGGTCTGTGCCAGCTACCGGCGGTCTGCATGGGCCTGCCGGGGGTCTGTGTTAGCTGCCGGCGGTCTGTACGGGCCTGCCGGGGGTCTGTGTGTGTGTGCAGGCATCGTCCGATGGGACTACAAGTCCCATCGGGCGATGCCTGCTACAATGACAGTGATTGACACATTAGCCAATGATGGGACAGTAGTAGTCCCATCATCTGGCTAATGTGTTGAATGTAAAAAAAAAAAAACATACATACTCGCATACATACTACATACATACTTCATATATACTATATTCATACAACATACATACATACTACATATATACTACATTCATACAGCATACATAAATACATACAACATACATACTACATATATGCTATACAACATACATACTACATACATAAAACATGCTACAGATATACTACATACATACTACATACAACACACAATACATTCATACAATACATACTTATAGACATACAGTACATATAGCAGAGTACATACTCACCATTACTTGTCACATTGTTCCCCGAAGCCAGTGTCATCTGTGAAAAATATGAAAAAAACAAACCACCAAATACTCCATTTCGCAGAAATCCACGGGTGTCCCACGCCGACCTCCCGTGGAGAACAGCAGCATCAGCTGATGCGACTGCTCTCTAGGGGGCTCAGGAATCCAATGACGGGAGGTAGGTATCCTTCCGCACTGTATTCCTCCGCCACTGTAAAAAAAATAGTCCCTAGTCTCACCTTATGGCAAAAGCTGCGTGGGAACTTTCTCACACAGCAATGCCAAAAGTGAGACCAGGGACTATTTTTTTACAGTGGCGGAGGAATACAGTGCGGAAGGATACCTACCTCCCGTCATTGGATTCCTGGAGCCCCCTAGAGAGCGGTCGCATCAGCTGATGCTGCTGTTCTCCACGGGAGATTGGCGTGGGACACCCGTGGATTTCTGTGGAACAGGGAGCATTTGGTGGTTTGTTTTTTCATATTTTTCACAGATGACACTGACTTCGGAGAACAATGTGACAAGTAATGGTGAGTATGTACTCTGTTATATGTACTGTATGTCTATATGCATGTATTGTATGAATGTATCGTATGTAGTATGTATGTTGTATATCTGTAGCATGTTTTATGTATGTTGTATGTATGTTGTATGAATGTAGTATGTATATGTTGTATGAATGTAGTATATATTAAGTATGTATGTAGTATGTATGTTGTATGAATGTTGTATAGTATATATGTAGTAGGTATGTATGTTGTATGAATGTAGTATGTATGCTGTATAAATGTAGTATATATGTAGTATGTATGTATGTATGTTGTATGAATGTTGTATATGTAGTATGTATGTATGTAGTATGAATGTAGTATGTATGTATGTAGTATGAATGCAGTATGTATGTAGTATGAATGTAGTATGTATGTAGCATGTATGTAGCATATATGTAGCATGTATGTAGCATGTATGTAGCATGTATGTAGCATGTATGTAGTATGTATGTAGTATGTATGTATGCTGAATGAATGTAGTATATATGTAGTATGTATGTATGTTATATGAATGTAGTATATATGAAGTATGTATGTAGTATGTATGTTGTATGAATGATGTATATATGTAGTATGTATGTAGTATGTATGTTTTTTTTTTTTTTTTTTACATTCAACACATTAGCCGGATGATGGGACTACTACTGTCCCATCATTGGCTAATGTGTCAATCACTGTCATTGTAGCAGGCATCGCCCGATGGGACTTGTAGTCCCATCGGACGATGCCTGCACACACACACAGACCCCCGGCAGGCCCGTACAGACCGCCAGCAGCCGGCCCAGACCCCCGGCAGCCGGCACAGACCGCCGGCAGCCGGCACAGACCCCCCGGCAGGCCCGTACAGACCGTCGGCAGCCGGCACAGACCCCCCAGCAGACCCGTACAGACCGTCGGCAGCCGGCACAGACCCCCCAGCAGACCCGTACAGACCGTCGGCAGCCGGCACAGACCGTCGGCAGCCGGCACAGACCCCCGGCAGCCGGCACAGACCCCCGGCAGCCGGCACAGATCCCCGGCAGGCCCGTACAGACCGCCGGCAGCCGGCACAGACCCCCAAGAGGCCCGCACAGAGCCCGCCCACACTCTTCCCCCTCCCGAACTGAATGTACAAGGAAAGAAAGGGTTTTTTTTAAATCCGATATTTCTGTCCTATTGACTTGAATGGGGCTTCCGGTATTGGAATCGGTGATACCTGATACTTTTTGTGTATCGGGCCGATCCAATCGATCCGATATTTCTGGATATCGGATGGTATCGCTCAACACTATTTTTGAGTCATCTTTGTTTAGTGTTGAGTTTGTCTCTTTTTTCTTATCCATTGTAGTAGAGATGCTTGATTTATAATTCCATACAAAGCAGAGGATTTCAAGAGGATCAGGTAATGGTAGCAAATGATTTTGATTGGGTTCTCATCCTTAGTTTTAAGAGAGACTGTTGTGATGAAGGGACATGGATGTCCTCGAACAGAGTGAAGATCTCTGGTCTGCAGGTTAGAATCGGATAATTATGAAGTACATGGCTTTTAACAACATTGAATGCAGGTGGACTATCTCACCCTTGACAATGACTTGTTTTCAGTTCTGTGTGGTCTTCAAGTGATATTGGACAGCAGATTACTGAAGTCACTAAGACTACCTGTCTAATTGTTACAGGTCTGTGAAAATTGACTGGTATCACGAGTTGAGAGCCTCTTAATTTTGTGCTTTTCCAGATCCCGGAGGTCATAATTTGGGTAACTCAAAAGACACAATTGTGTTGTTCAAGCAAAATTGGCTTTGGGCCCCGTCACACATAGCGGCGCACCAGCGATCCCGACAACGATATGACCTTGTCAGGATCGCTGGTGAGCTGCCAAACAGGCAGCGATGCGTGCTGGCTAGCGGGAGACCAGTGATAAAAAAAAATGTCCTGGCCATTCCAGGACGATCAGCGATACCCGGCAGGGGGACCGGTCGCTGGTAAGTGTCACACACAGGGATCTCGCTGGTGAGATCGCTGTTGCATCTCAAAACTTGTGACTCAGGAGGGATCTCGCTAGCGACATCGCT